>NW_026652281.1:117781355-118090628 GCF_009828535.3 Hylobates moloch | reverse complement strand
AGGACATGAACAGACACTTCTCAAAAGAAGACATTTATGCAGCCAAAAAACACATGAAGAAATGCTCATCATCACTGGCCATCAGAGAAATGCAAATCAAAACCACAGTGAGATACCATCTCACACCAGTTAGAATGGCCATCATTAAAAAATCAGGAAACAACAGGTGCTGGAGAGGATGTGGAGAAATAGGAACACTTTTACATTGTTGGTGGGACTGTAAACTAGTTCAACCATTGTGGAAGTCAGTGTGGCGATTCCTCAGGGATCTAGAACTAGAAATACCATTTGACCCAGCCATCCCATTACTGGGTATATACCCAAAGGACTATAAATCATGCTGCTATAAAGACACATGCACACGTATGTTTATTGCGGCACTGTTCACAATAGCAAAGAGTTGGAACCAACCCAAATGTCCAACAACAATAGACTGGATTAAGAAAATGTGACACATATACACCATGGAATACTATGCAGCCATAAAAAATGAAGAGTTCGTGTCCTTTGTAGGGACATGGATGAAACTGGAAAACATCATTCTCAGTAAACTATTGCAAGGACAAAAAACCAAACACCGCATGTTCTCACTCATAGGTGGGAATTGAACAGTGAGAACTCATGGACACGGGAAGGGGAACATCACACTCCGGGGACTGTTGTGGGGTGGGGGGAGGGGGGAGGGACAGCATTAGGAGATACACCTAATGCTAAATGACGAGTTAATGGGTGCAGGAAATCAACATGGCACATGGATACATATGTAACAAACCTGCACATTGTGCACATGTACCCTAAAGTATAATAAAAAAAAAAAAAAAGCGTTGTGTAAACTTGCATTCAGCACCTCCCTCCTACTACAGACCCTCAAAACATGTACTGCTCATTTATTGAGCTTATAGTTCTAATTGTATATTTACTTGTGTGATTCTTTAATTATGATACATCTCATTCACTAGTCTGGATGTTCTAGCAGGACTGAAATTGTCTATTATATTTTAATATAATTTATTTCTAATACCTAGTTCATTGTCATTAGTATATACTTGTTGAAGAATAAATAAAAAATCTTTAATGGAAATATAGATGATACATTTCAGTTCAAAATAATAAGCAATTGTTTTTAATTGTGAGGGCATTTTTTGTGAAATAAAACATTACTCAATGAAAAAAAAAAAAAGAGTTTGCTGAACAACAAAGTAAATGATAGAATTAGTTTGTAACCCAAATAATAGAGGAGATATCCAGGTGTCCTTATGTAAAGAAATAACTAACTAAATAAGTGGGGGGGAAAGTAACAAGTTTTCCTTCCAGAAGAATTTTAATTAATGTAAAAGGAAATAGGGAAATAGAAAATCACCATTAGAATGCCACAATATTAATTGCCACAGGAAATATCTAGCAATGGATACTAAAACTGGTTTAAGCAGAAACATGATATTTTCATAGTTTCAAAGTATATCCCCCAAGTATGTATTAATTACAAAGAGAAAAAAGTAACTTTATAGTAGAGAAACATGGCAGACATTATGTTAACCGATAAAAATTAACATCACCTTAACATTACTGAAAAATGGCTAACATACTTAAAAATGGCTAACATGGTACATTTTATAAGTTCTTTACCACAATAAAAGAAAAAAAGATTAATATCACCAGTAGTATGACGTTGGCATCACATACCTGCTGACATGATGCACTGAAAAGGATACAATATCATTTCTGCAGTATTTTTCCCAATAATGTATAACCTCAGTTTAATAATGAGAAAACAATCCCAAACTGAGGGGCATTCTACAAATAACTGGCTAGTACTCTTCAAAATCTCAAGTACATGATAGACAAGGTAAGAGTAAGGAACTGCCACAGGTGGTAGAGACTAAGGAGCCATAACAAATGCTTTGCAGGATCCTGGATTGGATTCTTGAATAGAAAAAGGACATTAGGGGGAAAACTGTTAAATTTGAATAAGATCTGTAGTTTACTTCATAGAATTATACCAAGGTTAATTTCTTAATTTTGATAACTACTATGGTTATGTAAGATGTTAGCATTCAGGGAAGTTAGGTGAAGGATATACAGGAACTATCTGTAGTATTTTTGCAATTTTATGAGTCTAGAATTATTTCCTAATAAAAAGCCTTTTTGTACAAGACACTTTTCAAGGTTCTTGGGATATAGCTTTGAACACATATAAATAGTTCTAATATCACTTGACACTTTGGAGAGAGTAATTGTCCTAATTATTTCCATTCTTTGTCTTAATTTGCTGATGGAGACCCAGACTTAATCTTAGCTGGTGTATAGAGTTCTCTCCAAAAACAAGTGGCCTACTTCACATTCAGTGAATTGATATATTCTTATTTTAAGTTATCAGGTAGGATTGGAATTTTCTTGGGAACTTGAAGTCTGAATAAAGTTAGATTAGAGTGACAAAATTTTCACCTAAGGCAAAAATAAGAAAAATTGTGGCAAAATAATTTTTTATTAAATCGATACATTTTTTAAATTTAAAGCATGGTTTATTTTATAAGATTATTATCTTACCCTTTTTTTTTCTTTTTTGAGATGGAGTCTTGCTCTGTCGCCAGGCTGGAGTGCAGTGGCACGATCTCAGCTCACTGCAACCCCCACCTCCTGGGTTCAAGCAATTCTCCTGCCTCAGCCTCCCAAGTAGCCGGGACTACAGGTGCATACCATCACACCCAGCTAATTTTTGTATTTTTAGTAGAGACAGGGTTTCACCATGTTGGCCAGGATGGTCTCCATCTCTTGACCTTGTGATCTGTCTGCCTCAGCCTCCCAAAGTACTGGTATTACAGGTGTGAGCCACTGCGCCTGGCCTATCTGAACCATTTTTATATTAAAATGCCATTTAGTTTATGGAATAATGGTGGCGTGAAGTGGTAGGTTTTATTTCATTTCATGTGAAAAAATAAAAAGTTGACAAATCTACATCTTCTGTCCATTGTGTATGTGTGTATGTATGTATTCATGAACTTCACTGCTATTTGAATATCAAAGTCTTAAAGTCACGAATCTACACCATTTTCTTTCCCTATCCTTGACATTAAGCCAGCCTCCATTGATTATGTTCACATCATTAAGTGTAATGAAACACAGTTAATCCAGTAGCTTTTACTTAAGCATGTTTTATTAACTAATTATTGCTTACCCATAAAAATTAATTCTAGGCCGGGCATGGTGCTGTAATCCTATCACTTTGGGAGGCCAAGGCAGGTGGATCACCTGAGATCAGGAGCTCGAGACCAGCTTGGCCAACATAGCGAAATGCCAACATGGTGAAGCCCCGTCTCTACTAAAAATACACAATTTAGCTGGGCATGGTAATGTACACCTGTAGTCCCAGCTACTGGGGAGGCTGAGGCAGGAAGATCACTTGAACCCAGGAGACGGAGGTTGCAGTGAGCCAAGATCGTGCCACTATACTCCAGCCTGGGTGACAGAGCAAGACTTTGTCTCCAAAAAATAAATAAATAAATAAAAATTCTGTTTCCTTTTTCATTTAAAGGAAATAGAAATTTCAGCATGCCTTCACCAATTGGAACACAAATACACTGGAACACTATTCTATGTTTTGTGCAAGAAAATCCTTACTCTAAATCAGAATCATAACTCAATGTATGTAAAATATTTAATATTAAAAATAAAAGCAATTCATTGGTATAGTGCATTTGCTTCATCTATTCTTTAACATTTCAACATTGAAGGCAGCCATAGGTTACACCAGTTCTGCCCTAAGCATCTCCAACATTTAAAAAATAACAGCACTAAATTTTATTGTATTCCTGGCCAACAGGTAAACAGCCAGGTGGTGCCATTAGGTATTAGTCATTAAGTCCAAGAATGAAGTTTATATAAATAAATATGATTTGGTATATTTAAGAAGTGTTTTAAGAGATAATGCTCTACCCTTAAAACACCAGGTACAAACATTGTGCCCTCCCGTGCAGGAAGAAAGAGGATGTATTCTAGTGAGTCTGAATTTACACACATTTGTATAAAATAAGGCACATAATTAAAGTCTCATAAAGCACACTTTTTTTTTTTTTAGATGAGGTTTCACTCTGTTGCCCAGGCTGGAGTGCAGCAGTGCAATCATAGCTTACTGCACCCCTGAACTCCTGGGCTTGAGCAATCCTCCTCCTTCAGACTCCCGAGTAGCTGGGACTACAGGTATGAGCCACCATGCCCTTCTCTAAAGCAAACTTTTGACTTTCAAGGCACAGTTAGTAGTATTGGGAGAATCCCTGAAATATGTTAATGTTTTAACTTTGGCTTATTTTAGAATGAGAAGGCTCAGAATAGCTTATGAAGGCAAACAGTGGTGATCAAAGAGAAGCCTAACTTGTCTCCCCACTCCATTTCATTTTATGAATGATTTACTAAAAATGCCACTTTTTCTCAGTTTGCATGTGTTAACTTCAGAATACTCAGAGAGGAAAATGGCTTACAATCAAATCTGGTACTACCTGAAAATGTGTCTTTCCTTGATGCCACTTAATTAGTATTAATGAACTTTTTAATTTTAATGTCTTTATTTTATATTTGCTCTACAAACTACAAAATGGTTTACAATAAATGTTGTATACACTTAATGGCACAAAATAGTTTAGAGTGTTCTGTAACACTTACTAACTACAGCTGGCCTTATTTATTTGTTTATTTATTTTTATTTTTTTGAGACAGCATCTCACTCTGTTGCCCAGGCTGGAGTGCAGTGGCACAATCTCAGCTCACTGCAACCTCCACCTCCCAGGTTCAAGTGATTCTCTGGCCTCAGCCTCTGAGAACCTGGGATTACAGGTGTGTGCCACCATGACCGACTAATTTTTGTACTTTTAGTAGAGATAGGGTTTTGCCATGTTAGCCAGGGTGGTCTCAAACTCCTGACCTCAGGTGATCCACCTGCCTCCATCTCCCAAAATGCTACGATTACAGCCGTGAGCCACAGCACCCAGCCATCCTACTTTATTTTTATCCTCATCCACCCTCCATTTCCCTTTTTTCAAATAGATTCTCTCTGGGACTGCAAGGATAGACATCTGGATATGAAAGAGGGAGATTTGAGACTTGCCTATGGCTCCAGACAATCATTAAGAAATCAAATCTGGCTGGGCGCGGTGGCTTATGCCTGTAATCCCAGCACTTTGGGAGCCTGAGGCGGGTGGATCACCTAAGGTCAGGAGTTCGTGACCAGCCTGGCCAACATGGTGAAACCCCGTCTCTACTAAAAATACCAAAAAATTAGCTGGGCATGGTGGCACACGCCTGTAATCCCTGCTACTCAGGAGGCTGAGGCAGGAGAATCGCTTGAACCCAGGAGGCAGAGGTTGCAGTGAGCCGAGATCACGCCATTGCACTCCAGTCTGGGCAACAAGAGCAAAACTCCATCTCAAAAAAAAAAAAAAAGAAAAAAAAATCTACGTCGAATTTAATTTTGGAGAACATTCCTAAACTGAATCTCTTTATCCTTATGTCTGCCCTTATTCACATTTGCAAATAAGTGAAATCCTTTTCTTTCTCCATCCTTCCTTCCACCATGATTATTTGTGAAGACCACCATTTACCAGGCGTTTCCATGATTATGATTATGAATGATTGCAGGCAAGGTATTGATCAAAGATAATCACTCATCAGGGACAAGAATTTAGAGATTCCTGAATAATAAACTATATCTCTGCTGAAACCTAATCACTTCCCAATATATCAAAAAGGGAAGGTAGTTCTCTTCCCTACGCATGCATAACTTTCTACTGGAAAATAATTTAGAGGCAAATAAAAGGATCTCTCTATGGAACTAAGCATTTCCTGGGCCAGGACCAGTGAACTTCTAGGGGAAATGTGAATAATGGCTTATTCATTACTTGCTAGCACAGAGATGGAAAAGCAGAAGTTCCTACCATATACGCATTTATAGACGGTGACATTTCTTTAAACAGAATTCCAACTGGAGAAAGGGTTATAGATATATGACCTGGGGATCAAGATAACTGCTTTATATTGAGTAAGCCTAGCCTCACTCTGGGTTTCCCATTTTCACCAAACTAAGTACTAAAGCTGCAGTCTACTACCAGCTTTTGTTTTAATGAGGATGTAACAGCTTTGCATACCAAGTATAAAATTTTGCTTCTCTTCTGTCACTGAGGCTGTAAATAGGAGCTACATATAGTCATTAGATACCTGGTCGTGGCCCTCTGATCTCCGAGACGTATTCCTATCAGAATTTGGGGGCAAACTGGAGCCAGCCTCCGTTTTTATCTCCCCAGTGGCATGAGGGAAAGGGAAGTTGGGCATAAAGCGCTTAAGAAAGCGAAACTCACTATTACCAGTGCCAGTGGCTGAACATATTTCGTATGGACAAGGCTGAGATAAGGATCCATTGCCTCGTCCTTGTACCAGGTTGTTAGAGAAATTACAGTCATCATAGAAATGCTCTCGAATTGTGAACTTTTCTCTATATTTAATCTTTTGGTAGACCTGTATAATGAAGATCACTATGACAGAGAGGAGAAAGAGAAAGGAAAGGATGGCCAGAGAAATGATCAAATATTTAGTGGATGGATTTACCTTTCTAGAATGCTTGATTGGATCCTGGAACTGCAGATAGGGCTCTGAAAAGCCATCTACCAGCAGGATGTTGAGTGAGACAGTAGTGGAAAGAGCTGGTTGGCCGTGATCCTGAACAAGAATGATCAATTTCTGCATCATGGAGTCTCTCTCAGATATCTGCCGTAATGTGCGGATTTCTCCATTTTGTCTTTGAACAGAAAATAACCCAAGGTCAGTGGCCTTAAGTAGATGATATGAAAGCCAAGAATTCTGACCTGAGTCACCATCCACAGCCACCACTTTTGTCACCAGGTAGCCTGCCTCTGCAGACCTGGGCACCAGGTCATTGCAGGGCAAGGTGCCATTTTGCAGTGGGTATAAGATCATTGGACGATTGTCATTGTCATCTAGGACAACCACTCTGACAGTAACTTGGCTACTCAGTGACAGGAAGCCCCCATCAGTTGCCTTTACCACAAATTGAAAATCTTGAATGGCCTCATAATCCATGGTTCTCAGTGCGTAGAGCTTCCCATTGTCTGAATTTATGGATATGTAAGCAAAGACTGATAGATCTCCGTTTTTTGGAGGCAACAGAGAATATGTTATTCGGGCATTCTCACCCAAATCAAGATCCTCAGCATGGACTTTGCCAATAAAAACCGCAGGACTGTTGTTTTCTCGAACAGTCAAGATATAGGAATCTTCCCGAAATATTGGAGGATTGTCATTAACGTCGGATATTAGCACCTCTATCATAGTCTCGGTGGACAAGCTAGGTGGTCCAGTATCCATGGCAACAAGGGTGATATTATAGCCTGAGACCTCCTCCCGATCCAAGCTTCTGTCAGTGACCAGCGAGTAAGAATTCCCGAATGTAGGTTTGATTACAAAGGGAAGGTCTTCTCTGAGGAAGCAGGTGACTTTTCCTCCCACTTGAATGTCCCAGTCTCTAATAGTGAAAAGGGCTACTACTGTCTGTGGTGGTGAGTCTTCAGGGAGTGGGCTGGACACAGAGGAGACCATCACTTCGGGAGGATTGTCATTCACATCCACCACTTCTACCAGGACTTTGCTGTGGGCAGAGAGGCCTCCACCATCTGTAGCTTGAATGTCAATGTCGTATGTTTCAATGGCTTCAAAATCTAGGGGTCCCCTTAGTCGAACCTCTCCAGTTTGAGGGTCAATCTGAAACGTCTTGAGAATTGCTTCTGAGTTTTGAGCTAAAGAGTAAGTTATCGCTTTGTTGGTGCCCTCGTCTAGGTCCATGGCAGTCACCGTGGCCACCAAAGAGCCACTGGGGCTGTTCTCTGATACCTGGGCTCGGTACACCAGTCGCGAGAACTGGGGCACGTGGTCGTTGACATCCAGAACCACCACGTGGATGTGAGCTGTGCCAGACTTGGGCGGGGACCCGCCGTCCACCGCCGTAATTGTCAAGTTGACTTCAGGCTGCTCCTCTCGGTCCAGGGGTTTGTTCAGCACCAGCTCAACATATTTAGGCCCGTGGCTGCGGAAGCGGGTGTGCAGGTGGAAATACCCATTGGCACTCAGGGTGTAGTTCTGGAGACCGTTAAGGCCCACGTCCAGATCCTGGGCGCTCTGCAGAGGAAAACGTGAACCCAAGGGGGTGCTCTCCGGAATCTTTAAAAGCGGCTCCTTGTTTAGGAAAACTGGGGCATTGTCATTGATATCAAATACCCTGACCTCGGCCCAGAAGGACTGCAGCGGCTCCACCAGGACTATTTCAAAGTGCAGAACACACGGATCGGCTTTGCCACAAAGTGACTCCCGATCCAGTTTCTCCTTCACAAACAAATCTCCCGTCTTGCGGTGGAGCCGGAAATGCATTTTGTTGCCCTCGGAAACCAGCCGCGCCCCGCGCGCAGCCAGCTTCCCTACCTCCAGACCTAGGTCCTTAGCTACGTTGGCCACAAACGAGCCGCTCTCCATTTCCTCTGCCACTGAATAGCGGATAGTTGTCGCACCCCCCACAGATACGCACAGAAAAATGAGAAGAGATCCCACTTGCCTGTTTTGCAAAGATTTTCTACGCGCACCCGCCATCAGTTCTCACAAGCGCACTCTGCAATCAAAGCCAACTGTTGCGGATATACTTTCACTTTTCTGCAACAGGTTACTGCAACAGCTGCTCTCCGCTTCACTAGCCTCTAACTGCAGCACCACCAAAGGCTAGCCAAGCCCATTAAGCCGTTTTGCACTTGAAAGAAAATTTGCATTGAGCGACTCCACTCCCAGTCTAGCCAATGTATTAATAGATATGTTCTCATTCCGGAGAGTTAGGTAGAGGTTGAAAGTTTGTTGCCAAAGCAACAACAGACTCACCTGCTAATTCCCTTTGAGGAAAAAAAAAGTCCTTGGGAATTGAGAAGCCAGTGAGATTAGTCGTTCAAGCTGAAGTCATTCTATCTGCTAGCCGTCTGGAGCCACTGAAGCAGTGGGCGAACAGCAACAAGTTTAAGCTACATCTGCACGCTCTGCAGTCCATCCAGAGACCAAGAAAGAAGCACAAGGATCCTGCAGAGTCTTAAGGCCAAGCCAAATACATGAGGCAGGGAGCTGGAGAATGTGGAGGAAGTGGTCAGTAGGAAAAGGAAAGGGAACAAACAGTCGTCCTCCTTCAGAAACTTGAGGTCCAGTAGGTACACTGACAGGGGACTAAGCCAACTAACCTCTTGATTTGCACTACGCTATCATGCTACTTCTACGTATACACTCCCCACCCCCAAATATCTGTATACACGTGCACAAAGGGAGCAGCTGGCTTGTCACTTATGATTATAATGGCAGCAGTATTTATTGGATATGATTTCCATGTACTGAGACTATGACAAGTGATTTACATGCATTATTTAATTTAATACTTGCAACAACTGTACGGAGTAGACATTATTTAAAAAAAAAAAAAGACAAAGAAAGTGAGATGGGAGAGGTTATGTCAAGGTCCCCTACCTAGCAAATGTTAGAAATAAAACTCAATTTAATTTTGTCTGACTCCCAAGTCTATGCTCTTAATCAGTACACTACTCTGCTTCCCAGATAATATAATGAATAAATCAAATGAAGATAAATATTTGGTTTTGGATTTTAAAGCAAATAAAATAAGATTGCTTACACATATTGAAAATGGCCTAATAGAAATATAGGAGATATTTGTTGAGAGTTTCCTTTATGATCATAGGATAATAGAATGTTTAATAAGACATTTCAGAAAGATGAGATCCAGTCTCCTTCTCACCCACCCTCCACTTTAAAAAAAAAAAACAGTTGAAGAAACTAAGGCCCAAAGTGATGAAGTCACTTGCCCAATTCATACAGCTACTCATGGCAGCATAAGAACTAGAACTTGTCTTCTGATGCTGTCTCATGCTCATTACCTAAAACATTTGATTTCTCATTTGTGTTCAGTATTTTATGTCCCAGTGCTATACAATTATGGCCACTTAAGAGAAATCTAAACTATATTTTCCAATAGGAAAAAAAAAGAATGAAAATAGAAAGTGTACAGAACATTAATTACATCCTGACATGAGGGAATTAATGAATCTCTCAATCTCTGTCAGTTATTTTAACACCTGGCGTAAGTGTGCATCCTTAAACAGTTTAGTTTTGCCTCTTTTGAAAACTATATATCTTACTTGAATATGAAAAGAAATAAAATAAAGCAAAACTATATATCAAGTAAAGTATACCGTAGGTAATCCTTTGAATTTTGTTTCTTTCCCTCATTTTTTAGCTCAATGTAAGATTGGTGTTATCTTTAGCTCTAGTTCATTTATTCCATTACCATATAAAATTTCAATATATTGTCAATGTCCTTTAGCTAGAGACCATCAGAAACACACCTGTAGTTGAACAAAATTATATTTACTGACTTATTGTAACAAGGGAAGCTGTACACCATAGAGAATCATGGAGCATCTCAGTGAAAGGGTGTTAGAAAGAACATATATTTGGACTTGTGTTAGGTGATTTGGGGGAGGTTTGAAGCAGCGTGCTCTGGATTGGATGTCATCATAAGTGGAGTTAATTCTATGATGAGTATATTGATAATTCTTATATAGAAGGTGAGAGGAATGGGGTGAGGCTAACGCTGTGATTGGTAAATAAGCTGTAGTGACTAATATTAGCCAGGACAGAAAGAAGTTTGGGCATTTTTGTGGATTGGACAATACTCTATTTTGTCTGTATTTGGACACACTTATGGTGTGCTCTCGTTTTCCTCTTCCTCCGTCATAGTCATGGTGTGGCCTTGTCCGATACTGGTGTCCTATGAAATCATTTTTTGTTCAACAGAAGATCACTATGGCCTAGCTGTGAGTGTCAGGCCAGCTCCTAGCTCTCATGGACTGCTTTTGTCTTTTTCAGTACGAATGCAGCAAAATGCATTTACCTATTTTATTATTCTGCCGCTCATAGCATATCATTGTACATGTCACTTTGTGCACATGTATACACACATTTTGGGGGGATATCTACATAGAAGTAGCATTGATATCATAGGGTATGTTCTTTTCAGCTTTACATGATGTCACCAAACTGCTTTCTAAGAAGTTGTACTGGCCGGGCGTGGTGGCTCACACCTGTAATCCCAACACTTTGGGAGGCCGAGGCAGGCCGATTACGAGGTCAGGAGTTCAAGACGAGCCTGACCAACATGGTGAAACCCCGTCTCTACTGAAAATACAAAAATTAGCCGGGCATGGTTGTGCGTGCCTGTAATCCCAGCTACTCAGGAGGCTGAGGCAGGAGAATCACTTGAACCCAGGAGGTGGAGGTTGCAGTGAGCAGAGATCATGCCATTGCACTCCAGCCTGAGCCACAAGTGAGACGCCATCTCAAAAAAAAAAAAAAAGTTGTACTGATTTACACTCTCATCAGCAGTGCAACTTCTAGTTGTTCAAATTATTTCCAGCACTTAGAATTACTAGTCTTTTAAAATTTTGACCATTCTGGTGAGTGACTGTGTTTATATTTCATTGATTAATTTGCATTTCTCATTAATTATTGATGAAGTAGGGCACTATTTAATATATTTGTAGTCGTTGGAATATCCTTTTTTGGGAAGTTTTTGTTCAGTTCTCTTGCCTTTTTTTAACATTGCATTGTTTACCTTTTTTCTATTAATTTCTATTACCTCTTTCTGTTCTGACTATGAGTCCTGAATATATTAAAAAAGATGTTTATGCTTAGTCAATATACATAAACAGAGAATAGCCTTGAGCAATTTGGATAGAAAAAAATAGAGTATACTACCCACTAATGTTATTTAGCATCATCAAAAAGGCTATTGGGGAGGTTTTTTTAAAAGGAAATATTAGTGATTCACAAACTATGCAGAAGCTTCTCACATCCTAGGAAGTCTTAATACAGTCAATTTCAAAATAATTCATCAAAAAAATTGTAAGTTAACAAATACATTCTTGGCTAGGTGTGGTGGCTCATGCTTGTGATCCTAGTACTTTAGGAGGCTGAGGAAGGAAGACCACTTGAGGCCAGGAGTTTGAGACCAGCCTGGATAACATAGCAAGACCCTTGTCTCTACATACATACATACATACATACATACATACGGCATGGTGACAAAGCCTGTAGTCCCAGTTACTTGAGGAGAGAGCATTGCTTGAGGTCAGGAACTTGAGGTTACAGTGAGCTATGACTGTACCACTGCACTCCAGCTTGGGCGACAGAGTCAGTATCTGTCTCAAAAAAAAAAAAAAATTCTTATGAGGTGAAGTTTAAGCAATGCTGCTTTTCTTTTCTTTTTTTTGTTAGTTTATTTTTAACTGACAAAAAATTATATTAATCATGGACAACATAGTATTTTGTAGCATATTTATATTGTAGAATAACTAAATTCAGCTAATTAACATATATATTACCTCACATAGTTATTATTTTTGTGGTGAGAATACTTAACATCCATGTCTTGGGCATTTTTCAAGAATATGGTACATTGTTATTAACTATAGCCACCATGTTGAACAGTAGATCTTTTGAACCTATTTCTCCTAACTGAAATTTTGTATCCTTTCGGCTCTCCAACCTCTCCTTCCTCATCCCAGCCCCTGGCAACCACCATTCTACTCTCTAGTTCTATGAGATCAACTTTTTAAGATTCCACGTATAAATGAGGTCACACCATTATGAAAAACAGTATAGAAGGTCCCCCCAAAAATTAAAAATAGATCTACCATAGAATCCAGCAATTCCACTACTGAGGATATTTTCAAAGGAAATGAAATCAGTATGTTGAAGAGATATCAGCACTCCCATATTCATTGCAATATTACTCACAATAGCTGAGATATGGAATCAGCCTAAGTGCCCATCAGTGGGTAAATGAATAAAGAAAATGTAGTATATGTACATAATGGAATATTCTTCAGCCTTCACAAAGAAGGAAATCCTGCAATTTGTCACAACATGGATGAAAATGAAGGACGTTATGTTAAGTGAAATAAGCCAGGCACAGAAATGCTGCTTTTCAATTCAATTCCTCTGAATCTTAATCTGTTTGGTTAGCCCCAGGTGATTTATTAATATCTGCTAGATGGAATTAAAATCCAAAATATTTTCTTTTTCCTTGGAAAATGTTAAGACCTTTAAACATGGGGCAGTTTTTTTTTTTAAAGCCTGTATTCTTTCTGGTGAAGGTAGAATTGGGAGCCCACTGACTAAATCTATAGCATCTTAGCTTGTAAAGTCAGGATCAAAACCTACATGTTGGGAAGAGGGACAATCCACAGTTAGTAGGATATCATGAAGTTTTGGGAGAACAAAAATTCATTTCAAAACTGTATCTTAGTACTAACTTTTAAACTTCAAAAATCTTATTTTGAAATATTTCAGAGTTTTGGAAGAGTTACAAGAGTGTTTGTAATAACTTATGACTTACCCATTGGCTTACCTTAACTAAACTTTAATAAGGCTTCTCTTCTCCTGACAGGTCCCTGAACTTTAGCTGGCCCCAAAACTTGAGCAAGCTCTAAAAAGCAGAACATCTCCCACTTAACAGTTTATTCTGAGAACTGGCCAACCACAGGAGGGAAAATCATATCTCCAGTTAAAGTGCCCTGATCATGCCATCTGCTCATCCTACCCCCTTTGCCCTGCTCCCACACAAAGTTCCTGCTAGCCCTGTTTATATCTTCTTTTTTTTAACTCTTTTTTTTTAATTTGATTTTTAGACATTTGAAGATTTCTGTGGTCAGAGGGTCTGTAATAGCCTTTTTTGAATAAAGCTGCTCCTTACCTAAGTCCAGATTTGTTTTCACTGAATATAATAATAAGTGACCATATTACTTTCACCTAGATTTATCAATTTTGCTACATTCGTACACTTTCTTTTTCATATTTATCTATTACTATATTATATAATACATTATAATATATATACACATACATTATTCAAAAATAGTTATCTCTTCCTCAATTTTTATGGGAGATGTATACCTCTCCACTCCAATGGTGCTGAGTTTAGCTGCATGATATGCTTTGACTTTACATTGGGTTCACTATACTTCCCTACCTCTTGAATTTGGCGTTGGCCATATGAGTTATTTTGGCCCTCAATGGGATGTTAAGAGTGTTGTGGGTTGAATTTGTCCCCCAGAAATATATGTTGAAATCCTAACCACTGGTCCTTGTGAATATGACCTTATTTGGAAACAGAGTCTTAGCAAATGTAATCAAATTAAAATGAAGTCAGACTTGATTAGGGTGGGCCCCAAATCCAATGACTGATGTCCTTATAAGGAGAGAGATTTTGGAGACTCATGGACACACATAGGGAAGAAGGCAACATGGTAACAGAGACAGAGGTTGGACTGATGCTGCTACAAGGATTGTCCGCAACCACCAGAAACTTGGTAGAGTCAAGGAAGGATCTTCCTCTATGCCTTCAGGGGGAGTGGAACCCTGCTGACTTCTTGATTTCGGACTTCTAGCCTCCACACCTGCAGGAGAATAAAATTCCACTGTTTAAAGCTGCTCAATTTGTAGTCATTTCTTATGGAAGCCCTAAGGAAACTAATACACAGAGTGAAGCAAGTTGTGCCTTGAAATGTGCTTGCATAATTGGGCTTGTCCTTCTGCTCTTCTGCTACCTTCATGAGAACATTCTCTGGATAGCCTGTTGATAAAAGAATGATGAAAGACACATGGAATAGTACTGAACACAACCTGCATATTGAAGCGGAGCATGGCTGATCTCAGCCTAAATCTGCTGACCCCAAGATGCATGAATGGCAATCAATGTTGCTTTGAACTACTAATTTTTGAAGAATTTTGTTGCACTACATTCTATGACAATACCTAACCTATGTAATATGTAAACATTTTATTTTGGCATAGTTAGCTGCAGACATTATGATATCATTCCTAAATATCTCAACAGGTACCTCTTACAAACAGGGACAGTATCCTTCGTAACCTCAATACAAATTATCACACTCAGGAAGTTTAACATGAATACAGTACTATTATCTAATACATACTTCATATTCTAATTTCCCCAGTTGTTCCAAGTATGTCCTTTGTGCTTTTTTTTAATGTATGATACAATCAAGGATTGCACATTGATTTTAGTTGTTATGTTTCTCTAGTTTATAATTTAAACTGAAACAGAGAAAACATTTTTATGATGCTGTTTTTTAATGACACTAACTTCTTTGTCATGACACCACTATTTTTATTTATTTATTTAAAAAACTTTTATTGTAGGTTCAGGGGTACATGTGCAGTTTGTTATATGGGTAAACTCATGTCATAGGGGTTTGTTGTACAGATTATTTCATCATTCAGGTACTAAGCCTGGTACCCAATAGTTATTTGCTCTCATCCTCTCTCTTCCCACCCTCTACCCTCAAGTAGGCTCCAGTCTCTATTGTTCCCCCTCTTTAGGTCCATGAGTTCTCATCATTTAGCTCCCACTTATACATGAGAACAAGCAGTATTTGGTTTTCTGTTCCTGTATTAGTTTGCTAGAGATAATAGCATCCAGCTCCATCCATGTTGCCATAAAAGACATGATCTGGTTCTTCTTTATAGCTGCATAGTAGTCCATGGTGTATATGTACCACATTTTCTTTATCCAGTCTATTATTGATGGGCATTTAGGTTGATTCCATGTCTTTGCTATTGTGAATAGTGCTGCAATGAACATTTGTGTGCATGTGTCTGTATGGTAAAATGATGTATATTTCTTTGGGTATATGCCCACTAATGGGATTGCTGGGTCAAATGGTAGTTCTCTTTTTAGCTCTTTGAGGAATTGCCACATTGCTTTCCACAATGGCTGAACTAATTTACACTCCTACCAACAGTGTATAAGTGCTCCCTTTTCTCTGACACTTCATCAGCATCTGGTTGTTTTTTTTTTTAACTTTTTAATAATAGCCATTCTGACTGGTTTGAGAGGGTATCTCATTGTGGTTTTAATTTGCATTTCTCTAATGATCAACACTGATGTTTTTAAAGAGTTGTTTTACTCTTTATTCCTCAATTTGGAATTTTTTGTTGTGTTTACGCTTGGCTAGATTGAGGTTAAATATTTTTGCAAAAATACCACATAAGTGATACTGTTTTCTTCTCAATGTGTCACATCAGAGGGCATATGATGTCATTTTATTCCATCATTGGTGATATTAAGTTTGTCAGTTTGGTTATAAAATGGTGTCCATCAAATTTTTCAGTTGGATAGGTACCTTTAATTCTTTTTATAATTAATTAGTGATCTGTGGAGAGATTTGAAACTATGAGGATATGCTATTCCCAAAACAATTTTATTAACCATTGGTTTCCAACATCCATGAATGATCCTTGCCTTGAATAAATACATATTTGTATATATATATTGTATAAGTGTATGTGCATACATATATCTATATGGGATCATGAGACTTACACTGTCAATACATTAATACAGGTATCTTTATTTTCCTCCCCTACTTCATATTTTGTATTTTCCTTGTCCCAAAGTGAGAAGCCTTAGTTCACCACAGCATCAATATATTTACCCATCAAAATAAATCTCAAGATATACATTAAAGAATTTTGGAATTATTACACTATTACCTAAGTGCTAATTAATTTTTTTGAAAATCCACTCAGGGAGGCAAGAGAAATGTAGTTAGTCTCATATTGAATAACAAATTCTTTTTACCCAATGTTCTTCCCTTTAAGACTCTACATTTTCTGCTTATAAAATTAGTTTAGATCAAAATTAATTCTAACATTAATGTAAAATATATTGTTTATTTTTATTTATCTTTAAGTCATAGGTTGAAATGTTTCTGAAATAGTTCTGATGATAATTTTTTCACTATTTTCAACTTCTTTTAGAAAAAAATACCTTAACTAAAATATTGGAGCATCTCTTCTGATTTGTTGCTTCTACTATTGTACCCAAAGTTCAGGTAGTTTTAACATTTTAATATTGATAATATTTATTGTAATTTTTACAGGCAGGTTAATATTTGGGGTCACCTCTAATTTTCATTCATATATACCTTTAAGCCTTAAAAAAGTCTATTTTTAGGAGTAGATGTATTTTGAAACATTGAGGTCACACCTGCAGTTGTAAACTTTAGTACTATTTTAAAATTTTATTCTTCCATTGTGTCTTTTCATGCATTTAAGGTTTCTTATTCATATTAGCAGAAACAAGATGCTTTGGTGGATAGAAATCCTTTTTAGGCAGCTCAGTTTATCGCAGCTGCTCTTGATCTCTGCTCTTAAATGACAATGCCTCTTATTGCTCAACCTGTGCATGTGTGTATAAAGTTTCCTTCTCCCACAGTAACACAAGAAGCCATAATATAAACCAATACCACTTATAGACTAGATTTGTATTACACACTTGTTTAAAACAGATGTCTTTCATCTTCTTACTATTCATGTTTTTTTCATATTGGTAGAATAGGCTATGGATGTCTTTCCATGAAATCTGACAAGTGTTTGGAAACGTCTCAATTTAATCAAATAGAGACTATATTAGAGTGATAATTCTTTCCCTTAATAAGCTCTTATCAATTTCTCCTTTTTATAAGAAAATTCAGTTAACACCAAAATCAGTACCTACATTTTTACTGAAATTAATATCTATTCAACAAAATTTTGTTTTAAACCTTAAAACAGAAATGGTAACTTTTATGTTAAGTAACTATGCTATTATATTTTTATTCTATGTTAAGACCCATAGAAGCGTAAATGAGAAAATAGCTATAAGAAAAGCAAATACTAACTGGGTTGGTTGACATATAAAGCCAAATGTGTCCCAGGATGGGTCTTTTTTCTGAGAGTGGTAAGCTTGTTTGCTTGGGAAAGAATTTTATTTCACTCTCAACTTGCTAGAATTGATTTTACACTGTAACCCATACATCTGAACATACAGTAAGACTTTGAAACAACATTTGAACAAGGTATTTCCCCTATTTTTTCTTGCTATTTATCAAGATCTGTACTTACAAAGCAACTTAAGGTTTCCTCATCTGAAGCTGGATGTATGTAATTCACAGTAACTTAATCATCACTGTGTAAAATAGTGTAAATAATATACACAGACTAAAAGTAATAAACATACCATAAATTTTCTGTATTTTTAGCACTCTGATAGTTTATATATTAGGCTTGGAAAAAATTAAAAAACAAAAGTTTTCCTCCTAGAATTCCCACCACCTCTTACCAATTCCTAAATATAGTCACGCTTTTTATCTTCCAGAAACTGAGATGAGAGTAGTACTCTCGGCTAAACTTCCTGGAATATGTTTGGCTAACAATATAGTGCTTCCTTAGTATTTCTTTCAGTAAAATATACCCTGTGGAAGTTTTAGTAAATATTTCTAAAAACCTATATGTACAGATACTTTAAAAATACCTATTTGATTACAAGATGTGTTGGAAAAAATGCGTGGAGAAATTTAAACATTTCGTAAATTATTTTGAGTAGAAGCGAGAGATCACTGAAAATTCTACATTTTTCCATTTCTCTTTGAAAATAGGCAGATCTCTCAAAAAACCACTTCCTGACTCCCCAAATCTTCAATTTGTGTCTTTTAAGTTTTAGGTCTTAATCCAAAGAACCCTTTAAACTTTATCAATAGTATTTTCCTCATCTGCCACCAGGTGGCAGGTGGATCCACTTTTCGGAGCACCACCCCGACCCCGCCCTACCGGAAGCTGTCATGTAAAGGAGCCTCTCTGGCCACGCCCAGAGTTCAGCACCCTGGCCACGGACAGCGACACCGCCCAGTTCAGTCCCATGACTCGCTGCGGAGATTTTCACCTCACAAAGGAAATGGCCAATCCCAACTGGTTCCAGGGGCCGCGTGACTGGCTAATTTACAATGCCAGAGGTGGAGGTGGGTAGGAACCCCTTGTTTTGGGATTTTTAGCCTGGAGGAGGAACCGGCTGATTTTAAATAATACACCGTATTGCAAAATCCTGTGGTTGTTTTTCTCTCTACTCTCCGCAATCTCAGTGACTCGTAAATGCTGCCTTGCTGTACAGGGTACAGGGGCTAGATTACCCAACCTCCGCGTGTTGGTTTATTCCGACAAAATGCGTAAGACAGCAAAGGCGGTACAAAAGTCAGTGTGAGTTATGGCGGCCAATACCTCGGCTTGCACAAAAGCTTTCCTAAGACACCAGCATCAGGATGGAATACATTTTCTTTTTCTCTATTTCCAATTAATTAATCTCGGAAACACAAACAGCAGCTGATTTTTTTGTTGTCGTTCGCTTGAAATTACTATTTTAGGCAAAGATACTGATTGGAGTGAAGCACGAGTGTGTTCTCGAAGTAATGGTTTAGTTGTTATCTTCCAGTTGCTTAGCGACTAGTTAAACAAAAAGAGCCCTTATGGGTGGGGATTATTTGCGTTTTAGAACGGCAGAAACCAGGGGCAAATGAAAATGGGTTCAGGGACTAGCGTTTAGAATCAATCTAATTAAATCTCAGTGCTGGGGAAGTAGGCAGCGCTAAAGAGGAACAGTAGCCAGTTAAGGTTCACAAGTGGGTTAAATTAAGCCGAGTTTTTGTTGTAATTTTTCCGTATCATATGGATTGCTTTCTCATTCCTCGCTGTTTTGGCGGCGACAAATTCGGATCTTTAACCAGCAGAGGGCGAGTCGACTGCATTTTTCAGCCCTCAGACACTCCCTCTTCCTCCCTTCTCTGCCCCTGGGAAATTAATTTACTAAGCACTTCAAATACAGACGAAGCTGAGGAAGGTGTTGTGGAAGGCGAGCAGCGCGCACGACTTGGCAGAGTGCCCGCCCTGTCAGCCTTGGATATGTGGCTGCACCGCACTCCTGACGACACGGATCTCCTTGCTTGGGGCTGCAGAGGGGATTGCAGGGGTTGTTGCGGTAGGAGGCGGGGATGAAAAGCACCCCCATCCCCAGACGCTGTAGATATTTAGGATCACTAGCTTCAAAGAACTGAGAAGGCTAGAGGTAGCCTAATAAAATGAATGTAAACCATGAAGGTGGGAAAGAGGAAAGAAACCGTTTACGTCTCAGGGCCAATACTCAGTGAGCTGGAACAATAACCAAAAGACAGGGACTCTGCTCTGGCTTTGCCTCTCTGGGAAGAAAAATTGGAGAATGAGGAGTAGGGAAAGGGAGAAGATGAGGGCAAAGACTAAAAGTTCGGCTGAGTCATCTTTAAAAGACAAGCAAAGCAAGCCAGCCCAAGGGAAGAGACAATGAAAGCAAGCCTGCCAGAATGCATTGCAGAGCAATAAAGCATGCTGTACAAAGATAATTTATTGTTGAGCGGAGCCCCCCTGATTCTGGAGGGGCATACCACTTGCTCCTGAGGGATGATTTACTTTGTAATGTAAGACTTTGCAGAATCCCCCTGGGCATGCAGCCAGAACTCCCATTAATTCAGCATGTCCTTTCTCCTTCACATATTTATATCTCAGAATTCATCTAACTCGGTTTCAAACTAGTAAAATTAATTTTTTCTGGAGGCATTAAACTAAATTTTATGCAGTATTGCATTTTCTCTCCTTCAGTCATTAAATTTCTGTAGTGCTTGTGTTTAAAGGACACCATTTTATTAATAAATTCAATTCATAAGATAGTATTATATTCCCTTGGAGTTGGTATTGGAGAGGACAAGGTAAGATATCTTAAGATAGATCAACACTTTTCAGAATGTATGATTTGACTCACAGTTTCATGACCAATTTTACAGATAAATTGCACTATCTTGGTGTTTTGCAGCACACCTGTGTTTCCCCTGTAAAAGAGCACTTGTAAATTTCCCCTGTAAAAGAGCACTTGTAAATTTCCAATGCATACACCAAAATTTATTCATGTTGTTTCAAGATCCAAACAAGTGCCTAGTATTGGCTAATATAATCTCCCCATAGAAACAAGAATTATCTTTTTAAAACCTAAGTACTAAGTCAGTGAGCAGGCACTTAATGAAAGAGAATATCCAAATAGCCAATAAGCATATGAAAAGGTTTACAACATCCTTAACTGTTAAAGAAATGGAAATTTAAGCCACAACGAAAAGCCTGTATCCATCCAAGAGCATGGCTAAATAAATAAATAATAAAAGTTGACATTTTCAAGCCTTAGAAAGGATGAAGCAGCTCCAACTATCATACAGTACTGGTGGAGTGTAAATTGTTACAATCACTCTGGAAAGCTGGCATCATTTACTAAAGTTCAATAAAACATACCCGTAGATCTGCTCTCTTAGGTATACATCCAATAGAAATGCTTACGTGTATGTACAAAAAGACATAGACAAGAATGTTCATCATAGCTCAAACCTGGAAGCAATCCAAATGGACCTCAATAGTTTAATGGATAAAGATGTTGTCGTTGCCGTATACAGAAACATACACAGCAATGACAATTTTTTTAAAACTACTACATGCAACAGTATGTATCAGCCTCACAGACATAATGCAATGTTTAGCAGGAAAAAAATCAGAAACAAATTTTTGTATGATTCTATTAATTTAAAGCTCAATAATTGTATAAACTACCCTAAGGTGATTAAAGTGAGGATAGTGGTTGCTTCGATGGAGATAAAGACTGGAATGGGGAATGAGGGAGACTTCAGGATTTGGTAATATTCTATTTCTTGACATGAATGTATTCACTGCAAAAATCTATTAAACTGCACACTATGATTTGTGCATGTTAAGTATGGTATATTGCAATAAAAATATACTAAAAAAATTTTACTGATACGAATATTTGTATGTATTTGTGGAGTACATGTGATATTTTGTTTAAAAGACATAAGACAGATTATGTTGCACCCATGCTTAAAAC
Source organism: Hylobates moloch (assembly GCF_009828535.3). Classification (NCBI taxonomy): domain Eukaryota; kingdom Metazoa; phylum Chordata; class Mammalia; order Primates; family Hylobatidae; genus Hylobates; species Hylobates moloch. The sequence continues at coordinate 118,068,727 of NW_026652281.1, read as the reverse complement.
AATTCAATGTCTTCCCATTGCATTGAGTGTAAAATCTAGATTCCTTAATAAAGGAAATGCATAACAATTTCATGCCTACATGCCTCTGCATAAACAAATCCTATCTAAATTTCCAATCTTATTAACCACTTCCTCCCTCAATCACCACACTTCAATTGCTCTGACCTTCCAACAGTTCCTAGAACATTAATCAATCTCTTTTCAGTCTTGGGGTCCTTGAGCTTGCTGTTTTCTTTACCTGGAGTGGGTTATCACCAGCTCTTTGCATGACATGTTCCTTCTAATATGTCAACTCAGATTAATGACATCTCTTTAAAGAAGCTTTCCTTGACTCTCATCTAAAATCTCTGAGTTATTTTTCTATTTGCTGCTGTGATGAATTGTCACAATGTTAATTTCCCCTTGCTATGTAATATATTCACCGGTGTCAGGACTAGGATGTAGGCATCTTTGAGGGGGACATTATTCGACCTGCCACAGTGCACTTCTTTTATTGATTATAACATTATGCTTATTTCGGTAGAGCGCTAATCACAATTTTAAATAATTATATATATATATATATTTGTTTACTTGTTCACTGTCTAACTTCTCCACTCTAATGTAAATTCTAGTGAGACAGAGACCCTATCTGTCCTGTTCTCTTCTGTTTTCCTGGTGCTTAGCACGATACCTGGCACATTATAGGGGTTCAGTAGGTATTTGTGGAAATAATAAGTAAATTATTAAAGTTTAGCCTCTGCTTTGATACGTAACAGCCCTGTTTGCTTTTTATCGTTCTTGCTCATATAAAAATATATATTATGTCTCGGCAGTAGAGAAATTTCTGAAGAGATATTAGCATAGATGTTTTTCAACTTCTCCATCATACTAACTCACTATAAAAAATCATGCCTACAGATATAGGCCCATATATGTCATATAGGCTCATATCTGTAAATTGATTGTAAAAATTTACAATCCACCATATATAGCTTCATATATGTATATACATATATCTTCATAATATAACTTTATGTTTTATTGGCGTTAAAAGGGTAGTTCATAAATTGCCACTTCATGGAAAATAGCACATCACAGGACTCATGCAGCTGAAGCAAAAATAATCTAGAATAAAGAGTTAGAATTTGTTACAGTCACATGAGAAAAAATATGGCACATGGGGCTCTAAGTATGATCCTATGATGTAGCTAGGAAAACAGTTGTCTGTCATCAAATAATCATTGCTTATTTCTCTTTTGCCAGGTTGTAATACCAGATACCAGAAAATTTAAAATACTTGTTAATTTATTCATTTATTCAGCAGATATTTATTGAGCACCTATGAAGTGCCAGACACTAGACTCTGGGCATATAGCATGAATAATATATGGTATGCATTATTAGGGAACCCCTGCCTTTAGGGAGCCCATAAATAGATACACAATATTATATGAAATAGTGGCAAACGTTATAAAGGAGAAGGGGGATGATGAGAAACCAATTAAGGGTTTTGAATGGAGATTTGATTTACATTATGAAAAGATAAGTCTGGCTGTTATATGGGTAGAAGAAGGGAAATTCATTAGAAGGTCATGGCAATAATGCAGGCCAAAGATAATGGTGATTTGTACAAGGGTGGGGGTGCTGAAGTTTAAAAAATTGGTTGGGTTTGGGACATTTTTTTTTAATTGGCATGATTTCATGATGGATTTAATGGAAAATGAAATAATTAAAAAAGAATGCTCTCTGTTTTCAATATCTTAGTGATTGGTGGTGTCATTACTAACATGGGGAAAGTTAGGGTTAGTTTTGGAATGGAAAAATCAACAATTTTATTTTGGACATGCTAAGTTTGAAATGCTTGTTAAACATCTAAGTCATATCAAGTGGGCAAATTAATATTTGGATCTGGGGACTTAGAGGAGATACCATATCTACAAATACGAATTTTAAAGTAAAGATTAGGAAAACTATAAAGCAATGAAATGAGGTCACCTGGAAAATTCACATAGATAGAGAAGATGGTGAATCCTAGCACACATCAGCTTTAGAGGTCTAGAAAATGGAAAGAAGCCAGCAAAGGAGACTGAAGGAGGGAATGACCAGTGTGGTAGGAGGAAATCCAGGAAAGAATGTCCCCTGAGAACCATGTGGAGAAACTGTTTGAAGAAGGAGGAAGGAAATACTGCTTTAGTTTAGTAAAATGAGTTTAGTAAAATAAGCCTTGAGATAGAAAGATGGAAACCTCTTGTGACCTTGGCAGAGCAGATTCAATGAAGTAGTAAAATAAAAACCTGATCTAATATGATAATCCATTATGAAAATATTACAAAGCTTGAGTTCATTGTAAATAATGCTACTCGAAGTAGAGGTCATATGAATTGCTAAGATTGATGGTCTATATGCATACAATTAATTAACTTCTAAATTCACAATTTCTTAGTATTAGCAGATCAAGGTATATAGATTGTTTTACTGTAATGATGGCTGCCTAAAGGGAATATTGAGTCATAATTTCTTCATAGCTCTGACGATACTATTTAATTCTATGGTTTGTAATAATGAAAATAATAGTTTTAAATTCTTCCCTTCTGAGATATTACCAATACCTACTCTGGGCCTCAAAATAATAGAAAAATAAGCTTTCTTGGTGAAGAGCTCTTTGTTGAACTTTCTATTTTTCTGAGGACTCCATGTGATGCACTGATGTTTGCAAAAGAGTTCTTTTATTACTTGCGTTTGTACCATGATGAGGCTGTTTCCAATAATTGTTGTAATTACTAGGTCTCCTAATCTTGCAAATTGTCCACTCTACAAAGCTCATGTCCATCTGATGGGCCCAGTAAAGGAGATTTAGAATGCTGTCACCCGAGCCAGCTCTTTTCCACAGCATTGTTCAATCAAGAGACTTCTCTTCTAAAGATTGTTTTTTACCTAACACTCAATCACCACTCTAGTCATTCAGTTACTAAATATTATTAGGCATCTCCTATGTTTGGCCTCTCCTAGAGTCAGAAAATGTAATGTCGAATGAGATGGATCCCATCCTAGCCTCACAAAACTTAGATCCTAAAGGGTAAGACAGACAAAAAAATTGTTACAATAAATATGTTACAGACCGCCAGGATAAGAATACAGCGTAATAGAAGAACTCAAAACTACAGATGGGAAATGAGAGGCTGGGAAAGGCTGGGCTCTGAAAGATGGAGAGTTATCTAAGCAAAGAGGAAGGAAAACAATTGCAAAAAGCTTGTGCAAAGATTTAGAAGCAATGAAAGGATAGTGCATTTGAAGAACACTGTGGGAAAGGGAATAAAATTTATCATTATTTTCCTGTCCTTTAGGGTGACTTGCCTTAATACTTCTTAGTGACCTTCAAACCACCTCAAAAATTGATTATTCATTGTCAGATTGTATTTTTTGCTTGTAAAGGCTATTTATTTTTGTGTAGTAATCAGTATTCATTAGCTAATAAATATTATGATAGTGCTTATCTGTATTAGCTAATATTTCTCTATTATATAATATATAAATTTTTAAAATATATAATATATAAATTATAAAAAATATTACATAATATATACATTATATATGTAAATTATAAAAATATATAATATATAAATTACAAAAATATTATATAATATATAATAATTAGAGAAATATTAGCTAATACAGATAAGCACTGTCATAAGGTGATAATCAATTTTAGTAATATTTTTGAAATTCTTTTCAGATAATTTTGGAACATTTTAAAAGTATTATTCTCTAACTCTTCCAAGATTGCCTAACCACTCCAATTGTTCATTAATTCATTCTCATGAGGCTCTAAGGGGTTTCTGTACAGATTGAGCATTTCCTCTTATTCCAATTGCATAATACGAATCATGATGAATATAATAATTTATCAAGAAATATTTAATAAGTGATGCTTTATTTCTAATATGCTCTGAGTATAACACTGAAAGAAATTCAATTTTTCTAAGATTTAATAAACTCAAGATAACACCTAACTGATGATTCATCCTCTTATTATTCCTGGAAATCTGGATGTGGAAGAGGTAAATGAAAATACATAATTAGGTGTTACGCAGAGTTTAAATTATAATATTTTTTTCTGTGCAAAAGAGATACTCGGTATAGTTTTAATTTTACATATAAGGAAACTGAAGGCCAGAAAAGTAGAATGTCCAATATTACACCTCAAGTTAGCAAAACAAAAAGTCCTGGAAATCAGATTCTGAATCAAGTCTAGTGCTTTTCTCATTATGGTAATATCTTTGTTCCTCATTTTTTCTTTTCTTTTTTTTGAGACAGGGTCTCACTCTGTTGCCCAGGTTGAAGTGCAATGGCACGATCATGGCTCAGCAGCCTAGAACTCCTGGGCTCAAGCGAACCTCCTGCCTCAGCCTCCAAAGTAGCTATGACTACAAGTGCCTGCCATCAGACCTGGTTATTTATTTTTTTCTTTTTTTTTTGGTAGAGACAAGGTCTCACTGTGTTGCCCAGGCTGGTCTTGAACTTCTGGCCTCAAGTGATCCTCCTGTCTTGGCCTCCCAAAGTGTTGGGATTATAGGCAGGAACTACCACACCTGGCCTCAAAGTGCTTTTGATCTTTAAAAGTTTGAGGGCCACTGCTTAGAAATCCATTTGTTTAGTCAATAAACAAATATTTATAGAGGACCTATGATATTTTAGGATTGTTCTAGGTATTGGGGATACAGCAGTGAATGATTGACAAAAATTTCTGCTTTCTGGGAACTGGAGAGATCATCAGACCACTGATACCAGCTGGGATATTTATAGGACTGGATACATTTGAATTTCAGGTATGTGCACATGTACATGTGTGTGTGTATTCCGTTTGTTTCATTTACATTTGAGTATATGAAGAAATAATTTCCATGCAATAAAACTCACTATTTTAAGGGGTACAGTCTGACAAGTTTTGACAAACATACATAGTCATTTAACTACCACCACAATAAAAATATAGAATATTTTCATTACCTCAAAAAGTTCTTTCATGCCTCTTTATAGTTAATCCTTTACCCCACCTGCAGCTTCTGATAAAACTGATCTGATTTCTATCCCTGTTTAAATGGAGTCACACAATAGGTACCTTTTGCAGCTAGCATTTTTCATTTAGCATAATGCTTTGAGATTCGTCCACCTTATTGCATGTATCAGTAGTTGGTTCGTATCCATTCATCTCCAATGTTCAGTAATTGAACTTCAGTTTTTGCATCCTAACTGAGCACAAAGACCAGGTGAAAAGATTTCGAATCAACTAGTGTAGGAAGTCTAGTAGGAGATTCTCCTTCATCAAAGGAGAGACCCTGAGATGAATACAACTTAGTGTTAAGTGAACTAGATATGACTTCCACCCAGGGACTACCAAAAAACCCTAACTGAAAAACCTGACTGTTCCCGAGACTAACTAACTGTAGGGGCAGGATGGTGGGGAATAGGGATCACCACTAGGGATCTGGAACCACTTGTGGCTTTCATGTAGGTTTTTTTTTTCTTAATTGAAATATTGTATCTTATTTTTTAAATTTTTAATTTTTGTGGGTACACAGCAGGTATATTATTTATTCTCATGTAGTTTTGAAGCTTGTATTCACTAGACATGGATAATTGGGAAACAGAAACAAAACTTCAAGTTGAAAATATAATTTTATGTTGGTCTCAAACTTGTAGTACCCCTGGAGCCTGAACAAAGCAAGTACAAATTATCTCTAGAATAATCCATCTTTAACCCAGGCTTCAAATAATTTCTAAATATAGAATTCTAAGGAAAGTGAGCGATTTACCATAAAAAACCAATGTAACAAGATACTAGATTGAGATCCAGCAGAAATAAAAACAACTGAAGCAGGCATACGGTGACTTCAGATAATGAAATTATTGAATACAATATAAAAAGATTATATTTAATATAAAGAAATAAAAGACGAGTTTGAAAATAAGCAGAGGGAAAACATCATGAGGAATGAGCAAGCATATTTGGATGAAGAACATATAAAACTTCTACAAATACAAAAATGTAATAAAAGTTTAAAATTCAGTTAGTAGGTTTAAGAACAAATCAGACATGAATGAAAAAGAATAATAGACTAGAAGACAGGCAGACTGTAGGAAAGAGAGAAAAAAGATAGAGATTATAAAAAGAGTTTAAAAGACATAGAAAATGGAGTGAAATGATAAACACAGGTATAATTCCAGTCTCTGAAGGATAAAAGAGGAGTAGAAGCAATATTTAAAGACATAATTAATTAGAATTTTTCATAATACCAAATCACAAAATCAGAAACCAAATGAATCTCATATAAGATAAAAACAAATAAACACATACGTATAGCATAGTATAATTGCAGGACAGTGAAAATGAGAAAGATTGTCTTAAAATAGATATAAAAGAGAGATTTAAAGTAGTGACAGACTTCAGCACCATAGGAAAGGTAAATTGTTTTAAAAATTAAAAAAATAGGATGGACGCTGTGGCTCATACCTGTAATCCCAACACTTTGGGAGGCCGAGGTGGGTGGATCGCTTGAGGTCAGGAGTTCAAGACCAGCCTGGCCAACATGATGAAACCCCGTTCTCTACCAAAAATACGAAGATTAGCCAGGTGTGGTGGCCAGTGCCTGTAAACCCAGCTACTTGGAAGGCTAAGGCAGGAGAATCGTTTGAGCCTGGGAGGTGGAGGTTGCAGTGAGCAGAGATTGCACTGCTGAACTCCAGCCTGGGTGACAGAGTGAGACTTTGTCTCAAAAATAAATAAATAGTAAATAAAGTAGTGACAGACTGAGAATGAACTCAGCAGCAAAAGAGGAACGTGAAGACAATGGAATGATATTGTCAATGTTCTGATATAAAATAAAGTTAATCTAGAATTCAAAGCCTAGCATAAACATGGAGAAACCCCGTCTCTACTAAAAATACAAAATTAGCCGGGCGTGGTGGTGCATGCCTGTAATCCCAGTTATTTGAGAGCCTGAGGCAGGAAAATCACCTGAACCCGGGAGGCGGAGATTGCCGTGAGCCGAGATCGCGCCATCGCACTCCAGCCTGGGCAATAAGAGCCAAACTCCATCTCAAAAAAAAAAAAAATTCTCAAAAGCAAATATGAAATAAAGACATTTTCAGACCCCAAAAAACGAGTTTGCCACCAACAGACCATACACTAAAGCAATTCTAAAGATTACACTTCAGGCAGTATCTCCTTTTTAAGACTGAATAATATCCCATGGCATATATTTGTATCACCATTTCTTTCTTTGTTCATCAGCCAGTGGATAATTTAGTTGTTTCCATACTTTGGCTCTGTGAGTAATGCTGCAATGAACATGGGAGTGCAGATATCTCTATGAGGTTATGATTTTATTTTCTTTAGGTATACATCCAGGAGAAGAATTGCTGGGTCATATGGTAGTTCTATTTTTAATTTTTTGAGGAACATCCATACCATTTTCTTTATGGCTATACCAATTTACATTCCCACCAACAGTGTACAAGTGTCCCTTTTTCTCTAAATTCTTACCAACACTTGCTGTCTCTTGTCTATTTGATAATAGCCATCCTAAGAAGGAGATACTGCCATTTACAGCAACATGGATGAAACTGTGGGATATTACGCTAAGTGAAATAAGCTAGACACAGAAGGAGAAATACTGCATGATCTCACTTAAATGGAGAATCCAGAAAAAAGTCAAATACAGGGTGGGCACGGTGGCTCACACCTGTAATCTCAACACTTTGGGAGGCCAAGGTGGGCAGATCATCTGAGGTGGGGAGTTCAAGACCAGCCTGGCCAACATAGTGAAACCCTGTCTCTACCAAAAAACTACAAAAATTAGCCAGGCGTGGTTGCGGGCGCCTATAATCTCAGCTAATTGGGAGGCTGAGGCAGGAGAATCACTTGAACCTGGGAAGCTGAGGTTGCAGTGAGCTGAGATCACACCACTGCACTCCAGCTTGGGCGACAGAGCGAGACTCTGTCTTAAATAAATAAATAAATAAATAAATAAATAAATAAATAAATAAATAAAAAATAAATAAATAAATAAATAAATAAATAAATAAATAAATAAATAAAACATAAAGAAAATGTCATCATGATTATGTAGGAGAATGTTGTATTCTTAGGAAGTGTATACTGCTTTATTTAGCAGTGATATGTCGTGTCTAAAACATACTTTGAAATGGTACACCAAAAATTACACAGAGAGGAAGGAAGAGAGTGAAGGATGGAAAGGGAGAGAGGGAAGGAAAGGTTAAGGGAGAGAGAAAGACAGGAGTAAATGTGGCCAATGTTAAATGGCGAATCTTGATGAAAGAAGTATAGAGGTTTATTTTACTATTCTGTCGACTTTTCTATAGGTTTGAACTTTTTAAAAAAAATAAAATTGAGCACTGCAATGATCTTTTCAGGCCAAGTACTAATTTCTAAAATGAAGAATCGTGGTTTCAAATGAAGTCATTTGAACCTACAGCCAAGTAGCTATGAGTACTAATTGTTTAAATATAATTATCTTAAAACTTGGGCCGGTTGCAGTGGCTCACACCTGTAATCCCAGCACTTCAGGAGGCTCAGGCAGGTGGATCACTTGAGGCCAGGAGTTCAAGACCAGCTTGGCCAACATGGCGAAACCTCATCTCTACTAAAAATACAAAAATAAGCCAGACATGGTGGCGTGCACCCATAATCCCAGCTACTCGGGAGTCTGAGGCATGAGAATCACTTCAACCCGGGAGGTAGAAGTTGCAGTAAGCCAAGATTACACCACTGCACTCCAGCCTGGGCAACAGAGCAAGACTCTGTCTCAAAAATATAATATAATATAATGTAATAATTTTAAAACTATAAAACAGAAATTAGAGGAGGAATTGGAGATAGTATAGGGAACACTTTCAAGGAATTTTTTGCATAAAGAAGAGAGAAATGTGCAGTAGCTGGAGGGAAAAACGAGGTCAATAAATAGTTATTTTAAGATGTGAGAAATAATAACATGCTTGTATGGTGATGGGAAAGATCCAGTAGGAAAGAGAAAATTGATAATACGGTGGTGGTAGAAAACAATGTCCTTGAGTACATGACACAGAGAGTTCATCTAGCAGTCATAGAACATAACATAGAGTACAAGAGAACAAAGGCAGGTCAGTAGGTCAACGAGATAAGAACTTATGGGCAGCTCCTCTGATCACTTCATTTATTAAATTTATTCGAAGTTAGATGCTCTACTGATGGAGGAGTGGGAGGAGTGCTGAAAGTTGGAAAGAGATCAGAACTTAGGAATCGGTCAAGGTAGGATGGATGCAGATGAGAGAGTAAACGGGCTAGGAAAATACTATATAATTGCCAGACGACATTAAGGGCCATTTGAGATTTGTAATCACAAATATAAAATGAGAACAGCTAGCAATATTGTGATGTTTTTCTCCTGCTACATTAACATATGTGAATACAAGCCTGATGTGGGCAAAGTTTTAGGTTTACAAGTCTTTGAATTTATAAATCTGGTTTTTGATTTATGAAGCTTCGGATTTTTATAAGCAAGTATATTAAAGTGAGGGAGGATCATGGATTTTAAGGTATATAAAATGGAGTGATTATAATGATTGACCACAGACTTTTCACTGGATAAAAAGAATTAGGACATGAAGGTGGTAGGGATGATGAAAAGATGGTAGGACTAATAGATTTTATGTATTGGAATGGTTGACATTATTTTCGAAGTTAGGGTCTTAGAGGGAGTAAGCTGGGAAAATTGTAGGGGGCAATTAGAAAGTTTGATGCTTGAAATTGATACTTAGAAATTAGGAAAGTGTTGCAGTCACTGATAACATAAAGATATTTGACCTTAGATGGGAGTAGGTAGCTGAGGTCAGTAGAATACTGGGTAATTCAAGGAGAGAAGGTCAAGGAATGGAGAAGGTAGGCTGTTAGAAGAAATATCTATGTGGATATTGAAATCACCAAGTATTATGTTTAGAATAGCACTGGAGAAGATGATGAACCAGCAGTTAAAATCATCAAGAAACGACAGTGAGTGACATGGGATCAGGAGATGACTGCTACAAGGAGAGGTAGTGGGTGTTAAAATTTGGCGACATGAGATTCTAAGCTGAATGTTGTTAGGCAGAAGGGAGGTAGGGAGATCTGGAAGTGGCAAGGTGGGTGGCAAGGTAGGGTGATATGGAAGTGGCAAGTGGTAGGGTGATCTGGAAGGAGCAGGGAAGATAATTTCTCACTTCTAGGCCCAATGGGATAAAGGCTAAGAAAAAATCACAGCTACATTTTGAGAAGAATAATGGAAATAATCTCCTTAGGGAGAACCGGTGTTCAGTTTAAAAAAAGAAAGCAAATTTTTAGAAAAGAGGCTGTGGACATAGGGAATTTTGCTAATGACTGACCACAGGGCATAATACAAAGGCTTCAGGAGTTAAGGAAAGATAGAAATAGTGTAAAAAAAATCTACAGAACAACATGGGATTCACTCTCTGAGTGAAAGGAGATGGTCGGGGAGTTCTGAACTTTTGGAAACTGGCATAAACCATGACCTTAATGTTGATGGTCACATGGTGATGGTAAGGCTATAAGTTGAGGGTGAAGGATTTGGATCGTGTCACAAATATACCGAATTCTGGGGCTCTCGCTTAGCTAAAACTGATGTTTTCCTTTAAGCCCAGGGCCACATAGAGACTGTGTTTGACATGTGCCAATGCAGATACGGAGACCAGAGACAAGGGCATTTGCTGTCTGGTGTGAGTTTCTTTCCATCTGTCTTGGATATTATCCATAAATGGAGGAATCAAGTTTCTGGCTTTGTACCCTTTTTGAAAACAAATCCATTCCTGAAGCCCATGCTTCTCAGATGATCAGAATATTGGGATGATAGTTGTGCTGCTGATGCTGCTAGCTCTCACATGGGGCAGTGGCCTGAGAAAACCAAAGGGCAATAAGCATGACTAAAATTTAGCACTGAGCTGAAGAATATTCATGTTTTCCTGTGGCTAGGATGGGTACTCTTGAAATATGGAAAGTTCAGTTAGAACCTCCCAAATGAATTTTTTTTTAAGTTTAAAAATTCGCTACTTTTTATCACCAAGATCAGAAACACAATGGCCTAATCAGTAACTGGACATTTTGAAGCAGCCTAATATTTAAGAGGAAATTAAAAGTAAGCCTTGCTTACTATCAGTGTTAAAAATCACAAATAGACACACACATACTGAGTCACTGTAATAATTCTCTGGTCTTAGTTCACTGAGTCTCTGCAGATTCAATTTGGCATCAAATAACAGCCCATTCTTCTCTGCCACATTGGTCATTTGGAGCTGATGAGGAGACAGATAGCACTTTGGCTGCACAGAAGAAAGAAGTGCTCTAAGGTAACATTTTGTTTTGAAAGAAGTCTGGAGATGTAAGTTTGTCCACCTGTTTTTATAAACAACACTTACGAAAATTGGAGACTTTCACCATAATATCTTTTCTTAAACCAACTTAATTTATTAAGGGTTAAGATACTTGAATTTGCCTTTGGTTATGTCCCTAACACCTAAAGCTCATCAAATTATTCTTACCTACAATTTCCTCATCTATGCAAGTGAAAAATAAAACTGCCTGAAAGCATTAAAAGGGACTTCTGAGTCATTGCTGATTTGAAACCAGGGCGCTTCAACTTTAACCTTCAAGATAAGCATGTTCACATCTTCAATTCCAGGCCTTGGCTAACACGCAAGACAAGCAAACTCCTCTCAGAAGAGACCTCACTTACACAAAGAAGGCAGCCAGAGGCAGATGCCAAATTCAAAGTGGGACCTTGTAAGTAACGGTTACAAAATGGATTAGGTTCCTAGAAGGACATGATATATGGACCAAGAGGGATGAACAACCTTTTGTTAAATAACATGCTAAGATGATGACAGGAATTTAGTTCACCTTGATACCAATTCACCTAAAGTCAATTCTCCCGATTCCAATTTACCCTAATTAATTCATCTAAAATTATCATTTTCTAGAGCAGTGGTTCTCAATCCTAGCTATGCATTAAGTGATTCTAACCTGGGGAATTTTTCAAAACAATGCCCAGGCCACAACCCCAGAGACTCTGATTTATTTGGCTTGTAGTAGAGCCCAGACATTGTCAGATAAAGTGTAAGACATCAGTTAGATGTAAATTTTAGAGAAAACAAATAATATTTTCATATAAGTATGTCCCAAATATTGTATAGGAGATATTGCACGAGACATACTTAAACTAAAAAGTTATTTGCTATTTATTTGAAATTAAAATTTAAATGGACATCTTATGTTTTCATTTGTTAAATCTGGCAACTGTATCTATAACTCTAGGTTTAGCCAGGACTAATAACCACTGCTCTAGTGTATATAGGTCTTATAAACTGGACTGGGTTTATTAAATGTTTTCCAAATAATTTTTCTTTTTTTTGAGACAGGGTCTTACTCTCTCACTCAGTCTGGAGTGCAGTGGCGGGATCTTGGCTGACTGCAACCTCTGCCTCCCAGGTTCATGCAATTCTTGTGCCTCAGCCTCCCGAGTAGCTGGGATTACAGGTGCGGGCCACCACGCCCAGCTAATTTATGTATTTCCAGTAGAGAGAGTTTTTGCCATGTTTCCCAGGCTGGTCTTGAACTCCTGGCCTCAAGTGATCCACCCGCCTTGGCCTCTCAAAGTGCTGGGATTATAGGCATGAGCCACCGCGCCCAGGAAATGTTGTGTTTTTTGTTTTTTTAAAGTATACTTTTCCCATTTCTAGGCAGTCGAATTCATTTTTAGGCTGTTAGTTTCTAAAGACTCAAACGTGTTTTATTTTTATATTTCTAATAAAGATTTCTAATATAAATATTTATAATATATTAGGTATGTAATAAATATTTATAATATATAATATATTTTGATTTATCTTATTTAACCCTTTTGAGCATTTACTTCTTTTTGGCCATTTGCTATTATTTTATATTTCTTTGTGCTTTTTCTTATTAATTTGTAGGAATTACTTATATGTATAGAAATTAGTCCTCTTTTATGATATAAATAACAATATATTTTGCCTTTTGACTTAGTTCATGGTGATTTTTTAGTGCAATTTTTAAAATTATATATGCAAAATAAGTATTTTCTCTTCTATAACTTCTTAGTATTCTGTTATTCTTATAAAATCTTTCCCCACTTTGAGATTTTTTTTTAAATTCACCCATTTTGTGGCAGAGGCTATAACTCCAATATTCTGCCCTCTTTAGATAGAGAATGCTTATTTCTAATGGGTCACATCCTTGCATCAGGTTGTGACCATGTGAGCACATAATTTTTGTTGTCTTTTTTTGGCCAGTGAGAAATAAACAGAAATGTTGGGTGGTAATTCTGGGAAACCTTAAAAGACTTCCTTCTCTTGTTCCTGCTCCTGAAACAGCTGGAGATCTAGCAGCCATATTGAACTACGAGAGACCTTGCCAATGTTCCAGGCTAAAGGGGCAGAATAGAAGATATGATCCTAGATCCTTAATATCACAGTAAAGCTACCTCCACAGCCCCGACTCCCTATGTCCAGGCTTCTTTTTATGAGAGGAATATAATTGCTATCATATTTAAGTCACTTTTATTTTGAATCTTTTATAAATACGCTAACCTAAACTAATCCTAACTGCTGCACCACTTTGCTCTTAATAGTTATATTATTTCTCTCTCTCTCTCTTTCTCTCTCTGTCTCCTGGTGTATGTGTTTTACTTCATCTTGAATTTATTTTGGCATATAATTTTTTTCAATATTTTATTGTAGTAAAATATACATAATATTAACCATCTAACCATTTTTAAATGTATAGTTCAGTAGTATTAAAGGTACGTATTATGTTGTACAGTCGTTACCACCATTCATCCATAACTCTTTTCATCCTGTGAAACTAAAACTCTGTACCCATTAAACAATAATTCCCTATTCCTTTCTCCCCACAGTTACTGGCAACAACCATTCTTTGTCTCCATGACATTGACTTCTTTAATATTTCATACAAGTAGAATCATACAGTATTTGTCTTTCTGTGACTGGCTTATTTCAGTTAGCATGATGCCCTCGAGGTTCATTCATGTTGTAGCATGTGCTAGAATTGCCTTCCTTTTCTAAAGTTGCATTATAGTCCATTGTATGTATATGACATTTGTTTTTCCATTCATCCATTGATGGACACTTGGGTTGCTTCTACATTTAAGCTATTGTGAATAATGCTGCTATTAACATGGGTTTACAGATGTCTCTTTAAGACCTTGCTTTCAATTATTTTTGGTATATACCCAAAAGTGGAATTATTGGGTCCTACAGTAATTCCGTTTTTAATTTTTTGAGGATTGGTCATATTGTTTTCCACTGCGACTGCACCATTTTACATTCCCATCAGTGGTGCACAAGGCTTACAATTTCTCCATACCCTCACTAACACGTTATTTTCTGTTTTGTTTTGATGGTAGATATCCACAAAACAAATGGCTACCATCAAAAGGATATGTGGTAGCCAACCACGTCCTGGGTGTGAGATGGTACTTCATTGTAGTTTTAATTTGCATTTCCCTGATCATTAGTGATGTTGAGCATCTTTTCATGTGCTTATTGGCCATTTGTGTATCTTCTTTGGAGAAATGTCTAGTCAAGTCCTTCACATTTTTTTTTAAGACAGAGCCTGGCTCTACAGCCCAGGCTGGAGTGCAGTGGCACGATCTTGGTTCACTGCAACCTCTGCCTCCCAGGCTCAAGCCATGCTCCTACCTCAGCCTCCCGAGTAGCTAGGACCACAGGTGTGCACCACCACGCTCAGCTAATTTTTGTATTTTTTAGTAGAGATGAGGTTTTGCCATGTTCCCCAGGCTGGACTTGAACTCCTGAGCTCGAGCAGTCTGCCTGCCTCAGCTTCCCAAAGTGCCACGATTGCAGGCATGAGCCATCACTCCCAACCTTCATTTTTGAATTGGGCTGTCTGTTTTTTGTTGTTGAATTTTTGGTGTTTTTCTATATATTCTGAAGGTGTATATCCTTTTATAAAGTAACACATGCTAATTTTAAAAGACACAAAAATGCATATAATCAGAAAGAAGATACAGACTTTGTACCACTACTTAAAAATATACATTAAGAATTTTGATATATTTCCTTCTAGTGTTTTTTTCTTTATTTTCTTTTCCTTTCTTCTTCTTTTTTTTCTTTTTTCTTTTTTTTTTTCCTTGAGACAGGGTCTCACTCTGTCAACCAGGCTGGAGTGGGGTTGTGCAATCATAGCTCAATACAACCTTGAATTCCTGGGCTCAAGGGATCCTCCCCTCTCAACCTTCTAAGTAGCTGAGACTACAGGGATACACCACCATGCCCAGCTAATTAAAAAAATTTTTTTTTAGAAATGGGGTCTCACTATGTTGCCCAGGTTGGTCTCAAACTTCTCAAGCGATCCTCCTGACTTGGCCTCCCAAAGTGCTAGGATTACAAGCATTAGCCACCATGTCTGGCCCAGTCTTTTTTCTTTGTATTTTACTTTATATAGCAAAGTACTTGGTTCATAATAATTGCTAAAAAGTATTGGTTGAATAATTGAAGTATGTATATTCTTTTACATGTTGATTTTTGCCTTTTAAGGACAACTTCATTAGTAGTTGGAGCATAGGTTCATAACCATTATTATATCATTACTAATAAAAATATAACGAAGATATTAGTGCATATGGCTTTGTCTAAATGTAATTTCCAGGAATGGAGAAAACACTTTAAACATCTTTAATGCTTTGGGTACACAATGACACAGTGTTGAATTTTGATGGTCATTAATAAATAATATTCCTCTTTGTGGCCAATATTTAAAGCAATAGAGGTATGAAACATAGAAGAAGGCAAATGGAGACTAAAATATCCTATTTATCACTAATAAATCTCATGTTAGAAATATATTTGTATCTCCAGGCAAATAGGCATCTTCTACAGACCTGCAGAATTAAACCCAGGGCAGGCCTCCCTGTCACACCAGCGGGAGTAGAGCAGGGGCTCCGTGTGAAGAGTTTGATCCAAGAGGAAGAAAAGAGAACAGGAATGATTTATGCATGCCCAGTGTACCCTTTCAGTTCACTTACCAGGTAAATATTTTCCCCGAAAAAAGAGGGATCCGGTATAGAAAGGCTAGAAACATCAAGTCATCAGAGCTCCCCAAGAATGGAAAAAGGAGTGGAAAGTGTTACTGCACATCTTTATAAGAACTAAAAATTGGAATTTTTAAAACTTCTTAATAATGTAATAAGTAACAAATGGTATCTAATTGTTTCAAGTTTCTACTTTTGATTACTCATGAAGTTGAACAGTTGAACATTTTCCTCAACATTTAAAAATTGGTTGGTGAATCATCTGTTCATATGTCTTGGAGCTTGAGTATTTTTCTTATCAATTTGTATGATTTCTTTATATAATTCAAATAGTCTTTTATTGTACTTTCTGTTAATATTTTTGGCAATGTTTTGCCCTTTAATTTTGGGATATAAAATAAATTTATGCAATCAAATCTATTCCATTATTTGTGCTTTAATTTATTGCCTTTAAGCTTAGAAAATCCTTCTCCCCATGACGGACATGCACTTTTGTTTTACTCTAGTTCTTTATGGTTTAATGTATATTTATTTTTTTAATCCAACTGATATTTTTGGGTTTTGTATAGTATGGGTAAATATTCTTTTGTCTGCCTACAACCTACCTGCATTTCTAAGTTTTCTCCTTTTAGCCCTCTGCGTTCTCACTGACTCCATAGACGAGCAAAGAGACAGGGAAAGAAGTGAAAAAGAAATAAAAATTATGTGATTTTTGTTTTCTTAATTAGGAGGGAACAGTCATTTCTGCAAGCAATCAAGTTTCTGTAGACACTTTTCCTTTCTCTGATCAGTAGCCTAAGATGCACATGATTTCTTTCTTTTTCTTTCTTTCTTTTTTTCTTTTTTTCTTTCTCTTTCTTTCTTTTTCTTTTTCTTTCTTTTTCTTTTCTTTTCTCTTTTTTTTTTTTTTTTTAAGATGGAGTTTCACTCTTGTTGCCCAGGCTGGAGTGCAATGGCATGATCTCGACTCACTGCAACCTCTGCCTTCCGGGTTCAAGCAATTCTCCTGCCTCAGCCTCCCAAGTAGCTGGGATTACAGGCGCCCACCACCATTCCTGGCTAATTTTTTGTATTTTTAGTAGAGAAGGGGTTTCATCATGTTGGCCAGGCTAGTCTGGAACTCCTGACCTCAGGTGATCCACCTGCTTTGGCCTCCCAAAGTGCTGGGATTACAGGCATGAGCCACCGCACCCAGCCAACATATGTTTTCTTACAATAAAAGTAACTTTGAAAGTATCCAGTATAAACTCTAAAAATGGAAGAGAAAAAATTATCAACTTACTTTTAAGGCATACAAATATACTCAGAAAAGAGTAAACTTATGTTTTCATGTGGCCCATACGAAATGCCTTGAATTGGAAAAATTAAATTGTTACCTAATTAAACATTAAGTCAATTTTAATTTTTTAATTGTTGATTTTCTTAGTTGTTATTGGGAATTTCAACCATAACCTGACTCTCACTGGAGATGAGCAGATTACAAAGACACTTAATAAGGATAGTATGGGAAGAAGGTGAAGAAAAAGAATCATAAAGAGAGAAAAAATGGTGAAATGGGTAGAAAGAATCAGTGTGGAACAGAAAGAGTATGGGAAAGAGGATAAATTGGGGAACTGGGAGGAGAAGGAAAGAGAAGAAAGAGAAAGAAACAGAAATTGATCCTCAATTACTCAAAATGGGCTCAGGTGCCATACTGTCAACTTTTAAAAAATGGCTTACATTTATTTAGTGCTTCCCCTGAGCCTGACCCTGATCTAAGCTCTTTATAGATACTAATCATTTCAACTCAATTATCTTTTCTTTATACAGTTAGATGTTAGTGTCAAAATTTACTTTGTTGGTATTATTAACATGCATTACCAAATCTTTCAATAGATCTAAGACTCCGTAAAGCAAGCTTGAGGTCTGCTATGTGGGGAGTTAATCATACTTCTATTAAGGTACCCAGGAAACTAAAAACAATGACATGTTGGCTCCTTTTCCAAAAAGTATGGATGGCAAAATCTTGCACCCTCCTATTTGGCCATTATGAGGACTGAAGCGGAGAGCTCTAGAGCCAAGGCATTTGGCCTACTGTACTTGATAGTTTCTAAGCTCCTGATCCAGCAAGCCCTCTGGGACACAGGCCTAATGCACTATGTTCCTTTTACTGAAATGTCAAGTCTGCGTTTATTACAGTAATTATCCATTGCATGAATATATGGACTGAACATTGATTCTGAGATCACACATTGTAATATATCTAATATATCCACTGGGCCAAATAACACTATCAATTTTTCACACTGTTTTAAAGCCAAATTTGCTGCTCAGATACTTAAAGGCACCTTGTATTCTGGTAAATAGTTGACACCATAAGTCCGATCAGTCAAATCATAATCTTTTGATGGAAGAGATGGAAAAAAGGTACATTTTTATGGTAAAGAAATGCAAATTAAATCATAATCCTTGATTATCATGTTTTCAAAGATGAGAAAGATTCTTAAGATCCAGTGTTGGGCAAGGTGTAGAAGAAATTCTCATAAACTTTTGGCAAGAGTATACTGCATTATCAGAGACCAATTTTGAAATATATATGAGAAGTTTAATGTATATATTTTATACTTAGGAATTCTACTTTTTGAAAGTTATCCTGAGGTAATAACTGGACTTACATGCCAAATGTGGTAAAAGACTATTCATGGTAGTAAAAATTTGAAAAAATCTTTATTGTCTATTAATGGAGAACTAGTTAAACAAATTATACTATAGCTATGTCATGAAATACTAGTACAAATAATTAAATGGATTTATATTTATGTGGAAAAAAAGCAAGTTACAGAAAGTAAGACCAGTATGATCCTTTAAAAACTATATACATATTTACAGAAAAATGCATCTTCTCCCTCTTGATGCTGTCTTGTATGCAAAGGGAACTTGGAGTCACACCCTTAACTTTTCCATACCCCTTTATTCACCCTCCTTCAGGAGGTTTTAGGGACTTATTTGATTGGCAACTTGGGTAAGAATAAATGGTTAATACTTGGCTCAGCACTGCCTCTTTTCCTCCTGGAATTAAGCTTTCTGCTGGGAATAATAGTTATTTTCTGTTCAACACTGTCTTTCTTGCCAGACACTGGGGTTAAAAATTTGACTAATTCTGAGGTTCATCTAGCAGTCCCATTTGGCACTCACACTAATCTACATTCTCTAACATCTTTATTATTAATAAAAGGAATATTTTTGATTTATGATGCCATTCTTTTGTCTTATTTATCAGTTAATTCAGTACCCTGGACAAGAGAGAAAGCTGCTATTTATTGGGTCCTTTCAAGCACAGTTACAAATGCATGAAAAAAGGAATGGAGGAATAGATGCCAAACTCTTAATGGTGCCTCTCAGGAGATACTTCACTTGCTACTTTCCAAATTCTGGACATATGTACATTTTATTTTTTAAAAAAATAAAAGCTTGTTTTACTTTTAGGATCAATAAAGGGAAATCAATATTGATATTTCATCTTGAATAAAAAGATTAATAAAATATATATAACAATGAAATACTACGCTCTATATAAAATTAACATGACCTCCCTAAATTGTACTACTTTTGGCTCTCAAACATATAATGAAATGAGTATTGTCATTCACTCCTGGTGACCTCTAGTTGTGCAGTAGAGTGGTAACAGGAGAATGGCTGCCTTGTCATTGACTAGCTGTCTAACACTGAATGAGTCATTCCCCTTTCTGTGAGCCTCAATTTTCTCATTTGTTAAATAAGTTTCCTTGGGGCCCTAAGTTTCTAAGATTCTATACACTGATGTTTAGTATACTAACAGTATCTGGGGAATATCAGCTATCATCAAGCTATTAAAGTTGTCTCTAAGTATGTGATCTCCTTTTTTCTGAGAATTCTCCTTCCTACCCACAGTCCTCTGGCCCATGGCTGATGGGCTACCTGACTCAAGGTGATCCAGTGAGTTTTTCCTTGCAGGAAGAAGTTAGAACTAGGAATTAGAAACAGAACGTATGTGGCCGGGTGCGGTGGCTCACGCCTGTAATCCCAGCACTTTGGGAGGCTAAGGCAGGCGGATCACAAGGTCAAGAGTTTGAGACCAGCCTGGCCAATATTGTGAAACCTTGTCTCTACTAAAAATACAAAAATTAGCCAGGCGTGGTGGTGGGCGCCTGTAGTCCCAGCTACTCGGGAGGCTGAGGTAGGAGAATCACTTGAATCCAAGAGGAGGAGGTTGCAGTGAGCTGAGATTGCGCCATTGCACTCCAGACTGGGTGAGAGCAAGACTCCGTCTCAAAAAAAAAAAAAAAAAAAAAAAGAAAAGAAAGAAAAGAAAAAAGAAACAGAACATAGATTTTTATGGGCCACTAGAACCTAGTGTGTATAAATTTGGAAGCTGTGGCAAAGAGAAGGAGAGGGAGCTGATCTGTAGAGACAGGGAAGAATGAAACAGATTAAGAGAGATGATTAGAGAAGATAAATTTAAAAAGGAATTTTTCTGGCTTCCTAGTTACTGGTTCTGGTCCCTTCTGGAGGCCTAACCTTACTCCCATTTTTAGTTTCAATGAAACAGATTTGTGTCCTTATAATAAATCATCCTTTTTAGCTTAAACTAGACAGTGTTGGTTTAACTCACAACCCAAGAATCTATTTTAAAGTGCACATCTCTGTCAGCAAAAATGGTCTCATTCCATAGCCCCTTGGCCCTATCATTCCAAATCTATGCAAAGAAAGTACCTGAATGATCCTAATTTTATTTGTTTAGCCTGTGCAAGGCTTCCTCCCCATCCTATAAGCATCCCCAGGAAAAATCCAGCACTGCCTATCCCAGCTACTGATCCCAAGTATATGGACCACCCACCTATGTCCTAGAATGACTTACCAGATATCTGGTTGGGCTCTAAGCTAGCATACCACTGTGAAAAGTGTGAAAGGAAGGATAGGACTTCCAGACTTCAAGATTTCTGAAAAATTGATCATAGGCTTGAGGAGGACCAAGAGGAAGGTGATCTGGAAAGCTACAGCAATTGGGAAGAAATGTGTGCTGTGTCTGATGAATTCCATCAGCCATAGAGAATGGAATAAACCTGATTTAGGAATGCAGTTCTTTCTTTTTTCTTTCTTTCTTTCTTTTTTCTTTCTTTCTTTCTTTTTTTTTCTTTGAGACAGTGGATTGCTCTGTAACCCAGGCTGGAGTACAGTGATGTGACTGATTATAGCTCACTGTAATCTCAAGCTCCTGGGCTCAAGCAATCCTCCTGCCTCAGCCTCCGAAAGTGTTGGGATTACAGGCATTAGCCAGTGAACCCAGACTGGAATTATGTCTTGAAAGGCTGATTTAAGGGATAAAATAGTATCAATAATTTCATAAGGAAGATTTCCTGAAGTTTATAGCCAGATGGTTTTGTAACTGAGATTTTTTAAATACATGAATGGCTGCCTTGATTTTTGGCTGCCTTGGATTCATTACTTGATAAGCAATTTGTTTTTCTTAAAATGAAATAAGTTCCACTGGTACAAAGTAAATATGTCTACCCTCAGGTAACATGTAACAACCTAGAAAAAAGTTAGACTGCTTTCTACCCGATGTTCAACCAGATTATATTAAAATATCACAGGTCTAAGCAAGTATTTGAATTGTCTTTGAGACTTCCTCTTTCATACATACATTTCAATCTGTTATTGAATGGAGAAGTCTTTGGATGAAATGAAGCTCCCATGAAATTATTCTGGATAAGTAAATGAAGACATATCTTTCTAACATTTTTCTGTTTTTCTTGTGAATGTCTGTCTCTGTTTTTCACCATTCATCTACAAATAGAGCCACAATTCATCGTTGAATACTAGAAATGAGTGAGTTCCAGTAAAGGAATGTGTGTGGAGGGAGTCACATATAGTTCATAATAGTCTTCCAAACATCCTTTTTGTAATATATCTAGACCAGGTTTTATAAAGCTCAGGTGCTAAATTTATCATTGCGAACAAGTGTATTTTTGGTTTTGAGTAGCAAAAATATGGAAAAATTAAATGCATTATGACATTATGATCTGGCCATTATGTGGAATTTATACAGGAATTAAAAAGAGTGATGTAGGGTTGAACTGAAAAAAATCTTCATGTTATTGTAAATTAAAAAAAAAAACTACAGGGCAACAAGCATGACATAATTTTATTTTTATATAAAAAAGAAAACAGGCTGGGCGCAGTGGCTCATGCCTGTAATCCTAGCACTTTGGGAGGCCGAGGCGGGCAGATCACCTGAGGTCAGGAGTTCGAGACCAGCCTGGCCAACATGGTGAAACCCTGTCTCTACTAAAAATACAAAAGAAATTATCTGGGCCTGGTGGCACACGCCTGTAGTCCTAGCTACTTGGGAAGCTGAGGCAGGAGAAAATCACTTGAACCCGGGAGGCACAGGTTGCAGTGAGCTGAGATCGCACCACTGCACTCTAGCCTAGGCAACAGAGTGAGATCCTGTCTCAAAGAAAAAAAAAGGAAAACAATTATTTTTAAAACTATGTGTATGTGATATAAATGTGTGTGTATAGAGAAAAATGCAGAGAAACACATTTGAAATTGTTAAAATTGGATACCCATGTGGGAGAGAATTGAAAGAAGATGGTGAGGAAATTAATAATTTTTCTTTATATATCTCTGGTTTATTTGATTTATTTTAAAGAACACGTATAACCTTTTATAATAAAAATTCAATGTCACATACAACTAAATAAAGTCTAGTGAAAGCAAACCCTAAAATGAGAACTGTTGTGTCAGTCCCCAATATGTTCATGCTTCGGGTGCCAATTGTTTTAGCTCTGCTCTAAGACCAGCTACCTGCTGAGTGGTTGTCTGACTTGCTCATGTTCTTTGTGGATTGGTGATCCCTAAGTCACCTGACAATTATGTAACCTAACAAAATGCTGGACTTACGTTTTTCACTACCTACTCTTTCTTATTTCTTTATGCAAACTAGACTCCGTATTATTAAAGTAAATTTACTAGTGTCCAGCTCAGAAGAGCTCAAGTTCAAAGACAAGGTAATAGACTTTATTAGGCAAAAAACTTTTAAGATTTCATATGTCAGCAGGCATTTCCCCATGGATCAACCCAAGAGAAAATAGGACCCAGCAAACATTTTACCTGACTGATTATAACAAAAAGGTTGCTATGTACCACGCTTAGGCACAATTTCAAAGGGAGGACAGCACCACGCTCATCTGCTAAAGCCCCCTCCTAGTTACCATAAGAACCTCTGTGCATGTGCGTGTGTATGAGCATGTGTGCGTGTGCGTGTGTGCATGTGCGTGTGCGCGCGTGTATGACTGTGCGCGTGCATGTGTGTGCATGTGTGTGCTCGTGTGTGTGTGTGTGTGTGCATAAAGCCAGAAGAAATTTTTCAGGTTGCAAGTTGTGTCCTGCCAACCAACAGTCAAGGTAATTTTGGGGGAAATAATATAATCAGCTTTTTCTACAAGGAAAGGAATCACATGAAAATATGATGAAATAGGGTCAAAGAGTGGCCAACTTTGCATTTCCATTTCCTGGAAAAGCTCCAGGGACTGAAAGTCTTGAGGAACTGTATCTGTAGTTTTGTTTGTTTACTTGTTTTGTTGTATCTTAATGTTTGCATGGTTTTTAAATCTAGATTTAATAGTAAAATTGCATTAGTGTTTGGTCAGTTACATTTGTACTTTAGATTGGGGCTTATAACTTAAACATAATGTTTATAATTTAAACATAAAATACATTAACATCAGATCCTGGCACTTACAATCTTACCTAGGAGCCTAAAATTCAAAGCCAAGGCTCTAGACACTCATTGGAGAAACTCATCCTTTAAAATTAGATCAATTGCAATATTTCTAAAGAGTGAATCTGGCTGACTCTCTTTTCAGACTCAGCCCGCCTGCACCCAGGTGAAATAAACAGCCATGTTGCTCACACAAAGCCTGTTTGGTGGTCTCTTCACACGGACGCGCATGAAATTTGGTGCCATGACTCAGATCGGGGGACCTCCCTTGGGAGATCAATCCCCCATCCTCCTGCTCTTTGCTCCGTGAGAAAGATCCACCTACGGCCTCAGGTCCTCAGACTGACCAGCCCAAGAAACATCTCACCAATTTCAAATCCGGTAAGCGGCCTCTTTTTACTCTCTTCTCCAACCTCCCGCACTATCCCTCAACCTCTTTCTCCTTTCAATCTTGGTGCCACACTTCAATCTCTTCCTTCTCTTAATTTCAATTCCTTTCCTTTTCTGATAGAGACAAAGGAGACACGTTTTATCCGTGGACCCAAAACTCCGGCGCCAGTCAAGGACTGGGAAGGCAGCCTTCCCTTGGTGTTTAATCATTGCAGGGACACCTCTCTGATTATTCACCCACGTTTCAGAGGTGTCAGACCATGCAGGGATGCCTGCCTTGGTCCTTCACCCTTAGCGGCAAGTCCCACTTTTCTGAGGGAGGGGCAATTACCCCAAACCCTACTCTCCGTGTCTCTACCCCTTCTCTGATTTTCTGGGGCAGGGGCAAGAACCCCTCAACCCCTTCTCCTTCACCCTTAGCGGCAAGTCCCGCTTTTCTGGGGAAGGGACAAGTACCCCAACCCCTTCTCTCCGTGTGTCTACCCCTTCTCTGCTTCTCTGGGGGAGGGGCAAGTACTCCTCAACCCCTTCTCCATCACCCTTAGCAGCAAGTCCTGCTTTTCTAGGGGGCAAGAACCTCCAATCGCTTATTTCCGCACCCCGACCTCTTATCTCTGCGCCCCAATCCCTTATTTCCATGCCCTGACCCCTTTCCCGCTTTTCTGGAGGGTAAGAACCCCCGAACCCCTTCCCTCCGTGTCTCTATGCTCTCTTTTCTCTGGGCTTGCCTCCTTCACTGTAGGCAACCTTCCACCCTCCATTCCTCCGTCTCCCTCAGCCTGTGCTCTCAAGAACTTAAAACCTCTCCAACTCACACCTGACCTAAAATCTAAGCATCATATTTTCTTCTGCAATGCCGCTTGACCCCAATACAAACTCGACAGTAGTTCCAAATAGCCGGAAAATGGCACTTTCAATTTTTCCATCCTACAAGATCTAAATAATTCTTGTTGTAAAATGGGCAAATGGTCTGTGGTGCCTGACATCCAGGCATTCTTTTACACATCAGTCCCTTCCTAGTCTCTGTGCCCAATGCAAGTCATCCCAAATCTTCCTTCTCTCCCTCCCACCTGTCCCCTCAATCCCAACCCCAAGCGTCACTCTTTCTAATCTTCCTTTTCTACAGACCCATCTGACCTCTCCCCTCCTCGCCAGGCAGAGCTAGGTCCCAATTCTTCCTCAGCTTCCACTCCTCCACCCTATAATCCTTTTATCACCTCCCCTCCTCACACCCGGTCCGGCTTACAGTTGCGTTCGGTGACTAGCCCTCCCCCACCTGCTCAGCAATTTATTCTTAAAAAGGTGGCTGGAGCTAAAGGCATAATCAAGGTTAATGCTCCTTTTTCTTTATCCCAAATCAGATAGCATTTAGGCTCTTTTTCATCAAATATAAAAATCCAGCCCAGTTCATGGCTCGTTTGGCAGCAACCCTGAGACACTTTACAGCCCTAGACCCTAAAAGGTCAAAAGGCTGTCTTATTCTCAATATACATTTTATTACCCAATCTGCTCCCAACATTAAATAAAACTCCAAAAATTAGAATCTGGCCCTCAAACCCCACAACAGGACTTAATTAACCTCACCTTCAAGGTGTACAATAATAGAAAAAAGTTGCAATTCCTTGCCTTCACTGTGAGACAAACCCCAGCCATATCTCCAGCACACAAGAACTTCCAAACGCCTGAACCGCAGCAGCTAGGTGTTCCTCCAGACCTCCTACCCCAGGAGCTTGCTACATGTGCCGGAAATCTGGCCACTGGGCCAAGGAATGCCTGCAGCCCGGGATTCCTCCTAAGCCGCATCCCATCTCTGTGGGACCCCACTGAAAATCGGACTGTTCAACTCACCTGGCAGCCACTCCCAGAGCCCCTGGAACTCTGGCCCAAGGCTCTCTGACTGACTCCTTCCCAGATCTTCTCGGCTTAGCAGCTGAAGACTGACAATGCCAGATCGCCTCAGAAGCCCCCTAGACCATCACGGACGCCGAGCTTCAGGTAACTCACAGTGGAGGGTAAGTCTGTCCCCTTCTTAATCAATACCGAGGCTACTCACTCCACATTACCTTATTTTCAAAGGCCTGTTTCCCTTGCCTCCATAACTGTTGTGGGTATTGACGGCCAGGCTTCTAAACCTCTTAAAACTCCCCAACTATGGTGCCGACTTAGACAACACTCTTTTAAGCACTCCTTTTTAATTATCCTCACCTGCCCAGTTCCCTTATTAGGCCAAGACACTTTAAATTATCTGCTTCCCTGACTTCCTGGATTACAGCTACATCTCATTGCTGCCCTTCTTCCCAATCCAAAGCCTCCTTTGCGTCCTCCTCTTGTATTCCCCCACCTTAACCCACAAATATAAAATACCTCTACTCCCTCTGTGGTGACCGATCATGCACCCCTTACCATCTCATTAAAACCTAATCACCCTTACCCCACTCAATGCCAATATCCCATCCCACAGCATGCTTTGAAAGGATTAAAGCCTGTTATCACTCGCCTGCTACAGCATGGGCTT
Organism: Hylobates moloch; assembly: GCF_009828535.3. Classification (NCBI taxonomy): domain Eukaryota; kingdom Metazoa; phylum Chordata; class Mammalia; order Primates; family Hylobatidae; genus Hylobates; species Hylobates moloch. The sequence goes on along the minus strand of NW_026652281.1, from coordinate 118,041,960 downwards.
CTAAAACCTATAAACTTCCCTTACAATTTCCCCATTTCACCTGTCCTAAAACCAGACAAGGCTTACAGGTTAGTTCAAGATCTGCGCCTTATCAACCAAATTGTTTTGCCTATCCACCCCATGGTGCCAAACCCATATACTCTCCTATCCTCAATACCTCCCTCCACAATCCATTATTCTGTTCTAGATCTCAAACATGCTTTCTTTACTATTCCTTTGCACCCTTCATCCCAGCCTCTCTTCGCTTTCACTTGGACTGACCCTGACACCCATCAGGCTCAGCAAATTACCTGGCCTGTACTGCTGCAAGTCTTCACAGACAGCCCCCATTACTTCAGTCAAGCCCAAATTTCTTCCTCATCTGTTACCTATCAGCATAATTCTCGTAAAAACACACGTGCTTTCCCTGCTGATCGTATCCAGTTAATCTCCCAAACCTCAATCCCTTACAAAACAACAACTCCTTTCCTTCCTAGGCATGGTTAGTGCGGTCAGAATTCTTACACAAGAGCCAGGACCGCATCCTGTAGCCTTTCTGTCCAAACAACTTGACCTTACTGTTTTAGCCTAGCCATCATGTCTCCATGCAGCAGCTGCTGCCACCCTAATACTTTTAGAGGCCTTCAAAATCACAAACTATGCTCAACTTACTCTCTACATTTCTCATAACTTCCAAAATCTATTTTCTTCCTCATACCTGACGCATATACTTTCTGCTCCCCGGCTCCTTCAGCTGTACTCACTCTTTGTTAAGTCCCACAATTACCATTGTTCCCGGACCAGACTTCAATCTGGCCTCCCACATTATTTCTGATACCACACCTGACCCTCATGACTGTATCTCTTTGATCCACCTGACATTCACCCCATTTCCCCATATTTCCTTCTTTCCTGTTCCTCACCCTGATCACGCTTGATTTATTGATGGCAGTTCCACCAGGCCTAATCGCCACACACCAGCAAAGGCAGGCTATGCTATAGTACAAGCCACTAGCCCGCCTCTTAGAACTTCTCATTTTCTTTCCATCGTGGAAATCTATCCTCAAGGAAATAACTTCTCAGTGTTCCATCTGCTATTCTACTACTCCTCAGGGATTATTCAGGCCCCCTCCCTTCCCTACACTTCAAGCTCGAGGATTTGCCCCCACCCAGGACTGGCAAATTAGCTTTACTCAACATGCCCTGAGTCAGATAACTAAAATACCTCTTAGTCTAGGTAGACACTTTCACTGGATGGGTACAGGCCTTTCCTACAGGGTCTGAGAAGGCCACCGCTGTCATTTCTTCCCTTCTGTCAGACATAATTCCTCAGTTTAGCCTTCCCACCTCTATACAGGCTGATAACAGACCAGCCTTTATTAGTCAAATCAGCCAAGCAGTTTTTCAGGCTCTTAGTATTCAGTGAAACCTTTATATCCCTTACAGTCCTCCGTCTTCAAGAAAAGTAGAACGGACTAAAGGTCTTTTAAAAACACACCTCACCAAGCTCAGCCACCAACTTAAAACAGACTGGACAATACTTACCACTTTCCCTTCTCAGAATTCAGGCCTGTCCTCAGAATGCTACAAGGTACAGCCCATTTGAGCTCCTTTTTATTAGGCCCCAGTCTCATTCCAGACACCAGACCAACTTGGACTGTGCCCCAAAAAACTTGTCATCCCTACTATCTTCTGTCTAGTCATACTCCTATTCACCGTTCTCAACTACTCATACATGCCCTGCTCTTGTTTACACTGACAGTTACGGCTGGGCGCGGTGGCTCACGCCTGTAATCCCAGCACTTTGGGAGGCAGAGGTGGGCGGATCACGAGGTCAGGAGATCAAGACCATCCTGGCTAACACAGTGAAACCCCGTCTCTACTAAAAATACAAAAAAATTAGCCAGGCGTGGTGGTGGGCACCTGTAGTCCCAGCTACTCGGGAGGCTGAGGCAGGAGAATGGCGTGAACCAGGGAGGCGGAGCTTGCAGTGAGCCGAGATTGCGCCACTGCACTCCAGCCTGGGCGACAGAGTGAGACTCCATCTCAAAAAAAAAAAAAAAAAAAACACTGACAGTTTACACTGTTTCTCCAAGCCAGCACAGCTGATATCTCCTGGTGCTATCCCCAAACTGCCACTCTTAACTCTTGAAGTAAATAAATAATCTTTGCTGGCAGGACTATGCTGAATCTCCTTAGGCACTCTCTAATCAGATGTCCTGAGTCGTCCCAATTCTTAGACCTTTTATACCTGTTTTTCTCCTTCTCTTATTCCATTTAGTTTTTCAATTCATACAAAACCGTATCCAGGCCATCACCAATCATTCAATACGACAAATGTTTCTTCTAACATCCCCACAATATCACCCCTTACCACAAGACCTCCCTTCAGCTTAATCTCTCCCACTCTAGGTTCCCATGCTGCCCCTAATCCCACTTGAAGCAGCCCTGAGAAACATCGCCCATTCTCTCGATATCACTCCCCAAAAATTTTCACTGCCCCAACACTTCAACACTATTTTATTTTATTTTTCTTATTAATATAAGAAGGCAGGAATGTCAGGCCTCTGAGCCCAAGCCAAGCCATTGCATCCCCTGTGACTTGCACATATACATCCAGATGGCCTGAAGTAACTGAAGATCCACAAAAGAAGTAAAAATAGCCTTAACTGATGACATTCCACCATTGTGATTTGTTTCTGCCCCACCCTAACTGATCAATGTACTTTGTAATCTCCCCCACCCTTGAGAAGGTTCTTTGTAATTCTCCCCACCCTTGAGAATGTACTTTGTGAGATCTACCCCTGCCCGCAAAACATTGCTCTTAACTTCACCACCTATCCCAAAACCTATAAGAACTAATGATAATCCACCACCCTTTGCTGACTCTCTTTTTGGACTCAGCCCGCCTGCACCCAGGTGAAATAAACAGCCATGTTGCTCACAAAAAAAAAAAAAAAAAAAAAAGAGTGAATCCTGCACTCTGTATATGTGAGACTGATATCAAGTAGCCTGGCCCTTGAGAAAGAGGCACCTGTCTTGTCCTTCATTGCCTGTGAAATCCCAGGCAAGTCTGTGGGTAATTTGGCATTTCTGTTTTGCCCATCTGCCGAAAGAAGTTGTTGGAGGTGACTCTTCTCTCTCTCTCTCAAGCTGTTGTACTTCAAACCCTATGGTTTCTGGCTTTCAGATCACCAACAATTGAGGTGAAATAGCTGCAAACAGACTGGTCACTTGATTACTTAGGGATTTATTATTATGATAGAAATAGGTAAGGAGTTATGAAACTGACTTTACTTCTTTTCCTCCTGGGGTGAGCAAAAGAACAGAGGAGTAGATAAAATATTTTTATTGCCAAGTCTATGTTGATTTATTTGGCCATCCCTCATCCACATTTTAGTCAGTAGGAAAAGTTCCCTGGGTCTAATAGCTAAATCTTTGAAAAGGGGGTGAGGAAATGGAAGAAAAGGATTAATAAATAATAATATTTATCGAGTACTATGGTGTGCCAGACCTGCTAAAACTTTTTAAGATTACCTCACAAATCTATAAGGTCTGTATTATAATTATTACCAGTTTAGAGATGACTGAAAAACTGAGAGAAGTAGTAGTTTGCCCCAAATTCCCCGTCTAGTTAGTGGCACAGCTATACCAGTTTACTTATAGAGTCCCCATAAATCCCAGTTAGCCTGGGACAGTCCCAGTTTACTGGGACTTGATCTTGAATCCTGAAGTAATAATGAATGGTGTCTCCTGTTCCATTTCAAAAGTGGACTACACAAATTATACGGTCACTTTATCTTAAGGTTTCTCCATCTTGGTTTGAGACATTGACATGTTGGGCTGTAAGAGTCTTTGTTATAGGGGGCTGTCCTGTGCATTGCCAGGTGTTTCACAGCATCGTTGCCCTCTACCCAGTAGATGCCAGTAGCACCCTCCACTTCAAGTAATGAAAAGCAACAATGCCTTCAGACATTGTCAAATGTCCCCAGGAGGGCAAAATTGCTCCTGAGAACCTACAGCATCTAAAGCTTATAGTTATACAAATTTAACTACAAAAGGACAAAACAATCTATTTGTTAGAGCTGAACCTATGCAATAGAGTGGCTGGCATACACCCTGTACTCAATAAAAGTTATTTCTTTTTGTAGAGATGGGATCTCGCTATGCTGCCCAGGCTGATCTTGAACTCCTGGCCTCAAGCCATCCTCTGGCCTTGGCCTTCCAAAGTTCTGAGATTACAGGCACTAGCCACTATCCCTGACCTAAAAGTTCATTTCTTTGGGGTGTCACTTGGCTTTCCAATTGTAGAGAGGTGCAAGGGCTAAACAAGTAATGAAAAAGGTGCCTAGAAGGGCTCTTGAGATAAAAATTGGTTTGTCGCAATTCTTATTAGAGAAAACTGAAATAGTGTAACTACAAAGTGACGCAGCAACCTCCTGGCTGCCCATTCTAATGATATGAAGTTTGAATCGTGATTCCATTGGGGCTTTTGCCTTAGTAATGGACATAAAAGCTAACGTGATAAGAGAGTGTTACAGTGAGTTTCATACTGCAGCAATCTTCTTCAGTATTAATTGCTTATCAGTGTTCTATTTCCTCCTACTCTTAGAAATGACCACCATTTCTTTCATACCACCATTTTCATTTATTAGCAATAACAGAGGAAATACCAATAGCACCAATTCAAAATGAATCCACATGACGTGTTTTATCCTTACAGCTGTAATAACTAGTAACTAACATGGATTGGAAAGCACTTCGCAAATGTAAAAGTGCTGTACAGATACATTATAATTATCATCATTAATAAATTAGCCCGATTCTCCTAGTTCAAAAGGCACGTAAGGTCAGATACATGGGCTTCAGTGGGGCAAAATGATCACAACCTACAATGTAGCAATGGTTCACATGTGTTGGCAACAAGTTTTACCCCATGCAATCCTGCAGAGCTGAAGTTACACACCCTTCAAAATATGGGAGAATGAAGCTAAAAGTAGACAAGACAGTTTTTTTTTAATTTAATGCTTTTTTTAAATAACAGACTCCTACCTCTTTTATATTAATGCCTAAATAGATAATATAATCAAACTTCTAAATTGTACATTATAACGAAATTAAAATGTCTTATTTAAGGTGACAGCAAATTTTGTTACTTTCTATGAGCTGATATTTCAGATACCATTAGAATTTCAAAGCATTCTGCAACTTCAAAAGAGGTCAGACTGGTAAAATTTGTGCTTGCACACCCTCATGGAATATTGTCAGTATTCATTCCAAAATTGTTACTAGAACAAAACAGCTTTATCCATTCCCTTGCCAGCAGAAGTCTTGGCAAGAGATGGCTCTTGGCTGGACCATAAATAAAATTCCTTGAATCACCAGTATCTTGATTTAAGAAAGAAATTTTACTGTGTCTTTCATACACAAAAGCTGATTAACAATGGTTAAAAAAACACTACTCCACTTTTTCACAGGTGTACAAAAGGAAATATAATGGAATTACATTCAACAATAAAGCTTAAAGTTCACTCTAGGTAATAGTTGCATTAACATTCACATACACAAGCACAGAGTAAGTATATTTCAGGAGTCTTATCATAGCATACAGCATACATATGGGAGATTGATTTCAGGTAACATCATAGGTGTTAGTAAGATTAGCAATTCAGAGTGTTATAGAAAAGGAAAACTAAACCAAAGAGAAGGTGTAGGCTAGCACACCAAGACAAGTCACAGAATTAGTAGATCGAAAAATCTGTTCACTGTATGAGAAAACAATATTTTTCTTCAATTTTTGGGTCTTGATATATAGTTGGTTAGAGAAGGTTGTGTATCAAAGTGCACATAATTGTTTCTTAGAAAACAGAGAGAGAGAGAGAGAGAGAGATCATTTTATTAATACATGCAAGAGGCAGCCCCAGAGTGACCTGAAAGAGTAAAGCTGTGACTGGCAGGTGGCCGATATAATACAGATGTTTCAGGCAATTCTCTTAAAGCACTTCTGTAGCAGCAATGATCATTTAAATGGCTGTAGACTGAATTCTCTTTTGAGGAGGGTTTAGGGGAATTGTATTCATATTTCTCTTTAAAGATTTATAGCTATAGACTTTCTCTTTTTTTAAATAAATCTATGAAACAACAAACAGCGAAAGGTGAGGTGTTGGGGTTTTCTTTTGCTTTTGCATAAGTATTGGAAAAGGATCTGGCCTTTTCATAAACATTGTGTGCAAAAGAATTTTTAATAAAGTGAGCACAGGACATGTATAGGAAACATACCAGATCTGCTTCTGTTTCCCAGGGTGGTTCTCTGTTAAAACACTGAACTGTTGGCTTGCAGGTATGATGCAGATTTTAGGTATAATGACATCACAGCCAACAGACTTTAGGATCTCCTAAAGCCTTGTCAGTGGGGGTAGTTTTGTCTCCTAGAGGGTGGCCGCCACCTCTTGAGTTGTAAGATTTAGAAAGTCTGGTCCCTTTTAGTTTACACTTCCCCTCTACAATGATAACTTCGGCTGTTTATTTGTCTTTGTTTTCTTGCCTTCCTTGTACCAATTAGTCTAAGCTGGCCCGTCTCAGCCAATATCTGGCACTCGCATACCCGCGGTAGCCACACATACCCAGTGGCCACAAACACCCAAGCTGCTCAATCTCAAAACTTTTCAGCCTGCCCTGCAAGTGTCATCAAGACAGGATCCCCGGAGCACAGGGCAGAGAGTCCAACCTCTCACTGGCGGGGCTGGGAAGCCTCTCCTTTGCGGCGGAGGAGAAAGGAAACTTGGGTCTGCTTTTTAGGTTCTGAAAACAAGCCAGAGTGGAGAGAAAGAGTTAACACCAGACTTAGTAAAGCTTTTATGACAAAACCTGTTAAATGCGTTCTAGACAGACACAGGGAACTTTCTGCAGATTTCTGAGGTCTCTAAGAGGGCTCATGTAGGTAGGAAAAAGGAGCAGGGAATTGCTACATGGGAGAGATTTGCCATTATTACAAAAACTGGCTAAGTGGCTTGTTTCCATTTGAGGACCTCACTGGTCACTGTTGTCAGTCGTGCTGTTCCCTTTCTCTTTTTTCTCCTGGGTCTTGTTACCCTTCTTCTTTTTCTTCTTTTTCTTGGTCTCCTCCTTTTTGCCGAAGGTTATGAAGTCACTTTTGTCAATTTGGCTGTTAGTAGGCTCCTGCCGGATGGAGATGATTGCAGGAGATCCTGGGATAATGAATTTGTCTGGCAACTCACCGGGACCGGATTGTTTGGGGTTGCCTGGTCCGTATTTAAAGGTCCAGCTGTTGCTATTGACACCCGCACCGACTGGGGGGGACACTTCTCCTGCCTCTGGTTCTGAAAGACAAAACATTACAAATCATTAACAGGGTCAACACATGCTCTTGATTCCACACTGCTGGTAGAGTACAGGAGTACTGCATAGGCAGGCTGAGCCTCCCCAAAAAATCATGAGTTGTTTCTTCAAGTCTGAGGGCAAGGCAAGAGTTTACTTATTTATTTATTTGTTTAATTTTTTTTGAGACAGGATTTCCCTCTGTCACCCAGGCTGAAATGCAGTCATTGCAGCCTCGACTTCCTGTCCTCAATCAATCCTTCCATCTTAGCCTCCCAAGTAGCTGGAACAACAGGCACAAGCTACCATGCCAGGCTAACTTTTTAAAAAATTTTTTTATAGAAATGAGATCTCACTATGTTGCCCAGGCTGGTCTCAAACACTGAAGCTCAAGAGATCCTCCCACCTTGGCCTCCCAAAGTGTTGGAATTATAGACATGAGCTACCACACCCAGCCAAGGCCAGTATTTACAGACAAGCAAGAGGGCAGGTTTTTTCACCAGGATACCAAGAATCTAGTTTCATAGTAGCATATGTTTGGTTCTTTGTGAAGAATTTCCTAAAGAATACAGTTGTGATTATCTTGATTGGGAATGGGATGGGAAATATACAGGCTAAAGGCAAAATATGCTCCTATTAGTGTCTAGATTAAACTTTGGCTATAACTGTATTAGGATGTCTATTTTGTCCAAAACAAGAAAAATTAATTGAATAAATTATTTGATCCTAATTTTATTGTAATAACATTGAAGGGTGGTGGGATGGAGCATGGAAGAGATGGGAATACACAGTGTAAGAGGATGGAATCCTTTTGTAAATTGAGCCTATTTGTTTAGATAAAATACTGGGAGCCAATTTTACTTTCCAAGCCAAGTTCCTTCCCTCATTGTGCTCACAGTCTAGTTGGACATACACTCAAGCAACTAGAAACCAACTTAATACATGCAATAACTAAAGTATATGTAAAGTACTGTGGGACTCCAGAAGAAGAAATTGTTAATTATACTTGAGAAAGTTAATGGGGTTCCAGAGGAGGTGAAATCTGCCCTGAGTCTTGGGAAAATGATTATGCATCCACAGGAGTTTTCAATAGAAGACATTCCCAAGAGTCTGATTGGAAGACACACCATAAAGTATACCAGTGACTTCTAGAAGAGTAGAAGTCAGAGCTGGAGAGGAATGGTGATGGTCTGTCTGGGCAAAGTGATCCCAGTGGCCATGACATTGGATGCTCTGACATCATAGCAATGTTTATGTATCTAACACTGCTCCTTTGGTTGACACATGAAAAGCTCCATCAAATAAACTGTTTATGTTCAATTACGGTTTAGAGTGGTGTACATCTGCTATTTCAATTTCCTATTACTTCTCAGTCTCCTCTAATTTGGTGTCCCTGAGCAGTAATTTTCTAACATAACTCAGGTCAAGTTCATTATATTACTTCCACAATCAATGGTCACATTTTAGTCCTCATCTTATCAAACCTCTCAGCAGCATTTGTCATCCCCTTCTTGAAACACTTATTCTCATGAGTTCTTTGTCATATAGGAGAATAACCCCAATAAGTTCTTAGATGGACTGGACCCCTGTTAAAAAATGCAGATTAACAAGAAAAAAAAGCAAACAGAAGTTTATTAACATGTATATTTCATATATACATGACAGACACCCAGAGAATGAGCAGTTCTCAAAAAGGTGGCTTAGAATTCCAGCTTATATAGCATCTTCAACAGAGAACAATAAATTTTTAAAGAAGTGTAAGATAAAGGAAAAGACCTTTGAGGACTTTGAGTCTCTAATGGGTAGCTACTTGGGGGAAGGCAAATGAATGGCAGATAAAGGCTAATTTGTAAAGCAGTACAATTTCCAGGCCAGTAAGAATCCAAAGTTATCTTCAGTGGTTAACCTTTGTTCTCCCTGGTGGTGGGAGGCAGAGGAGGGAGGTGGAAGCAGGATAACTTATGTCTTTGTAAATTTATGCTCTTTTAGGCAAATAGAGGGAGGGCAGAAGACCTCTCCTGTATCTACTTCTTTTATTATTATTATGATTTTTTTTTTTAATTTGAGATAGAGCCTTGCTCTGTTGCCCAGGCTGGAGTGCAGTGGCGAGATATCAGCTCACTGCAGTCTCTGCCTCCTGGGTTCAAGTAATTCTCGTGCCTCAGCCTCCTGAGTAGCTGGGACTACAGGCACATGCCACCATGCCTGGCTAATTTTTTTTTTTTGTATTTTAGTAGACATGGGGTTTCATCATGTTGCCCAGGCTGGTCTCGAACTCCTGAGCTCAGGCAATCTGCCCACTTCAGCCTCCCAAAGTGCTAAGATTACAGGCGTGAGCCCACTGCACCCGGCCTGTATCTGCTTCTTTTAACTTGCCTTCAGCTCAATAATCCTTCTTATTTTGGGACAGCATATTCTGGCCCCCACCATCAAAACATTCTCCTGACCTTTCTGTCTGGCTGTTCTTTGTCAGTTTCCTTTGTCAGTTTCTTTGTCAGTCTCCTCATCTGTGTGTTGAAGCTTCCTTGGGTTTGGCCCTAGACTCTCTTCTCTATTTTCTCTTCACTCTCTCCTTTTGGGATCTCAGCCATATCCATAGATATAAATACCATATGAATAAGCTGATGAGATGCAGACTTATATTTTAAGCCCACATCTCTCTGTGCTCCAATCTCATGTATAACTGCCTATCTGGTATCCCCAGTTGGAAATCTCATGGGCATCCCAAACTGAAGAAATCTGAAATCAAACTCTTGATTCCTCGAATCTATTCCTTTCTAAATCTTTCCAGTTTCAGTAAATTACATCCCATTTACCCCATTTCTCAAGCCAGAAAGTTCAGAGCTAATTATTCATTTTTCTCTATTCTATTCTTCATTCTCCATTTATAATACATCATCAAGACCTGTCATTTCTGCCTCCTAAATATATCTTGACTCTGGCCTCTTCTCCCAATTTTCACTGCCACCACTCTTTCAGGACACCATCATCTCTTATATGAATTGCAGCAATAGTCTCCTTATTCAGTCTGCTTCCACTTTTGCTTCTCTCCAACCCTCCACACAGTAGCCAGAGTCATCTTTATTTTTTAAAGTCTCTCTTTAAAAATGACATATAACAGCCAGGCGCGGTGGCTCACACATGTAATCCCAGCACTTTGGGAGGCCGAGATGGGCAGATCACAAGGTCAGGAGATTGAGACCATCCTGGCTAACACAGTGAAACCCCGCCTCTACTAAAAAATAGAAAAAAATTAGCCGGGCGTGGTGATGGGTGCCTGTAGTCCCAGCTACTCAGGAGGCTGAGGCAGGAGAATGGCGTGAACCCAGGAGGTGGAGCTTGCAGTGAGCTGAGATCGTGCCACTGCACTCCAGCCTGGGCGACAGAGCAAGACTCTGTCAAAAAAAAAAAAAAAAATTGAGGCATAACGTACATATAGAACACTCTTTTAAAAATAGAAATCAGATTATATCACTCCTCTGCTTAAGCTTTCTATTGCCTTGAGAAAAAAAAAAAAAAAACTCCTTACCATGATACATAAGTCCCTTCAATAATCTGATTTTTATTTCTTCTCCACTCTCATCTACAAATCTCCCTGTTACTATTATACTCCATCCACACAGGCCTTCTTTCAGATCCTCAAATACTCTTTGGAGTTGTTTTTTGTTGTTGTTTGTTAGAGATAGGTTCTCACTCTGTCACCCAGGCTGAAGTGCAGTAGTGCAATCATTGCTTGCTGTAACCTCAAACTCCTGGACTCAAGCGACCCTCCTTTCTCAGCCTCCCAAGTGGCTGGGACTACAGGCCACCATACCTGGCTCCTTGGAGTTGTTTTTACCTCAAGATCTTTACACATCTGGTTTGCTTTTGTCTTGAATGATCTCTCATCTGTTCTTAGCATGACTCCTCATTCTTCAAGTTTGTATTAAATGTAACCTCCTCGGAAAGGCATTCTATGATATTCCTAGCCAAGCAGCACTCCCTTAGCCTATTAGTCTCTATCACTATAAGATTCACAAAGGCAAAAAATATATCTGTTTATTCACCAATGTATAACCAGTGCCTAGCACAATTCCTGGCCCATAACAGGTGTTTAGTAAATACTGGATGAATGAATGAAAGGACTGATGTGAGAAGTGAAAGTGGTACCCACTCTTTAGCAGACCAAACAACTCTCCAGTGAGGCACTTTTGGGGTCCCTAAAGACAATGAGGTAATGCATGTAAAGTGCTAAGCTTGATCCTTAGCACAATGCAAGAATTCAGTAAATGGTATCACATATGGGCAATTATATATAATGCAGCTCTTGGGGCTTAGGAGGCCAAGATAAAGATACTGCAAATTTACAGCAGGCAGTGAGGAGAGGGGGCAAGAAATTTTCTTCTCTCTTCCAAACCCTTTTCCTTACACCATGCTTCCCCTGGCAGAGCTGACACAATAGCACTTTAGGGATGAGAAACAAATTTTTTCTCTGAGACTAATGTCTTTGATCTATCTAAATTAATCAAATCTGCAATTTAGCTCAGCCAGAATCTGCCTGTTTACCTTTAAAATACAGGTCCTGTCTCTAAGAGACTGAGACAAAAGAGAGAAATGTATTTAAAAGCCTCTGATTCGGCGCCTAAAACTGGGTTTCAGCACCACTCCACAGTCCTTTAGTTGCCCTCAGAGCCCAAAATGGAAATTTTTCTTCAACCATAACCAGGACTCTGCATGAGGCCTAAGCACTGTCATCTGGAGATGCAGAACACAGAAATATCTTCATCTTGCAGAGTTAAAGGACATTAATGGCTGTGTCTATTGGCGGAGGGAGCCCCTCACAGCAGGACCGCCAAGAGTTAATCCACTTTAACATGTCACTGAGCTTCCTGGTTCTATATGACTCAGCCTAAACTCCAGGAAGCAGAGATCTAGTCAGGTGCCTCCTCCACATGTCCAGCTTCCGCAGAGCAGAACAAGGTGTGGTCTCTCCAGTCCCTCACAGACCACTGTGCCTCACCTGTTCTGGTTGTTGTATAAACAAACATCTCTGAGAGCTCAGCAGCATGTAGACTGTGACTCATTCCAATAAAACAAAAGCTTAAGGATCTGACAAACACTGACTGACCTCCTAATCTGAATTCCTTTTGGCTAAGAGCACTCAAGACACTTGGCTGGCTTTGCCTATAAAATGTCATGCCTTTGGGGCAGAATCAAGGAGATACTTCCTTTTGAAGAAGATGAAAATGGAAGAAGCATATTTCTACCCCTAACCCCAACCAGGGGCCAGTATCAGCAAATGATCAATCAAGGAAATGTTTCTTCTTTCAGTGCAGCCTCCTTTCCCTTCTAGGATCTCCGGCAAGTCTCCTCCCTTATGCACCCAGGGTCCTAGCTCACCCTCAGGCAAAGACAAGGCTGAGGGTGCAGTCAAGACCCAAATGAATGGGCCTGTTAAGAGGCTAGAAGGAGGATTTCAGACACATATAAATCTGGTAGGGGTCTGAATCTTTAGGCAGAGCCCTTCCCAGACTACAGATTACAACCCAATAGGATTTAAAAGTTTATTTAACAGAGTACGATCATAATTATACAAAATATGGTTTTGCTTTTTTATTGGATCAGCCGATATCTTCACAATGGGTAGGGATACATTTTAAAATCAGAACAACATATATTTTAATAAAAGCAGACAGATCTTCACTTCTACTTTAAAAACTGCCCTCTGGGGCCAGGAACGGTGGCTCACATCTAAAATCCCAGCACTTTGGGAGTCTGAGGGGGGTGGATCACTTGAAGCCAGGAGTTCAAGACCAGCCTAGGGAACATGGTGAAACCCCATCTCTACTAAAACTATAAAAATTAGCGAGACTGTGGTGGTGCACCCCTGTAATTTCATCTGCTTCAGAGGCTGAGGCATAGGAATCACTTGAACCTGGGAGGTGGAGGTTTCAGTGAGCTGAGATTGCACCACTGCACTCCAGCCTGGGTGATAGAGCAAACAAACAAAAAACCCTGCCCTCTGGAAGTAGCTGGCCACTTCATGTAATCCTACAATCCAATTTGGGCCCTTCCCTTAGGCACTGCCCAGGAATCTTTTTGGCAAAATTTCCAGCTTTCCTCTTTCATGCTAAACTAACCCTGGCTGCCTGAGTTGATGGAGTTGAGCCTCAGGGACTGGGAATGATCAGGTCAGAGGCTTTGCCAAGGCAAATGGCAGGAAAGGGCCAGAAGATTGTGAAGCAAATATCAGGCCTGTTAAACTCACCCTCATCCGCATTTGGAACTGTTCTAACAGGCCCCTTAACAAGGCCAGGAGGGCTTTTCTGATTTACACTGACTTTCCCTAATAGAAGAACATAAACTCATTTTGACCAAGGATACTATTTTCAGGAAAGCTCTCAGAGGGGCATGTGCTGGAGGGTGTTGGAGGGTGTTCGCTTTTCTTATCTTCTCTTCATCTTGCTTTGTTCTCTCTGTTCTTGAGGACTTGCCCTGGTTCTCTCACTAGTGCATAGTCCTGGGCCATTCATATAAATATCTCTGAGCCTCAGTTTCCTCATCTATAAAATGGAGATGATCCCCTTCCTGTCTACATCACAGGGTTGTCGACGTAGTTAACATTTACTGTGCCCTTCCTATGTGCGTGCGACAGAGTTAAACAAATCTACACGCCATATAGGTTTTGGTCCTGACAAGAGCGCCTTGAAGTAGGTATTTCTAGTTTCTCTGTCTGTGTTATGTGTCTGTTTTATAGATGAGGGGACTAAGGACTAATGGTCACATGGTCACTAACTGGTGGAGCCTGGGACTCAAATCTAGGGAGTCTGACTCCAGCTAGGAGACTCAGATCCTGAGCTGTATAACAAGGTCATCCTTTGAAAACCCTAAAGCGTTATACAAATGTGCCAATTATTATGGTTATTGCCTGTTTTGTTACTACTATTTGGGAGGTACAGAGATGCCAGCAGGAGCCCTAAGCCAGAATGAGTTGAAAGAAGGAGTGGAGGTGGGGGAAGGGGTGCGGATACAGCCCGGCCTCCAGGTTTCGGCCCCGCCCATTTGCTCCCCATTCATCCCTTTGTTACCAGCTCTGGGATTTCAGCGCTGAGGTTAATAAAGAGCTTCCAGAAAACCCATTATTTTGATTAAAGCCGGGGACTATCTTGCCAGACAGCACTCTGGAGCCTGCCTACCGCCCACTCTGCTAAGTCAGTGCAGCCGGCAAAGGCTATTAAATGATTACAGCCGTTTCCGGCCCAGCCCCTGGACTGCTCGTTCTTTGGCGCGGGCGGCTGCTGCTGCCTCTGGATGCCCAGGAAAGAGTCAGGGCACCGAAGGCTGTGCAGATTCTGGGTTTGCAAGTGAACTTCCAGGCTTTCCGCGCAAAGACACCCCGCCTCTCCCTCCTCCTTATTTCCGCTCACCACCCAAGTCAGCCACTGCAGTGTTTTTCAAGCAGCCCCGATTTCTTTTGTTCCTTTTTGGCTTTGGGCATCAATTTAATCAACCTCTCTCTCTGTCTCCCTCTCTGTCAGAATTTGGCCGATTGTAGAATGATAGTATATACTCAGGCTGACCAAACGGCAAAAACCATCCGCCATCAACCACTGAAACAGCCCAGGTTGTAAAATATCTCAAGCTCCTTCCCCGCCCCCTATTTCGCCATCTGTGGGGTTTGTTGGACCGACTGGACAAGCTCCGCCTTCTCCCACGCCTTCACCCCCAACCCCCGCCAATCTTTTATGAACTGGGCGAACCTAATCTGAGTAATCACAGCCCACAAAACACAGCAGAATCGTGGTCTGAAACCCAAATCCTGTCCAGGATCAGAGAGGGAGGAAGCTAAGCCCACCTGGGCTAGCATTTCCAGCACTTCCCCGCTGCTGCTTAGTCCTTCAATTGACAGTGGAAAGACTTTTCCATGGAAACAAGGGAATGTAAAAATATACTCCCTGTTCTCTGTAGGATCTTAGGCTCTGTAATCAGAATAGTAGGCTTAAACCTGGCTACATCATGTAAATTATGGTGATGTTTGGCAAATTATTTCATATCTCTGGGCCTCAGTTTTCATCCGTAAAAAAAGATCATAAGAGTGCCCCCCCCATAGGGTTGTTATAGATTAAATGTAACTATCCTTATACAGCATATAGCATAAGTGCATGGTGCAAAGTAAAAACTCATTAAATTTTACTTACTAAGATCAGAGCAACAGAAGATTCATTTGTTTAAGGACTATTGATTGCTTATTATGGATTAGACAGTTTATTGGGTATTTTGCATGTATTTAATTTTAAATGATTTAATTACAATTAATTAAAGCTATTATTATAAATGTATTTATCTAAATACATATTTAAAGCATATTTATTTTATAAAAAAGGAATCTGAAGGCTTAAATTACAGCAAGATAATTTGTCCTAAATCACACAGGATTTTTTTTTTTTTTTTAGAGACAGCGTCTATATCTGTTGCCCAGGTTGGAGTACAATGGTGAGGTCATGGCTGACTGCCAGCCTGGACCTCCTGGGCTCAAGTGATCCTCCCATCTCAGCCTTCTGAGTAGCTAGGATTACAGATGTGCGCCACTATGCCTGGCTAAGATTTTTCTTTTTTAATATATAGAGATAGGGGCCAGGCACGGTGGCTCATGCCTGTAATCCCAGCACTTTGGGAGGCAGAGGCAGGTGGATCACCTGAGGTCAGGAGTTCGAGACCAGCCTGCCCAACATGGTGAAACCCTGTCTCTACTAAAAATACAAAAATTAGCTGGTCATGGTGGCAGGAACCTGTAATCCCAGCTACTCGGGAGTCTGAGGCAGGAGAGTCACTTGAACCCTGGAGAAGGAGGTTGCAGTGAGCCGAAATCTCACTATTGCACTCCAGCTTGGGCGACAAAAAAAAAAAAAAAAAAAAAAAAAAAAAATATATATATATATATATATATATATATATATGTAGAGAGAGAGAGAGAGACAGAGAGAGAGACCTTGCTGTGTTGCTCAAGCTGGTCTTGAACTCGTGGCCTCAAGCAATCTTCCCACCTCTGCCTCCCCAAAGTGCTAGGATCACAGCTGTCAGCCACCACATTCAGCCCCACACAGGGATTTGACAATGAAGGTGAAAAACTATTCTCACATTGACTCCTTGGCTCAATAATCAAATAGTTTTTGTTTGTTTTGTTTACTTCTTGTGAAGCCTTGGGGATGAGGGAAGAGATGGAGTTGAGCTCCATTCACAGGCCTAGCATTGTGATCTATAGAGCAGCTGGGAGAGTGGTGTGTGTGTGATTGGATGTCAGGCTTAGCAATGCGGAGGCCAATCTAATACCACTCCCCAGAGGCCGCTAGAGCTGCTACTCCTGGGTATTTCACCCTCTTTGGGTGGAATGAGTTGAGCTGGAAGAAGATTTTTTGGCTGTTTGGTGTCCCAAGCTACAGCTGGGCTAATTTTCAGTAATCTTGGAGCGGAAGAGATAAATACACTTGGCATATTTTTAAAGCCACAGCTCTTGCTTTGTGCCCAAAATAACTCTGCCATTTCTAGGTTAAGAGTATAAAGACATCATGTGCTGCGAACCCAGATTCAAACATTGGAATGGCTGGTCTCCGTAGTTAGCTAAAAAAAAAATCACATTTCTTCTTTCCGTGAGCTTCCCGCAACCCAGCAGGGCTCAGGCTGCACAGTTTTCTCTACCTTGTTTCCTGGTTGCTAAGGTCCCCCAGGATGTAGGGAAGGCAATTTCCCTTTATAGTCTCTTCTCAAAATACCCCCTCTTCAGTTGGCTGTCATATCCAGAGGGTAACAAAATGCTTAAAATGTAGGTTCTTGGGTAACATAGACTTGAGTTGGAATCTGCTTCACCACTTATTCGTTGAACTTTGAGCAAGGTACTTGGCCTCTTAGCTCCCATTCTTTCATATGCAAAACAAAGATAACAATAACCATCTAATGGGATTGTGAACATTAAAAAGAGACAAGGCTTATAAATCACACAGATCAATGTCTGTCATGCAGAAATTCTGAAATAAAGAATGGGTATTATTACTATGTAGTATTCCTTTACGAATCCAACTCCCACTTTAACCACCTATTCTCAAATGTAGTACTTCCAGAAATTCTCTTTTCCAAGGACCTTCTCCCCATCAGGCTCTGCTCCTCCTAGGGGATTGAAGACTTCCGGCTGTGACATTTTCTAGCTTAGAAATGGTTGCTAGGTTGCTCTCCATAGCCCTCTGAAGGAGGAAGTGAAGGAGGCTGCTTAGACATGGTGGAAAGCACACTGGACGAAGTATCAAAAGTCATTTGGGTTCAAATCTCAGCTCCAGCATTCTGCTTTCTACTATTTTCTAGGATACTATTTGATTAACAGTGACTTACAGTTTCTTCATCTGTAAAATGGATATAATAGCTACCTCCCAGAGGCACTGTTATTTATTCAACTAAACTTATTATTTACAAGGCCAGGCATGTGGCTCACGCCAGTAATCCAGCACTTTGGGAGGCCAAGGCAGGCAGATCACCTGAGGTCAGGGGTTCGAGACCAGCCTGACCAACATAGTGAAACTCTGTCTCTACTAAACATACAAAATTAGCCTAGCGTGGTGGCGCTAGCTTGTAATCCCAGCTACTTGGGAGGCTGAGGCAGGAGTATCACTTGAACCCAGGAGGCAGAGGTTGCAGTGAGCTGAGATTGTGCCATTGCACTCCAGCCTGGGCAACAAGAGCAAAACTCTGTCTCAAAAAAAACAAAAAACAAAAAACTTATTTACAATAAATTAGACATTAAATTAGGAATTAGGGATATAAATATGAATAATATTAGGACAAGTACCCTGTTCTCAAAGAGTTACAGCACAGTGGCAGGAAAAGACAAGTAAATGAATAAATACAATAATAGTTTGAAAGGATAAACAAGGTAGATAAACTCTGGCATAAAGATGGCATTAAACTTTCTAGAGACGGTGTGTGTAGTGGTTAAGAGCACAGACTAAGAAGTCAAACAATCCTGCTTCAGATCCTGGTGCCCTTACTAAATGTGTGATCTTATTTAATCCTATGGGTGTCAGTTTTCTTAGCAGTAAAATGAGTATAATAATGCACAAATTTCTGGGTGTGGTTATACAGACTAAAGGAGTTAATACTTGTAAAGTGCTTAGAATAATACTTGGCACATGGCTTAACTGTTCAGTACAGGTTAGCTATTATGATTCACAAGTAAATGTTCTCCTCTGTTTGCTCTAGCATTTTTAACTGCGGAGGCTAAGTCTGTTGATGATGATGATGTCACTGAGTTAAGTGACATATAGCACTAGCTCGAGGTGGGGATGGAAGGTTCAGAGGGAAGTATGTAACAAGTGCAGTCCAACTACAGGTAAGTGAATGCCAATTTGCCAATTTGGTATTTTTATATCCTATGACTCTGTAATTCTACTTCTGGAAATTTATCCTGTAAAAATACTAGCAAGCATGCATAAGAAATATGTATAAGAATGTATATTGCATTGTTTAGAAAACATAGATACCAACAGGAAATTAGATAAATTATAACATAGGTATACAACATAGTACTATACCCTTACTCAAGAAGATTGTGGCAAATCTATATGTACTGACGTAGAAAGGTGTTCGTTAACACACACACACACACACACATACAAGCTGTATAATAACATGTATTGCATTATCCCATTTTGCTTTTTGAAAATCTCTATATAGTCATGAACCCCATAATCATGTTTCAGTCAACAACGGACCACACATATGACAGTTGTCCTATAAGATTATAATAATGTATTTTTATTGTACTTTTTCTGTGTTTAGGTATGTTGAGATACACAAATACTTATCATTGTGTAACAATTGCCTACAGTATTCAGTATAGTAACATAATGTACAGGTTTGTAGCCTAGGAGAAATAGGCCATATGATAGAGCCTAAGTGTGTAGTATGCTATATCATCTAGGTTTATGTAAGTACATTCTATGATATTTGTACAACGAAAAAACTGCCTAATGACACATTTCTCAGTGTATCCCCATTGTTAAGTGATGCAAGAAATATTTGGAAGAGTGAACCCTAAAGTAAACATGGAAGTTGGGTGGTAATGATAGTTTCAATAATGATGTCAATATAGTTTCATCAATTGTAATGAATGTACCACTCTGGGCAGGATGTCACTGTGGCGGGGGGTGGGGGCATTGTGTACATGGGAGAGCAGGAGTGCATGAGAACTCTGCACTTTCTACTCAACTTTGCTGTGAATCTAAAACTGCTCTAAAAAGTAAAGTTGATTAATTTAAAAAAATATTGGAGGATACACACAAAATTGTTAACAGTGGTTGCTTCACCAAAGGGGAGTGGGATTGAGGGAAATAAATATTTCTATGCAAATAATGCTATATTTTTTAATACTCACTTCAACAATGTAATTCTATTTTATTTAAAAATACATTAATTTAAAATGTAGACATATAAAGAATTCTGGAGATGCACACTAAATTATTGGTAGTGGTTACTTTTGGAAAGCATGATTGGATATAGGGAGTGAGGCACTACTCATTTTATTTTAGTCCTGCACAGATATAATTTGTTATGACTTTTGTTTCTTCTGTAATTAAATCAAAGAGAGAGAGGTTCAGAAGAATACTAGCCCAACATGGTTCAAAAACTAGCCTGGACCCAGGATTAACTACATAATTTGCAGGAACCAGTGAAATTTGCCAAGTGAAAATGGGGGAGGGGGCCCTTGTTAACAAATTATCAAGAACTTCAAGACAGTGACAGCATAATATCAAAACACACAGGGCCTTTCTAAATGCTGGGCCCCAAGAAGCCAGACTTGCCTGGGCCTGAGCACTACTGGGTTCCTCCCTTAGCACCACAACTTGACACTTACTATTCCCAAAGGTTTCACACTGCCTGCCCCACCTGAAACTCTATGAGGCATTATTTCACCCGACAACAAAATGGCTTCTGACTTTGGTTGGGTTTTCAAACTTTTCTTCTCTACCCTCCCCCCTTACTTTGTTACAATCTGTGCTTCTTAAAATTTGGCAGCAATCCCAGGCTCTGTGTTGCTGTGTCACTTCTCAGCCTTGAGTAACCATTTCTAGACAAGTAGTGATATCCCTGCATTGAGGGTATAAAATGGAGGTGCCATCAGCACATTGCAGTATAAGGAAGGCAAGATAATGGAAGAACCCTCTACCCCACCCTGCACACTTCCATACCATTCCATGTAATCTAGCAAAAACATCTTGAATCCTCTTTACTGTGTGCCAAGCACTGTGTTAAGTGCCGGGAGCATTAAATTGAGTAGTAATAGTTCTGACGACATTTTTGAGTGGCTACCATGAACTAAGCATGGTTCTAAGCATTTTGTGTGCATTATGTCATTTAATACTTACAACAGCCTATGGTCTCTCCTCTTTTACACATTGATAAATCTGAAGCACAGGTTGCACAATTATTAAGTGATATGATAGAAATGTGAGGCACTGTGCAATGCCAGGCTATCTCCCTTCAGAAGCTAATGTGAGACAAATTTTAAACCTGCCCTTCACTCTCCACATTTTCTCAGACATGATATACCAAATCCACCAGGATTACCTAAGAACATTTCCAAGGCCAGCCCTTTTTTTAACAATTAAAAAAATGCTGCATTTACTTCCCTTTTTGATTCTCCTTTTCTAAACACTCCAAAGTTTCCGATATTTGGTTTGGGAGAAGAAAAACACTAAGTTGAAAGCTCATAGCTCATCTTGACATTCAGTACAGTGATCGCCCCTTATTCGAGATTTGATTTCTGAGGCTTCAGTTACCCCCAGTCAACCTTAGTCTGAAAATATTAAATGAAAAATTTCAAAAATAAACAATTCATAAGTTGTAAATTGCAAGCTGTTCTGAGTAATGTGATGAAATCTCGAGCCATCCCGCTTTATCCTGCCCAGTACGTGAATCATCCCTCTGTCCGGCCTATCCATGCCGTCTACACTACTCACCTGTTAGTTCACTTAGAAAGTGTCTTGTTATCCGATTGGCTGTTTTGGTATCAAAGGGCTTGTATTCAAGTACCCTTATTTTACTTAATACTGGCCCCAAAGCACAAGAGTATTGTGCCGAATTTATAAATTAAACTTTATCATAGGTGCGCCTATGAAAGAACATACTGTATATAAAGGTCAGTACTAAATGAGGTTTCAGGTATCCACTGAGGGTCTTGGAATGTATCTCCACAGATAAGTTTGGATTGCTGTAGGTTGATTTTTGAAAATTCAGTAGAGTTAAGGAAACTTAAAAGAATCTTCTTTCCTAAATATATACAAACCAACTAACCTTCTAGTGGCTCTCCATGGCCAACAAATGAAACTACAAATTATTTAGCAGGACGTTTAAGGTCCTACAAAATCTGATTCCAGTCTACGTTTCTGATCTCATTTCCTAACATCTCTTTATTCTACCACATCCATCAAATGCACTCATCTTATTAACCCAGACTACACAATTCAGTTTTTTTGTTTTTTGTTTTTGCATGTACGCATTGTTTCCTTTGCCTGGAATTCTCTTCCTCTCCACATCCTACTTGCCATCCTGCAATACCCAGTATTTTAAATTTTTTTGAGACAGGGTCTCACTTTGTCACCCAGGCTGGAGTGCAGTAGTGTGATCTCAGCTCACTGCAACCTCCACCTTCCAGGTTCAAGTGACTCTCGTGTCTCAGCCTCCCAAGTAGCTGAGACTACAAGTGCATGCTACCACACCCGGCTAATTTTTATATTTTTTATAGAGATGGGGTTTTGCCAGGTTGCCCAGGCTGTTCTCAAACTCCTGGGTTCAGGCAATCCACCTGCCTCAGCCTCCCAAAGTGCCGGGATCACAGGTGTGAGCCCCTGCGCCCAGCCTCAATATCCAGTATTAAATGTCAAATAATCTCTGACTTAGTCTCCTGAATTTCCAATTCCATCTTCTGAGGTCCCACAACATCCACTGTTCATGGTTGCTGAGTGTTTGGGCCCTATGAAAACAATCTGGGGACTGTCTCAAGAAAGGCAGCCCAGCTTACCTTATTTACCTAGGGTTTGAATTGATTATAACATTCTGGACCAACAGGCCCTGGTAGTTTGTCCCAGCTTCCTTCCCCTTTATTGACCCTGCCTATGTAGGGCATTATTGTGGTCCTTATCACAAGACAATGTAATATTTCCATCATATTTCTTTACATTTCTGCCTTCACCATTAGATTTATAAGGGCAGGACTGTTATATTTGCATCACCTAGAAGAGAGTCTGGCCTGACCTAAGTGCTTAATAAATGTTTGATGATGACTACAGTCATGCATCACTTAACAATGGGGATATGCTCTGAGAAATGCATCACTAGGCATTTTTGTTGTATGGACATCATAGAGGGTACTTACACAAACCTAGATGGCATAGCCTACTACATACCTAGGCTATATGGTATAGCCTATTGCTCCTAGGCTACAAACCTGCACAGCATGTTACTGTACAAAATACTGTGCAACTGTAATATAATGGCAAGTATTTGTGTATCTAAACATAAAAAAGGTACAGTAAAAATATGGTATTACAATCTTATGGGACAGCTGTCACATATGTGGTCCATTGTTGACCAAAGTGTCGTTATTTGGTACATGACTATATAGAGAGAGTCCTAAAAAATTTATCTATTGGAGCCAAGCCAAGAAAAGCATCCTTAGAAAGGATACTATATACTTCACTTCTTTATCTCTCTCTCTCTGTCTCTCTCTTCCCGTGTGTGTGTGTGTGTGTGTGTGTGTGTGAAAGAAAGAAGGAGAATAGGAATGAATAAGGATTTTAAAAGAGAAATGCTGATGATGGTGTTTAATGATGGAGTTCGAGGGACTGGCTGGGAGGTGGTTTTTGTGAGGATCTTCGTAGTACCCTTCAAATCACAAACTTTTAGAAGGTATTATCCTGGAGGCAAGGTTGTGACTCTGGGCAAGAAAAGACCAAAGAAGCTAATTTATATATCTAAATCCCCAGATTCAGAGAGAACATACCAAAAAGCTAAAGAAATTAGCTTTAGTGAGTTTCCCTCTGAAGAAATTTCCCAAAGGCAAATATTTAGAATCGATTTATACTTGTTGCAACAAAAGGAAATTGATGTGACACTGACCGCTGAATACACATAACCCTGCTGACTGCAGACTGCAGGAACAGCAGTTGGACTGACATCTTGGTGACACAAGGAGCCCACAGGGGATGCTGGACTCTGGGGAGGCTCTTTCATGGGTCCCATGGCCTAATCATTGTCAGCAGTATAAGGGGTGATTTAATCTCCAGTCAGAGCTGCTGTTAAGTATGGAGACGGCCTAAGCTTTGGAGATATCCAGCTTGTTTAGAATATTAAGGAGGGAGCTAGAGTGAAACTGGTTGTTATACAAAATGTTCCCAAAAAACAAACACATCCTTAGATACATATGGATCCATAAAATTGACTCCAAACCATCCTACCCTCCTATCCCCAACACAGGAAGCATCACAGGAAAGGCAGGTGGGATTTACAAACACTGGCAGGAGCATTACCCACCCCTCAACCCCTAACACACACATACACACCAATCAGGCTCTTTCTTCTATTTTTCAGGGAAGTTCTGGATATAATCTGCTTTCACTTAGACACAGATGCTAGATGCATACAAGGCAGGCAATATGTGTTGCCCCATCTTCTGGCATCACTTGTGACAGTGACTTTTCCATTAGCTACCATGCTCCAGGATTGAATCCTTACAGATTGGCCTCTGGGTGATCTAAAGAGTACTGTCCTCTGCTTCCTGCTCCCAACTCTTGGAACAATATTGTTAAACCTGGGGCAGAACAATATCTCTAAGTCCAGAACACAATAATGTAGTGGGAACTATTTTTCTCCTCTCTCCACATTTCCACCTTTGCTCTTAGAAAAGGGAATGCCCACCAAACCAATACTCCCATCCTTTGCAGGGATGTGCTAGGAAAAGAACTTTCATCTTTAGCTCTATTTCCTTCCTTACTCTTCCCAGGAAGGGAGAGTAGTTTATCTGATTGGGTAGATCACTGAAAGCATGATTTAAATGGATCATGCTTCTTGATTGAGCAAAGTTAGCATCATCAGTCACTGTTCTTCCATGACACATCTCACCTTAATTCTCTTTCTCTACTCTAGCTCATTCCCTACTGAAATTAACTTACACACACACACACACACACACACACACACACACACACACACACAGCCACCTCTGCCTGAACATGAAAGACCGTGTGGTAGGTAGAATAATGGCCCCACCAAAATGACTGCATCCTAATTTTAGAACTTGTGAATATGTTATGTTACATGGCAAAAGGGACTTTGTGTTAATTTGTTATGGCAGCACTAGGAAACTAATACAGATTTTGGTATCTGGAAGTGGGGTTCTGCTGTTATAAATGCCTAAAAATGTGGAAGTGGCCTTGAGATTGGGAAATGGGCAGAGTCTAGAAGAATTTTGAAGAGCCTGATAGAAAGAGCCTACATTACCTTGAACAGGCTGCTAGTAGAAATATGCATATTAATGGCTCTACTAGAGAGGACTCAGAAAAAAGTGAGGAGCAAACCTAAATTGTCATGAACAGATTATTACAAATATGGACATTAAAGATGCTGCCAGTGAGGGCTCAGGCAGAAATAAGGAGCCTGTTATTGGAAACTAAAGGAAAGTGGATCCTTGTTACATAGTGGCAAGAACATACCTTGATTTTAGCCCAGTGAAACTCACTGTGGACTTCTGACTTCCAGAACTGTAAGATATACATTGTGTTGTTTTAAGCCATGAAGTTTATGGTTAACTTGTTACAGCAGTAATGGGAAATAAATACAGACACCCTACAGTTGGCCTAGAACTCAGACAGTAAATAGTATTTTCCAAGTTACCAAGCTATTCCCCTCATGTATCATGCGGGACAAGATAATAGTAATGTGTTAAGTGTATAGAGTTCAGCAGCAAGCAGACATGAGTTCAAATACTGCCTTTACCACTGCATTTATTAATGAATTTAACAAAATTTATTGAGCATCATTGTGTGCTAGGCATCCTGCTTGACCCTGCGAATACAATGGTGAGCAAAAAACATTTTTACTAGATGTGTGAATGTAAGAAAGCCACTTAATTCTTATGAGCTTTAATTTCTTTATCTGCAACATGGGAATAATAATGTACTTCTCTCAAAGTTAAGTATGCAACATATGTAAAGTGCTTATCACAGTTCTCAATAAATGGTAGCTATTATCTTCCTTTCTCTTGTTCTAAGAGACTATTTCTACAATCCAGGAGGCAACAGTATGGGATTTAAAGACTTATAAAACTTGACCCAGCAAAGACCCACTCACTGGAATGTACACTTAAAAAAACAATGTCCTCAGGGCTCTATTTTTGCTAATAGGCTTTAGCTGAGAGAAGGGAGCTTCTTCTGTATTCCAGGATTCATCGTCCAACGCAGAGCCAAATTTATAGGCTCAAAGGTATCCACCCTAGGGCTGTTTATATACCTAGTGATGCTCTTATCCCCACAAATCTGGACTCTCTGAAAGCAGCTTGGTGTGCATCTAATGTAAATCATTCATACTGGCTGAGGCTTCTAGTCTTAACACAGACCTTTACGGTATTCATCTGACTCCGGGTGATTATAGGAAAAGAGATCGAACAGGTGTGTTCTTGGGTAATACAGTATCTATGATGCACGGTCAAAAAAGACAAGAGAGAAGACTTGGGGAATGTCACCTCACTATTCAGCTTGATACATGATACCACCTACAGCAACAGCTCTGGACACAAGATTGTGCCAATGTTGGTTGAAAGCCCAAGCTGGTAAACCTTCTTGGAACATCACCAACAAACTTGCTTGTTTAGACTTTCTGTACAGGGCAGGCTTTACTTATTTTTAAAGTTTGTTTGGTTGGTTTTTTACAGGCAATGGCATCGATAATCTCAAGACCCAGGGTACATTGTTTGGTATCCAGCAGACAAGGAATACAATGCTAGTTACAATAAACTTCTCTTTGTTCTCTTTGGGGTCCACATTTGGTTCTTAAAAGTCACCTTTTCATACCCTAACTTTCTATTATTATGCCTCTTGAGTCTATGACTTCTACAAAGCTCTCAATTTCCTGTTTCAATAGTAGCACAAGGATCCTTTTTCCCCCTTATTTCCTTTAGTATTACCATCTTCAGGACTGACTTCTCCCATCCTTTGCCTAGCCCACGCCCTTAGAGATAGATCATTTCAGGCAGGGCTGTTGCTGAGGAAGCTCTTGGTCTCACTGAGATAAACATGGAATGTCATCTATCTCTGCTCTCCCTCTTTTTCTGATTGTGAGTAATGGAGACTCCAAGTGCTGAGGCAGAGAAAGATTCCTCTCCAGTCCACACACTCATTGCCAGGCTTCCTGGCAGTGACTAATCTTACGGGCCTTTCCTGGGGGCCTCTAGTCTCTAGCCAGTGCTTGAACTGAATATGTTTCTCCAGATTAGGCAATGACCTTTTCAACTGCAAAGCTGACTGCCTCTGAAGATAAAATTTTCACGTTCCTTTGAAATCTGGGCAGAGGTTCTTTTAAAATATTGCCATGAAAGACCCTTGCTGTCACTAGGACAGACTTTCATTCTTCGTTTACTTGTATCAATGAGGCTGAGGACAGGGCTTGCCGGAGCCATAAAACTTAAAGGAATTACAAACTATCTTCCTCCTGTGCCCTCAACTCACGTTATAAGCAGGTCTTTCTTGTTCAAGCACCTCCCAGGAAGAGTTCCAAGCCTAACAATTCTAAACAATCTCAGCAATTTTTCCCACAGAGTGAAGTGCAGACTCTCCACCCTCCATATCCTCTTTCCCACAAAGCTCTCAGTCACACAGGTGGCCTATCACCTTTGAGCTGAGTCAGGTGGCAAAGTTGGTGAGACCCCACTTCCTTGGCCCTTTGTGACACTGAGATCTCCCCAGCAGAAACTTGAATCTCCCTTTTGACAAGGGGCTTAAAACTTCAGCTACAAAGAATGGTGTATAAAGAAAGCTAGAAGGGAGGGTAATTCAGAAACTCTCCTGTTTTATGCAACACTCTTAAACAAAAGAAGGGATAAAGTGTCTTATTTTTCTAAGATATATTCAAAAGTTGTTTCTCTTGACAAGGTTTTCAGGGGCCAGACTGTATTGCCTCAATGTAACTGGCATATTAAAGGAATCAATGATAACTGAAGAAACTATAATAAGTCTCTATTCCCTTACCCTGCATTAGCCTGCTTCTCTCCATCGTGGAGCTTGAAGGAAACTGCAGCCTAAGAGAACAGTGTTGTTCTATTCTCCTCACTACACCCTCTAAAATGTTATATCCAGGAGCGTACATCTGAGTGCATATGAGACTGGATAGGTTTCAGGAGACACGTGATCTCCGTTTGAGGCTACTGTTATGGAAGAAATTCTTTTATTATGTATCATGGTCTTAACCATGACTGTATTCTGCCCAGGCCACCAATCCTAGAATAATTACTATGGGGCAAATGAGAGGTCCAAGGAAACACAGAGCGTCTAGGGAAAGAACTGTCTTAGAGTCTATTCATAAACAAAAATGTTTAATTTCAGAAAACCAGGAAATCTCCATTCTAGTCTTTTATTTACATGACCATTAAAAGTGGAAGGTACAGTGTTTTCCCAAGAAGAAGATGAAGAATGTCATCAATGGATGGAGCCAGCAGAGACTTAAGTAAGCTTCATGGCTTCTCCTAGGTAGAGGATGCTAATTCCCCTTCCCACACCCTTGCTTCCTCCCTTCAGGTCAATCCAAAACAAACAAATTCTTTATCATAAGCTGCAAAGAGAACTCTGGCAAACACAATGAGTTTCACACCCCCAGAAAGTAAAAGTGCATCTTGCAAGGACTTAATTTCCTCAGGTAGAGAAAGCTAAGCCAAGCTGGCACTCCTGGGCTGTCAGATGGCAGGTGAGAGGGAAGGATACTCACAGGCGGGAGCTGCCCCACTCACATAGATCCCTGATCTCATTTTTTTTTCCTAATAAGGATATGTACACACCTCCCAGGACTGTCATTGCTGTGACAACGGCAGAAGTTGAGGTTGAACAGGTTAGTGGAACAGCATGCTTTCTAAATTCTCCAACAAGGCCCGAGGCTGCACTCACTCATGAAATGGAAAAATTTATGTTGACAGTGCTCCTAAACAGATTCCAAAAAACTTAAGAATCATGCTTTCTTTCTGGGGAAGGATCAGAGATGGAGTCTCCATGGAGTCTTTCCATGGGGAGTTGGTTTTGTCAGAGAGGTAAGAATCCTTGAGACAATTAAGAATATAAATCCCCATATAAAACTAGGGCACATAAACTGTGTCCATTTTCCACAGAGTAAAGAGATGTGGCAAATCAGGGCAAAAGCAATCCCCTAAGGAAACAAAGAGACAGGCACTTTAAAAAAATCTCTATAGCAGATCCTTCCCACAGAGAATACTCAGAACAACCTGGGTCTAAATTCTGAAGCTGAAGGATAGACTCATACCTTGAAAAATCATTTAAAAATAGCTACTATTTACTAAACCCTGATTGTTCTTCAGATTCTGCAATATGTGTGCATTATCTCATCTAATTCTTGCAAGAACCCTATAAGGTAGACACCACTATTCTCCCCATTTTATAGAGAAAGAAACTGAGAATCAGGAAAGTTAAGTAATGGTCCCAGGAACATACAATTACTGAGTGGCAGAGGTAGAATTCAGAAAGGGTCACTGACTCCCAGGCTTGAGATCTCAACAATTATCTCTCGGGCATGGGGAAAGGCCCCCTGCTTCTCACAAGAACCATAAACAGATGGCTTCCTTGCAAGGATTCTGAGCCTGTAATGACAACCTCAGGAATATTTACCTTAGACTAGTTCTTGAACTTTAGAATACATTGGTATCACATAGAAGGCTTGTTAAAACAAAGACTGCTGGGTCCCATTCCTGAGAATGTCTGTCTGTCTTTATTTCTTTCTTTTTCTTTTTCTTTTTCTTTTTCTTTTTTTTTTTTGAGACAGAGTCTCACTCTGTCACCCAGGCCGGAGTGCAGTGGCGCAATCTCAGCTCACTGAAACCTCTACCTCCCGAGTTCAAGCAATTCTCCTGCCTCAGCCTCTTGAGTAGCTGAGTAGCTGGGATTACAGGTACCTGCCACCATGCCCAGCTCATTTTTGTAACTTTAGTAGAGATGGGGTTTTGCCACGTTGACCAGGCTGGTCTCGAACTCCTGACCTCAAGTGATCTGCCTGCCTTGGCCTCCCAAAGTGCTGGGATTACAGGCATGAGCCACTACACCCAGCCTCCATCCTGAGAATTTCTGATTCATTAGTCTAGGATAGGGCCTAAGAATTTGCATTTCTAACAAGTTTCCAGGTATTGTTGGTGTTGCTGCTCCTTTGAGAACCATTGTCTAGACCAAAGTTCTCTAACTAAGACTCATTGCCTTAGTGGCTTCCGCTACCTAATTAAACTTTCACTGTTTAGTCCCAGATCCCCTGGGGTCTTGAGAAGCTATAATGTTATCTTCTGCAGTGCTGTGTGTTTTGAAACTTTCTGAACTCTTCTGAAAATAGTGAGCATCTCCCACTCTAAAACTAATGTACTGTTGCCTTAGGTAAGGCCTGAGATCCCATGAAATGTAGAAAGAGGAGCTGGAAGAACCAATAACAGATAACAAAGCAGCCTGGCCCACTGAAGCCAGGCCAGTTCCCTCACAGGCAGGGGCAGTCCTTTTATAACCTCTGGGATTGCCCTAGGAACTGATCACAAGAGGGCATTCATTAAAACCTCTTCAGGGCATTCGTATTCATGAAGTTAAAAAGAGCTGTAACATGAGCGACTGGCCCTTTAATGTCCCTCCCCCTAAAACACATTCCTCCATCTGAAGAAGAGGCTGCAACTGTATTCCCTGCATTCCCGATTTAGCTAATTTTCTCTCTCTGCTCGGTCTCAAGGGAAGCTGAAAGGAAATAAGAAAGCCTGTGGTCCGGGTCTGCTCACACAGAGGGGAGGCTAGAGAAAGGGGCCAGTAATCAGGATTAACCAATTTAATGCCTGACTTGTTTATCCTGCAGAAAACATCACTTGGTGATGCCCTTGTTGATCCCTTCAGAGTGTGGCATCTTTATCTCAGGCTTTTGCAGACTGTGAAAATAAATGAACAGTTTTTTTAAAAAGCTAAAGAATTCATCAGTGAGGCTGGGCGTGGTGGCTCACGCCTGTAATCCCAGCACTTTGGGAGGCCGAGGTGGGCGAATCACGAGATCAGGAGATCGAGAACATCCTGGCTAACACAGTGAAACCCCGGCTCTACTAAAAATACAAAAAATTAGACAGGCGTGGTGGCAGGCGCCTGTAGTCCCAGCTACTCAGGAGGCTGAGGCAGGAGAATGGCGTGAACCCAGGAGGTGGAGCTTGGTGTGAGCCGAGATCGCGCCACTGCACTCCAGCCTGGGCGACAGAGCAAGATTCTGTCTCAAAAAAAAAAAAAAAGAATTCATTAGTGAAGGAAAAATAACTTTAAGAAACACATATGAATGAGGATTATCGTAAGGCAGGCCCCACTTCCTTTATTCAGCCATTCCAAGTGTTGGGATGAGAAGAGCAATACACAGCTGGTTCACGGAAAGGGCTCTGATGCAAGTATAAGGAGGCTTTGGCACCAGAAAGAAGCCTTTTGGAAGCAGCTGCCTCTTCACCATGAAGCTTTAAGGGCAACAGAATCAATGAAAGGCAGGCTCTATTTGAGTCTGGAAACAACCACATTTTTTGGAGCATTTTCCTTTTCTTCAGGCAGCAACTAATAAATCCTCCTCACTCCATTTCCAGGGAGACAGTTGGTGGACTGGATTGTGAGGATGTCAGGATAAGCCAGATAACCTCAGAGGGTCTATATCTGGGCCTGCAAATGAGAACTACTGAATTCTGGCCACCAGGCTATCAGCCAACACTATATCATAGATTGCAGAAAAGTAGTCCAGAAAAAAAAAAAGAGTAAGATTAGGCCAGGCGCGGTGGCTCACGCCTGTAATCCCAACATTTTGGGAGGCCGAGGCAGGCAGATCACGAGGTCAGCAGATTGAGACAATCCTGGCTAACATGGTGAAACCCCGTCTTTACTAAAAACACAAAAAATTAGCCAGGCTTGGTGGCACACGCCTGTAGTCTCAGCTACTCAGGAGGCTGAGGCAGGAGAATCACTTGAACCCAGGAGGTGGAGGTTGTTGTGAGCCAATATCGTGCCACTGGACTCCAGCCTGGGGGACAGAGCGAGACTCTTGTCTCAAAAAAAAAAAAAAAAAAAAATATATATATATATACACACACATTTATTAACTATATGTCAAGCACTATGCTCAGTTCTTTTTTTCTCCTTTAGTTCTCATGGTAACTCAATAAAATGGGTGTTATTATTATTACTACACTCAATTTATAGAAAGGGTAATTAAGAAAATATGAATTCAGGCAGTTTGTCTATGCTCACCCAGCAAGTAAGCTTGGGATTAGAATTCAACTCAAATCTGACTCTAAATCATAATCTTAATCTTTATGCCATATTGCCTCCAAGCAGGGCAGAACATATATTGAGTCCTAAAAGCCTAAAAGTACCAGAAGGACGGGGAGAAGGCAGAGAATCCCTTTAACTTTACATCATTGATGCAGAGGTATGTATTGAAAAGTATGATTAGGTTGCCATGGAGTAGTTGGAAGATGTAAGCTCTATCCAGCACAGTCCATGAAGACTGTGACTCATGCATCAGCAGCCAGGCACAGTTCTGGATAAAATGGGTTATACGAGAGGGGCTGAGACAGTAAGAAAGGGAACAATGGAGATCCCCTTCTCTATCTCTGTAAAAAGATAGGTTCTCAACATTTTTTGAATCTGAAAGAGGGACTTGGCCAGATGTATGAAATATCAATACATGGTTCCTATTCCACATTTGCCTAGGAATACACACCAACCAGCATCACTATGGGAGGGAGAATGTATTCAAAGTTAGTTTGTGGCTTACCAGGTCGACCTACAATGCCTCCATAAGAGCAAGAAAAACTCTGAAATAAAGGCAAGGTAGAAAGTCATGATTTCACGTGGCTTCTTTGGAAAGTTCTCACCTTCCCAGATGCCTCCACACCCTGCAACACTTGGCAGTCTAAAACCACTTCCTCCTCCATCATTTCTTCACTCCGTCATTGGCATTGAGGGTACAGATTTGTCAATGAACTATTTTATGCTTTTCCCCTTGCAATCTGGCAATATTAGCTCTCTAATGAATTGCTTCAACTTGTATATTTTTTGGACAAATGTGACTTTTAGTTGAATTGTGCAACATCCATAAATAGCAAATTCTGGCTAATTAGAATCAATGAATGCCCTTAGAGTTGCCAGCAAAAATGGGCCCTTAGCTGCATGTTACTTAATAATTTGAAAGGCATCTGATTATTTTTGGGAAAAAACCTTTTACACACACATTCTATGTCATCTGTTATGTATGTAGATATGTATTTGAATTTGAATGGATTATTGCAAGCCAGCCATGTTATGAATATAAGTGCTAGATATACTTGGATTTGAAACTAAACACATTTGGGCTTGAATCCTACCCTCTGCCACTTACAAGCTACGTGAACTTGTAATCTCTCTGTCTCTCCAGTTTCTCATATGTAGAATAGATATAATAAATCCCTTGCAAGCTTGACTTAAGGAATAAATGAGACCACACATACAATGTACTTGGCACAGTGTCTAGGCATATTATGGCTTAATAATTAGTAACTACTATTATCATCATGATGTTCTATTAATAGAGGATTAGAGTAGACACAATTTGTCGTCTCTACCAACACTTAATCTTCCCTTTCTGAAAACTGCCACAGCGATGGGCCTCCAAAGCCGTATTTCTATTACATGACCCTGCTTTAGTGATAGGGCAAGAATAAGGATACCAAGGAAATGTGAGTTTAAGCAATTTTCCTATACTCACCCAGCCATTAGGTTTTTTACACAACTTGGCATGTTCTCTTTCCTGAAAGTTTGGATTAGGAAATGGTCCCTATTATCCCTCTAAACTAAGAAATTGTGAGGCGGTCATGTTTGGCAACATGCATGCCAAGGCACTAAAAGTCAGTCTGCAGAATGTTGTTGATGTGCAGAGAGAAGCAGACTGACTTTGACTTGAACTCAAAACAATGCCTTGGTTCCGATAATTTTCCACTTCCATGAGAAACCATCTTTCTTCCTTCCTTCCTTCCTTCCTTCCATCCTTCCTTCCTCCCTTCCTTCCTTTTCTTTCTTTCCTTCTTTTTCTCTTTCTTTCCTTACTACTTTGGGTGGGTTTCCATAGTCTTCAACCAAAAGATCTTTGTTAACAGTGTCATCTCTGTGCATAAGGCCACCAGATCTTTTCTGCATGGCTTGGATGGCCTAAGCATTTGAAAGGTACCTGATTTAAACAAACAAACAAACCCCAAAAACTTCATACACACACATGCACACATGCGTGCACACACACTTTTCTTATGTTATCCTTTTTCAACTCCTGAAGAGCATTAGGTATAAAATCAAAATAATCATATATATAAGGAAATCATGTATGTATGGATCTTACAAAAATAGGTCATTTGATCACTTTCCAGAAACCAAGAAAGAATGGAGAGACCTCAGCTCTTTACCTGGTGTTGCACTGGATACTGTTGGCCACTGCTGATCAGGCCCTCCTGGACCAGCCCGTAGAATGCCAGCCTCCTCTAGGTGCACAGAGCTGAATAAACACACAGACCCAGATAACAGTTAGATCATAAATTCTTTCCCAGCTCTTCTTCCACCCTCAGAAATTGCTTACATCTATGAAGCCAGGGCTGCAGCTAACACATTCTGTTCATGCTTGAACTGAAGCAATTACTGCTGAGCAGTCACCCTGCATAAACTGCAGAAGCATTGCTGACTTACTTACTGCCTGCTATACTATTCCAGGAATACACATGTTCTATCTTTATGGCAATTTTGTTTTTTATTAACACCATGTGGTGCTCACTAAATCTAACAGGAAGCCCATCAGAGGACTAAGCCATTTTAACATCTCGATGCTGAAGCAGATGAGGAGGGCTTGTTCTCAGAAGCTCCAAGCCTCTCTTACAGGTTCTCTTGTTCCCAGGTTCTCTACTCTAAAGAAGAAAACACACTAAAATTATTTTCTGATAATTGGAGTATTGTTCCAATTTGGCTATCCAATTAATTCTTAACCTTATTTTCTATTTTATTCTTTCTATATCTTTTATGCATAGATGACCCACCCTATATTTCCTGAGACTAGAGAAACCTGATCACCACCACTCACAGATCCCAGTTAAGAAGAGATTAATTCAGCATAAAACATTGCTGGGAGTGAGATACAAACTGGGAGACCTTTAGAGGCAAGCAGAGATAGAACATAAACTGTTCAAGGGAAGAAAGAACATGGTGCAGTATTCATTTATGTATGTCTAATACTAACTCATATTAATCTCTCAAATATTTGTTGGATGAATGAATGAATGAACGAATAATGATGGAAGGAAGAAAGGAAGGAAGAAATAAGTGGGATCCTAAGAGAAATTGTCCAAGAAAACCCTCATCAAAATTAGAGGACATTTTATTTTATTTTATTTTATTTTATTTATTTATTTTTGAGACAAAGCCTCACTCTGTCACTCAGGCTGGAGTACAGTGGTGCGATCTCAGCTCACTGCAACCTCGGCCTCCCAGGTTCAAGCAATTCTCCTGCCTCAGCCTCCCAAGTAGCTGGGACTACAGGCATCCGCCACCATGCCTGGCTCATTTTTGTATTTTTAGTAGAGACGGGGTTTCACCATATTGACCAGGCTGGTCTTGAACTCCTGACCTCAAGTGATCCGCCTGCCTCACCCTCCTAAAGTGCTGGGATTACAGGCATGAGTCACTACACCTGGACTAGAGGACCCTTTTAAACTAGACATTTGCTTATCTTGAAAGTTAAATTTCTAAAATAAAATTTAGACTACTGACTAAAGAGGTTATATGAGGCAACAGAGCAGGCAAACGAACTATTAGAGGGAAGGCAACATATAAGTTAAATGTTTTCTCACTCTTTGACTTCAAACAACATATCCAGTAGAAATTCACTCGTTAAACTCTGACCTTTTACTATTCTTCCCTTTGTCTACACTCTAGAATTATCTTTTTTTTCCCAAATATTAACAGCCTTCAAGTGTTCCTGGATCCTACTAGCAAATTGTGTGGGCTCAGTCAGATTCATGAAGGTGTAACTATCCTGGAGCCAGCTCAGCTCAAAGCAGAATTTTTTAAAGAATAGTTACATGATGTCTAGGACTAGAAAGGCCGAGAAGCCAAACACACATATGAAAAAGATTAGTATTATTTAGGTTCACAACTCATTTATTTATTTATTTTATTTATTATTTATTTATTTATTTATTTATTTTTTTTATTTATTTATTTTTTTTTGAGACGGAGTCTCGCTCTGTCGCCCAGGCTGGAGTGCAGTGGCGCAATCTCGGCTCACTGCAAGCTCCGCCTCCTGGGGTTCACGCCATTCTCCTGCCTCAGCCTCTCCGAGTAGCTGGGACTACAGGCACCCGCCACCACGCCCGGCTAATTTTTTTGTATTTTTTAGTAGAGATGGGGTTTCACTGCGGTCTCGATCTCCTGACCTCGTGATCCGCCCGCCTCGGCCTCCCAAAGTGCTGGGATTACAAGCGTGAGCCACCGTGCCCGGCCTCACAACTCATTTAATATGTTCAATGTATTACAATGCAAAAAAGAAATGGCATTTTAATTTCAATTTTTATTTTATTTCTTACCCTACTCAAATCTCATAATATCTTAACTGAAACCCGAATAGGAGCACATTTGGCTTTTTTTTTTTTTCAATTTGAAAATGGGATAAGGAAGTTATGTTATTTTACTTATTTATTTATTTTTCTGAGACAGAGTCTCGCACTGTCGCCAGGCTGGAGTGCAGTGGCTCGATCTTGGCTCACTGCAACCTCTGCCTCCCGGGTTCAAGCGATTCTCCTGCCTCAGCCTCCCTAGTAGCTGGGACTACAGGTGCACGCCATCACGCCCAGCTAATTTTTGTATTTTTAGTAGAGACGGGGTTTCACCATATTGTCCAGCATGGTCTCGATCTCCTGACCTCGTGATCTGCCCACCTCGGCCTCCCAAAGTGCTGGGATTACAGGTGTGAGCCACCACGCCCAGTCCAAGAAGTTATGTTTTAATGTTTTATTTCAAATGTAGTTTTTAAGGCACAACTCATAGCTTTGGTACTTTTAAAGAGTTGGTACTGTAAACCATGCTTTTACTCATTGCATGTCTCCACCTACAGCTCAGATGCAGGCAAAAGCACAAGTTGGTCTCTAATAAATATAAAGAATTTCTTCTGATACCTAATATTCTGGTATATGCATGAATGTTTCTGGCCTAAAATTATGACCCAGGTTCCAATGTGACATCTTACCAAGCCAACTACTAATCTTCAGCCCTTCACTGATTGCTTCTGAATCAGAAATAGCACCCAATGTAATGATTTCTGCTCATTTGTAATGCTTGAGAGTATGTTAATTTATTTCAATCTAATGCATTTTAATGGGCTAAAACTAATTTCACATTAACTCTACACATACTTTGTAGGCTTTCTCTTTAGGAACTGATCTAGGTTTGGTGAATATTCACTTGATAGTTGCCCAGATATTTTGAGGGGCTTAAGTTTGAAGATTATTTCTTCTTTAAAATTAAATCCTTTTGGTAGTTGTGATCATTTGTTTCTTGGTCCTTCCCATTTGGTTTCCAAAGACATTCGCAAATAATGAATCTTTTATTTGGCCCCATGGCATGGATACTAGATCACCTCCAGAAATAATGGTAGTTAATCAATTACTGTCAGAGAGACAAAGTAGAGAAAGCAAAATTATATTTAATCTGAGTCTTAGACTAATACTGTTACTCTAGGTTAATTTAAAGTAAGCTAGATTTGGTGTCCAGATACCCAGTAAAGGCCCTTTACATGGCTCATCCTCTGAAGAACCCATGTCATTGATGACAATAAGATAGCAACAGATGGGAAAGATGACGAGGCTCTAATAGGTGTGAATATAAACAACAATAGCAATCAATTATTGAGGGTAATAGGATGTAAGAGCCAATGTGAGATTAAAAAAAAAAAAAGGTAGACAACACGTATGTATACATTGCACAATGTATCCAAGTCTCAAAGCATGAGTATTAATTACAGTTTTTAAAGGAGGAAAAGAAAGCATAGGTAGAGAGGGATGAAGGAGGTTGAAATTACTTCCCTGTAGAAGTTTTGATGGGAGAAAATACACAGCAGCCTGTTTCTGTGATTTTACAGAGGACTCATATGCCAGCACTTGATAAGCATCTGGCACTGACCATTTGCGATCTTTCAAGGAATAGACATGGGGACAAAATAATTGCATTTTCTTGGCAAAGTACCTAAAGCTTTTTAGTTTTGACAGCTGCTTCTGGTCTATGGAGATGCAGTTTATCTGTTACCAAGTTAAGGTTACTTCTGAGTGAACGATGAGGGAAATACATACCTGTGCATGCCTGCTCTCAGGGAGGCAGAGTAACGCCAGTCAGGGTTGGGCTGTCGTGGCTGCAAAATCACAAAGAGAGTTTTCTGTTAAAATGACAAGACAATGTTCTCCCAGGGATGCTGCTAATTGATTAGTTACTCCCTTAAATATTTCCAGGCATCTAAAAAAAGTATTGAATGAGCCATTTCATGTGTAACTCTACGATGATATCTACATATATAGCACTTTAGAAGAAAATTAGTTCATCAGGGTCCTCACACAGATTAGATACCCTGGAAGACCAGATTTAATAATCTTGTAAAGGCCAGCTTTGGCTTTGCCTTGCCCAATACATGTCTGTGTTCTTAAAACACTACGGGAAGAACAGTCTGTTTTGAGAAAGGAAAAGCTTTCACTGCTTTTGCCCTCAAGTGCCCCATTAAGGGAACATTCCCAATTCAGTATTACAACTATAACAGGGCACATGGCTACACAAGTTCTGCTGGCCTGGCTGAACTGCAGAGGACTGCAATCTGCTGCTGGCTTTGCAGACTGCAGCATATTTGACCCAGGGGGGATGTGCCCAGTCATAACACCAGCAACTGATAACAGTCTCTTTGCTGACTGAAGAGGGATAGTAGGGAGAGGAAAACAAACTATTGGCAGAGTTTGACCTTGTTTTGCTACCTAATCCTTTCCATAAACTTGTACTTGTTCCTGCTCCTTCCTGAGTGCTTTCCCTCCTCACTGAATCACTGTTCACTAAGCTCTGATTGTTTAACAGGGAGTAGCTGAAATCCAAGAAAAACCTATACATTTTGCATTAGTTGTGTATTGAAAAGATCTGTTGCCCTCTCTCTACAAACTCAGTCTGAAGGGGGAGAACAAAGAGGAAAATACGGGCACCTAAAGACTTAAAGATACGCGCTGGTTAGAAGCTACTCAGAAATCTCTGGGACATCATCAGTCACCACCACTGTCTTGTATCAGTAAGCAAAAATGTCACTGTGAAAAACTTGTGACACTCCTCTAGATGCGTTTTCATGGGTGGAGATTAAGGTGGCCCTGTCACTGAATATTGAGGTATAGTTGAATGAAAAAAATGGGGGATAAAAGTTGTATTTTGTATTTTCCTCTACATTATACTTACGATATTTGGTAGAAACAAAGCCATAGTAATATCAATAGACCATTCCAAACTGTCAATAATTCTTATTCCTATCATTCATATAGTTCCTTTAAGGGATGCAAAGTATTTAATAAACACATTTCTTCATAACACCCAGGAGGGAAATGATCACCATCTCAATATTCAGAAAGATTTGTGGATGGCTACATGATATTCGGCATGCAGAGAATTAGCCAAAGTCAAGGCCCAGAAAAAGTTACAACTCTGGGATACTTTACCTCAATGGTCCTCACATGCTAACTGCTCTCTCTATTCTACCAATCTGCTAGCAAGATATGCATATGCAAGCTGCTTCCTCCTTTGTTTTCAAGTTCACAAAACGCTATGGATATTCCGTATAACATAGCATAAAATTATCTACAGACCAAATCAAAGGAGTTTCCATTATCTACTAGCGGTGTTAGAGGGAACAAAAGAAAATGTTTGCAAATAATTTTATAAACCTGGAAATATGACTGAAATACTTGTAATCAATCAATCATCATCACCATCTCTCCCCTCGCCATCAGGAGCACTATCGTTAGCTTGTCAGCTGAGAGAATCTTCCTTTGAGAAAGACTGTAACATCTGCTGAGAAATGTTGCCAATTTTTCTATGATTGGGTAACATTCATGATGAAAATTGCTGCAACTTGATCTTTGGAATGAAATCACCAAACTCATTTTGCTGAAAGGCACAGTTCTAGCAGGACTGACCAGGAAACTCAGTTCATTATACAATCTCACTTCCCCAATGACACATTTAATTTGTCATGCTGCTATTTTCTATACTAGTCCATCAGCAACAACATCCTTCTCAGATTCATTTGACAGAATCACAGTTACAAGATTTCTTATGGCAGGAATATCAGGCAGGGAAAAGGAAAGGAAGAAAGCATATAATATGTTTTAAGTAGCTACACAGTACTAGATTTTGCACTTTATTACATACTGTTGCATGTATCCTAATTCTTTCTTTGTCAGACAGTAAACTCTATGAAAGGGATTATATCTGTTTTGCTCATTAATCACATGCATATCTTCAGATATTCATAAAAGCATAGCTATATAGTCAGAGTCTAGCAGGCTTCTGGCATTTGGGAGGTTTTTAAAATGTGTTTAAATAAATGAACTATAATGCACAGTCAACATTATTGTACTTAAATTGCAAAAATGAGACATCTGAACTTTAGAGAGATTAAATTACTTGCCTGATTGCTGAGTTCAGCTGACAGTCATGTTTAGGTCCCCTTAACACAAAAGTCTGTGTTTTATTTATATTTATTTATTTATGAGACAGGGTCTTACTTTGTCATTTAGGCTGGTGTGCAGTGGCACAATCTTGGCTCCCTGCAACCTCTGCCTCCCGGGTTCAAGCAATTCTTCTTCCCCAGCCTCCCTAGTAGCTGGGATTACAGGCACCCGCCACCATACCTGGCTAATTTTTTAATTTTTAGTAGAGATGGGGTTTCACCATGTTGGCCAGGCTGGTCTTGAACACCTGACCTCAGGCACTCAACCCTCCTCGGCCTCCCAAAGTGCTGGGATTACAGGCTTGAGCCACTGTGCCTGGCCAAAAGTCTGTGTTTTAAATAAATTTACATGAAATGACATATATTTTTCTTCTTTCTCTTTTTTACTTCTGAGTTTCCAGGATATTGATTTAAAACAATACAAAACTAAAAGTAATGAAATGCACATGAGTTTCATCCAGAACTTGATTAAACTTGGAAAAATTCAAGTTGAAAGGTTGACTACTGATGTATCTGACACAGTAAGACATATATTACTATCACAATTTCAATCACAGTTGAAATAATGTGATTGTTTAGTTATTTAATACTTAGATGGTACCTCCCAGGACTATGCTTACTTTCTATTGGTGAAGAACTCCAATATGTCCTATTGCTTCAAAGGTTAGTCTTTTGGTAGAATAATGGTCACAAAACTCCATATGTGGAAAAATTCAATTAGG
The DNA here is from genome assembly GCF_009828535.3 of Hylobates moloch. Taxonomy (NCBI): domain Eukaryota; kingdom Metazoa; phylum Chordata; class Mammalia; order Primates; family Hylobatidae; genus Hylobates; species Hylobates moloch. Next base: position 118,000,891 of record NW_026652281.1, on the reverse strand, counting down.
TAGTCCATATGGGTGATGTAGTATTACTGAAGAATAAGAATACACTTCAGTTCCTATTAAAATTATAAAAATGATTTAATTTATCTTGTAATGGTATTATTTGTGATTTATAACATAGGATATTTGAGCTACAGAAGGATGAATCACCTCTTCTAAGATTTAAAGTAAAATAAGTTTAAAATACCCTATTTTATTAATAAACTCACACAACTACTCAATGAAATAATATGCTATCTTCGTACCATGGAAATCCATGTGGAAGACACCAATAAATTGCCCTCTGGGACATGAGACTGCATATAATATCTCCTTTTCCTTCCTAATAGGACTGTATTAAGAATATATTCACTGCAGATTTTGCATAGTGCTATTTTATGAACATTGATATAAACTGATAGGCAGAATTCCAAGATGGCCCCAAGATCCCTATATCCTGGTGTGCACACCCTGAATAATCTCCAAGACTGTGATTTGTGATGGATCTTATTCCCATGATTACATTATGTTACGTAGCACAGTTGGCTTTAAGAAAGGGAGATCATCCGGGTGGGACTGACATAATCACATGAGCTCTTTAAATCTGGGTCTAGAGGTCAGAGACAGAAATCAGAGAGATCTGAAGCATAAGAGGGATTTCATGTGAGGGAAGATTCTCCAGTGCCAGCCATGAAGATGGAGCAGACCATGGGACAGGAGTCCTGAGTCCTCAGTTCTCTAGGAACTAAGAGCGACCCCAGGCCGATAGCAAGTAGGAAAACAGAGATCTCAGTCCCCAAACAACTGGATTCTGCCAACAGTCTGAATGAGCTCAATAATAGATTCTTCCTAAGAGCCTGCAAAGGAGAACACAGCCCAGCTGTGTTCATTGCAGCCTTGAGACTACCTGAGCAGTCAACTCAGCCACATGGTACAGGACTGTGAGATAACAAATAGGTGGTGTTTTAAACAACTTACTTGTGGTAATTTGTTACAAAGCATCAGAAAAGGGATACATAGACTGTTGCTCATTAAGGCAAAAGGGAATATAACACTTAATCATTATGTTGCATATTGGTCTTCTAGCATATCAAAATGAGGGCTGGGCGCAGTGGCTCACACCTGTAATCCCAGCACTTTGGGAGGCCAAGGTGGAGAGGTGACTTGAGGTCAGGAGTTCGAGACCAGCTTGAACAACATGGTGAAACCCAAAAATACAAAATTAGCCAGGCGTGGTGGCGCATGCCTGTAATGTCAGCTACTCGGGAGGCTGAGGCAGGAGAATCACTTGAACCCTGGAGGCAGAGGTTGCAGTTAGCCGAGATCATGCCATTGCACTCCAGCCTGGGCAACAAAAGCAAAACTCCGTCTCAAAAAAACTAAAATAAAACAAAACAAAAAGCTAATAACTTTCAGAATTCTGTGTGGAATACTTTCCTCTGAATGTAGTCATTTAAAATGCTAATTTACAGACCAGGAAAGTAAAATAAACATAACTTTAGAACATACCTAATGGGTTCCAGTGCAATAGAAAGTGCTAGGTCTGTTTAGTTCTGGATGCATAGACTGCTAGCACAGCAGCTACTCTCTCACTCACAGTTGTACCTCCTTGGAGCCCAGAGTTCTGACCCTGGAAGGCCAGAAGGGAACTGATGGTGCTTATATGCCAAGGAACTAAGATTTCTCTGTACCTTTGCAATGTTGGATATTCCTTTGAATTTGTCAAGTTAAAATTCTTGAAAGAAAAACCCTTGTATAATTTTCAGGTTAGCAGATTTAAAACACTGCAAGAGAATCCTTTTGACCTTTGATTTTTGAAGTCATGGTTACAGATTATACTGCTCCAAATATTATCATATGAATAAGCTAAATTTATAGCCATATTATCACATGCACAAAACATTGATCCAGGTGAAGTTCTGTAAAAGCCACATTGAAAGACACCTGTAAAATGCCATCATATTCAGCTAAACCTCTGGGTTTGGTGACAGGAATGTTTCCTCAAACATTTGCAAATTGACATTATTCTGACCTCTCATTGAGAGCAAAAAATGGTAGGCAACCAAGGCAAGTATCCAGAACTGACTTTGCTATTCTGTCAAGTAGACAGCATGCCAATAGGCAACGTATAACATGCCAGGCTGTGTCCCTGCAGAGTGTTCTGAGTTAGACCAGATGCCCATGTGATCGCTCACTCCTGGGTCAGAAGGAAACAGTAGGCCAATGACATTCAAGCTACAATAAATAGATTTCTTCTTCAGTCAGAATGTGTATAAGATAAAGAGACAGAGAAGAGCTCAGCCATAATTCCATCTGTCTCAACAGTCTGTAGAAAAATTGAGGAAAGAGGTAATTGAAATAAATTATTGTATCATCAGACCAAAGAAAATAAACTTTCTCAGAAGAACAGTCCTGTGACCAATATGAAATTTGCCAACTAAAACAGCCCCAGTCATTATAAAGTGACCATCAGAGGATGAAAAACTAGAGTGGAAGTTCATAGATATGATTTCTTTGTCTATTCTGACCATTGTGCAATTTTTATAAATTCACTACTATGTCACTTTACACCTAGTGTAAACTCTGTTCCAGGATAGAGTCACCAGATAGAAAAGTCAGTGCTGGGGGAAATAAAAGTATGTGCCACTGAAAGAAGAATTAACTCTTTCAGGTCACTATATCTGGAATTAGGGTGAATATGCACACATAGTGGCACAAATAACTGAAGGTTTGGTGACTACAAATTGCTTTAAAATAAGTGAAAGTGAATGCAAACTTAATTCATCTCTGCTACTCTTTTGTAATTTCTACATGTTGTGCCAACTGGGCCCACTGAGACGCTGTTGGACAAATCTACTAGAGTACTCAAAGTGACTCATTAGCAAACACAACACCACGACCACAAATGCACAGAATCTACCTTAAGATTTGGTTTCCTTTGCCGGGTGTGGTGGCTCACACCTGTAATCCCAGCACTTTGGGAGGCCAAGGCAGGTGGATCACAAGGTCAAGAGATTGAGACCATCCTGGACAACATGGTGAAACCCCATCTCTACTAAAAATACAAAAATTAGCAGGGCATGGTGGCACGTGCCTGTAATCTCAGCTACTCAGGAGGCTGAGGCAGGAGAATCGCTTGAACCTGGGAGGTGGAGGTTGCACTGAGCCAGGATTACGCCACTGCACTCCAGCCTGGCAACAGAGTGAGACTCCGTCTCAAAAAAAAAAAAAAAAAAATTTGGTTTCTTTTTATGGAGACTCTGAAGGGAGTGCCAACAACATTCAGTATCAAGTTCAGAAATTTCCAAAGAGAAATTCTGCTCTATTGCCAAATAGTTACTTCAGAATCCTCACTGCACAAGTGATTCATTAAATAAGCTCACTGGGGGTAAAATCTACCAACAGACTAGATGCTGATGTTTAATAAGCAACAAGAGAAAAATCAGTGAAATAATAAAAATAAAAGATCTCAACAGGCTTTGCCAATAGTGAAGCAAATAAACAAATACAAATATATTAACAGCATGTGCAACATAGTGAGACCCCATCTCTTCCAAAAAATAAATAAATAAACTAAAAACTAGCCAGACATGGTGGTGCACATCTATGGTCCAAGCTACTCAGGAGGCTGAGGTGTGAGGATTGCTTGAGCCCAGAGGGTCGAGGCTGCAGTGAGCCATATTCACACCACTATACTCCAGCCTGGGTGACAGGCCAAGACCCCATCTCAAAAAAAAAAAAAAAAAAGTAGTAACTTACTGATATTCCCATTTGTTACCTGCTTCTATGCAAGAAATTACTCTTTTTCCAAAAGCAGTTAATATATATGACTAGGTAAATTAGTGATAGCTTAAATGACTGAATATCCCATATCAAAGGGAGTATAAACATTGGAAATTCTGTCTACTTATAATATCGAAAAAAAGTTTCTGGAGTCAGATGGATACAACTTAAAATAACACTAGCAGTGTGGCTGTGTATATTACCTAACCTCCCTGAGCTTATTTCCTCATATGCTAGATGTTAACAAATATTTAACACATGACTTGCAGGTAATGAAATCATATATATATTCAATATTATAATATTCAATATATTGAATAACCTTGAATAATATTCAAGATTCAATAATATGAGATATATGTATGTGTATATGTATGATATAGATATATCTATATAGCAGGGTTGTTAGTGAGTACAAATTCCCTTACTCTTCCTCTCTATTCCCATCTACTCTTAATGTGGGCACATGGTACTAATTGTACCCCAGGACTCTCCTGCCACCTGTAGTAACTAGGTAGGAAAAAAAGAAAGCCCAACATGGGAATTTAACAGGTTGATCTGGCAATGATGACTTTCAGAACTGAGTGACTTTTGTTCCTATCTTGCCACACTGTAACAATGTGACTCACTCTCTCCCTATAACTGCAAAAATTTTCTGGAGCTGTAGATCTTGGGGCTCTTCACTGGATTTCCAAAAGCACCTGGCAGAAATTTGCGTTTATTAAAATCATGCATTCTCCTGGCAAAATCTCCCAAAAGCAAGCACTTTCTGAAATAATTTTCTCCCTAGATTAAATGTTTGTGTACCAAAGTACATATTAACATACAGGTCAGTGTAAGACAGAAATAGTTTATGTATCAAATTGCCCCAAGCTTTGAGTCAGGAGAGAGAAGGTAAGTGTCTTTTCTCTGAGCTTCTAGCTCACAGCTGGTGGCAAAGCTGAGCCTGGCCTGACTTGTTCATGCCTCTTCACCACCTACAGCCCACCCCAATCCCAAAGTGCTTCACAAGAATTTGTTAAGCAAATGTCTACAGTAACCTTATTTAAAGCTAAACCCTTTTACGTGCTTTCAAATGCTACGATCTAAAGAATTCTGGAAACTCTTTGATATTTTCCCCCGTTTTTCTTAATCTGCAATCTGCCTCCCGTGGTTACTCAGCATTGACTAACACCAGCCACTTCTGATAAATGAATAAATCTATCTGAAATGTCCATGAGAAAAATCTACTCTCAATCAGGAATGGGAACTTTTGTGCCTGTGCATTACATTCCTCAAGATTACCATGAACTTGAAATGTGACAATATGGACATTACATACAATATGTATGTACAGCAATATGTCAATGAAAATATATTGCAAAAAATAGGGTAGAGACAAATATTGTTCACACATTGTGTAGTAGCTCTAAAAGCCCTTTCTACAAAGTAGTTATTTGGAAAGATAACAATTCACTATTTATGGGACAAAATTTTGGCTTCTGAAATCTAAGTTTTAAGTATCACAAAGCATATCTCTGTTATTTCAAGCGTACATATGGAGACAAACACACAACACAAACACACACATATTCATGTACTTTCTAATAATTTATGTACATTCTTCATAATAATGAACAAGCTGGCCTCATACCTACTTAAATCTCAAAACTAGTGCATATACTAATACCTGCCTCTACACCTTACTGTAGGGTAAGCCATCCACTTTCCAAGCCAGCCTTTTGAAGCCATAGCAAATCAAATTTTAGATCCAGAAAATGAATGCATGCTTTGGAAGTACTGTCATTTAACTTAAAGACATGAAGGACTTGAAAAGGCTACTTTACATCTCATCAAAACCATAGAAACTGTCAACAGAAAATCAGAAGATTACAGGCTGCATTTAAGCTAAATTCAGGGAAATCCTCTTACAATGAATTCAGAGTATGCCAAGAAAGGTGACTATTGGGAGAATTATTTTTCCCTTCTCTTCCTTCTAATCCCAGCTTGTCTTGGTCTTCACCATCCCCCCACACCCCTAATCCACTCATTCTAATACCTCCCTGGACCAACCAGACAAATTGGTACTTAATCTCTCTGCCTTACCATCGTCCACTCCCTCTGACAGCCCCCTACAGAAGAGTTGCCACATCATACAGCCAAAGCAAACTGTAGCTTCAGTATGATGTCTAAATACTACAGCTTTATCACTTGTGACATGCATTTCCCGAGGATCCTATCACAATAGGTTCAGTGCAAGTACCAGAAATATTAACTAGATAATTTCCACTGTAGACAGTCCAGAGTATAAACAGAGACAGCATGTAGTGGTGACTATGATAGCCCCTAGAGGCCTCAGAGCTTTTTAAGAAACATCACTTATATGGGATTTCAAAAGAAAAATGTCCCTGTAGATGATACAGCAGAGGCCACTTCTCCTTGAGTCTCATAACATTACTCCCTAAAACATAATCCCTATTCCAAGGCCTGTTCTGTTTCTCTATAAATCTGTGTTTTAGCATTAAATATTAAGACTAATCCTCACTTCTCAAGCAATTTTATGGACAAGTCTTCATGCCTCTGAAAATGAAAAATAAAACAATTCTTTAGTGCTATTTTTCTAGAGAGGAAATAGCAGATTATGATCAAATTGTGGATACTGTATATACTCAGTTTACCACATAACTCTTGTCAGTGTTAATGACTCAATAAAGCCAACCACAGGATATTGGGGGATGTGTAACAAATGCACGAGTTTGTGGAAGACCCCCTGACAACTATCTCACCTCATTTTGAGAAACAGCCTCGTTTTTGAGAATAATCAGGTTCCCAGCACTCTGACCACTTTGGCCTGTGAGGTTCCTGCTGTCAGTCACTGCTGCTTGGGCTCCCGAAGGCCCTGGTCCTGTCTGGGCCCCTGTATTGTAAAACATGAAAGTGTCACTCCCTGAGCCTGCTGTCAGACAGGCCTTGTAGCAGTAGGTCTTGGTGAGAGAGCCATTCCCTCGAACTTCAATGAAGTGAGGCTGCACTTTGAGGCCATGCGGTATCCTGGCATCAATATTGTTGTTGGCCTGTTTGTAAAGTTCTGCAGGGGACCTTTCCCTTACTCCACAGAAGCCTCCACAGCATGCAGTGCCATACGCAGTGTAGTGGTAGCACTTGATGATGCTCAAAATGATGATTGTCAAAAGAAATATAAAAGACACTGTGCTTAATGCTATTATTAGATAAAGGGTAATTTCAGAGTATGTCCGAGGGCTCTTAATATGTCTCTGAGTGTCAGGGAGGATTTTGGAAACCCTATCCACCACAGCTACCGTAATAGCCACAGAGGCTGATAGTGATGGCTCTCCATTATCTCGGACTACCACAGTCAGGTTGAAAGTGCTACCACTCTCATCTCCCATCTTCCTGGTAGTCCTAATTTCTCCTGTGTGCAGCTCTACTTTAAAGAGGTCCAGGTCAGAAGTCTGGGCTAGATGGTAAAAAAGCCAAGCATTTTGCCCAGAGTCTGAGTCCATGGCTATGACTTTGGTGACCAGGTAGCCAGCAGGGGCAGTTCGAGGCACCATCTCGAAGGCTGCTGACGAGTTGGTTGAGGTAGGGTACAGAATGTGAGGGGCATGGTCATTCATGTCCACCACATACACGTTGGCAGTCACGGTGCTGCTCAGTGGTGGGCTCCCCTTGTCCTGAGCCTCCACAGTCACAAAGAACTCCCGAAACTTCTCATAGTCAAAGGAGTTGACAGCATAAAGGCTGCCACTGGCACTGTTAATGGAGACATAGGAGGTGACTGGCAGCCCTTGAATCTCCCTCTCCAGAAGGGAGTAGGTCACCTCTGCATTCTCCTTTTCATCTGGGTCTGTGGCTTGCACAGTACAGAGCAACACACCTGGCAAATTGTTCTCCTGTATGTAGATGGAATAGGAGTCCTCCAGGAAGCTTGGTGGATTGTCATTGATGTCAGAGATCTCAACCTTCAGTGTCCGCTGGGATGTGAGCTGTGGTATTCCCCCATCAGTGGCTGTCACCGTGATGTTGTAGACAGCCACCTGCTCTCGGTCCAGTGGGCCAGTCACCACCAGTGTATAGGAGTTTCCAAAGCCATTCAGTCGGAAAGGCAGTGTGGCCTCCAGACCCAGGCTCACTTTCCGGTTGGGGCCTGAGTCTTGGTCATTGACACTGAGAACTGCCACAATTGTGTTGGGTGTAGCATTCTCAGGCACTGGGCTATACAGGTCCGTGAGCACCACTTCTGGAGCATTGTCATTCACGTCCACGATGTCCACCAGCACCTTGCAGTGACCTGCCATGGGCACTGGACCCCGGTCAGTCGCCTGCACATAGATCTGGTAGGAGGAGGCTTCCTCATAATCCAGCCCCCCAATTACTCGCACTTCCCCAGTACTGGCATCTATGCTGAAGAGCTGCCTCTCCCGGTCCGACGTGTAGCTGCTCAAGGAGTACCTGAGCTCACCATTGGAGCCCTCATCCGGGTCTGAGGCATTCAGTTTCACCACCAATGTGCCTGGGGGTGAGTCCTCCCGTAGCTGGACGCGATAAGTGGACTGGTCAAAGGCAGGAGAGTTGTCGTTAGTGTCCAGGACACGCACAGAGATCTGTGCCGTACCCGAGCGGGCTGGGATGCCCCCATCCACGGCTGTGAGAACCAGCTGGTGCAAGGCTGCCTGCTCCCGGTCTAGGCCCTTGCGCAGCACCAGCTCAAGCACTTTACTGTTCTCCTGCAGGGGCTTAAGGTCCAGCTCGAAGTGCTCGCTGGGGCTGAGCTCGTAGGTCTGTACTGAGTTGGCGCCCACGTCGGGGTCCTGCGCACTCTCTATGTGAAAGCGCGCTCCAGGCGCCACCGATTCGCTTACCTGAAGCTGGTAGTTGGGCCGCGGGAAACGCGGTGAGTTGTCGTTGATGTCCAATATTTCCACCTCAACGGCGCTCACCGCCACGGGGTTGTGCGCCAGCACTTCCAAGCTGAGCAGGCAGCGAGGCCGCTGCTCACACAGCGCCTCCCTATCAATGCGCTCGTTGACGAAGAGCGCTCCACTCGTCAGGTCCAGCTCTAGGTAGCGCGGACTGGGCGCACCCAGATGGTTGATGCGCAAGCAACCCGGCCCCAAGCGCCGCAGCTCGAGCCCCAGCGCGCGAGCCACGTTGCCCACGAGCGCGCCGGGTGCCTGCTCCTCTGGCACGGAGTATCGCAGCTGGGAGGCCGCTGGGCCCGGTAGCAGAAGCAGCAACAGCAGCAGGAGAGGCAGTAGCAGCAGCCAGGGCATGGGCCGCCGGAGCCGTGGATGCTCTGTCGCCGCAGGTCTGGTGCCCGCCTGCTCCATAGCCACTGGCCGCGGCGGAGGCAGCCGGGCAGGGCCGGAGGCGGCAGCTTCCCCAGCCGTGCTCCACGCCCGGGCCCCGCCTCCGCTCGTGCCACCCTGCGCCCGCTCCCCCACCGCTCACGCTCTAGCAAACGCCTGGGGCCGCTCCCTCCGTAGGCCCTCCCAAGGGCTCCTGGCCCCACCGCCCTCGCTGACTCCCCATATTCCAGCTCCTCCGCTCGCCTCCGAGTCGCTCAACCGGGCTCGGCTTCCTGCTGCTGCTGCCGCTACCGCTCCAGGGGGAGGGAAAAGGAAGCAGAAGGGGAGACAGAGGGGGAGGGGGGAAGGGAGGGGTAGGAGGGCTCAGCAAGTCCTGCTCTGATTCCGCGCCGAAGTGGCGGACAGCGAACACGGACTGCTCGGCCTCTCCAGTCCCATCTCCTTCACCCTGGACCTGCCGGATCCCAGCGGACCGCAGGAACACAGCCACTCCCTTTCTCCCTACCCCCACTGTCCAGTTCATCCAGTCTCCACCGTCTCTCCTCTGCTTAACGGGTCTTTAAGGAGATTAGTCTGGGAAAAGCAGTCAAGCCCCTAGAAGTCTGGCTATCAGTTCCCCAGGAAAAGATTTCCAAGCGCAATTCAGGAAAATAAACTGAGGGGCCTTAGCTAAGTATGGGCACCCGGGCGGCGGATCTAACATTAAAAGGAAACAACGCGGGGGAGGCGCTCTGGGGTTACTGGCGATGGGAACTATTCACCTGACTCCCACATCTTCCCTGGACACTCTTAAGTACTGCAAAAAGTGCTCAACTCCTAGGGCAAAAGAAGGGGGATGGCAAATGCTGCCCTCTTTCCGGGAGCAAGCCTAAAACCAGCATCCTGGGATCCAAGACTCAATTCTGCTCTCGGCCAAGTGGCCCTTACTTTCAGTGTGTGCCTTGGCAAATAGCCAATATTTAAATGTTTAAAATGCTCTGTTTAAAAAAATAGTCTCCATGAAGCTGTAGGCAAATCTATTATTTTACCCATTTTGGCGACAGTGGGGAAAATCTGGTAAAATTTTTAAAGAGATTCTTCTCTCAAGCTTTTTCTGATCTTGCTTCAAATCTTTTTCATTTATCACCCAAGACATTTTCTTTCAAGAGTGATTTAAAATTTTTTCTTTAATGGATGACAATGTCTTCAAGAGTCTGCAAAACCATTAAATCAAGAGCGTTACTGTTGATCTCCTAAGCCAGGCTGGAATTTGGATTCCATTAATGCTTTGCAGTTAAAAAAAAAATCTGCTGTCATTAAGCAAAATGTGGGAGTCTGGGATTTATCTTACAATAACCAGCAATTTCAATGACTGCAGCTTATCTTCCTTAAATATAAGACTCCTTAGACTTCTGTTCTTCTGTGTCCCCAAGTTTCCTCTTGTACTGCTATAGAGGCAACGCAGAGACAACAAATTCACTTCAGTAAAAGAGAAGGCAGAAGGATCAGAGGAAATCTTTCCATGCTGTGTCATTGCCTCTGCTGCTCAGTTCTGTATATTCACTCTTCCCAGGTTCTCACATTTCTTCCACAGGAATTTGAAATCTATTGCCTCATGTGCAAAAAAAGCACTCACTAAAACGTCCTTTCTCTTCATCTCCCAGTATTCTCTCATCCGTAGATCTTCCTCTATGGGTCATTTTCTAGCTATGGACTGGAACAAAGTCAGAGTGAGACCTGACATTGGTATGCTTCCCTCCTAGAGGGGACGATTAAAGGAGCCAAAGTTGTGATCCTGACACCCAGAATTCAAAGGCCTGAACTAGCACATCCCTTCGTTCCACCGACCAAGCACACTTACTATCAATGCTCCACTACCTAGCCAGTGTTATTCCAGAGAAACGCCCAGCTTCCTCCTATCACTGCTGCTTCTTATTTGTCCTCTTTGTTTCCTCAAGGGTACAGAGTAGGAAGCAATTTTCATCAAAATCTATTCCTGTCTCCTTTCTTGGGTCTCTGGCTTCTTCCTCTTCTCTCTGCATCCTCCCCAAACATCCCTACAATAATTCTGTCTCAGTTTGCTGTGGTAATTTGATCTCAGAGGCCTTAATCTCTCAAGTGCACAAATTGTGGACCTGGCCTATGTCCTCACCCATTACTTGTTTCTGAAAATAAATGGCTTATAAGTGGAATCAAGTTGTAAGTTGTCAGGAAAAGTGATCTTTCCTCCCCTCATCTCCTCCCAGCCCTCCGAGTCCCTGCCATCTCTGCACACAGCTCAGAGACCTGGCCACTGGGTATTGACCAGGCATAGACCTGTGACTGTGAAAAAATCATAGGCACTTAAGGAAGAGATTACAGTGGCAGAGGCTTGGTGATTTCTTAATGGAAGCCCCCAAATGTCATGTCTTAGGAGAAAAACCAGGACTCTCCTTTCAGCACTCTTGTCATCTTCCAGCAAGGACACCTGCCAGGTTGTCCATTTTGCTCTTTTAGGCCCTGTAGAATGTATTTACCTCCAACTAGAATTTACTGCCTTAATTATTATCAAACATAAAGCCAACACAATCAGCCTCGTTTTGAAAGACATTGTACTAAAGAGATGGTATACTCTATTTGGCACTATAATGATTTCATTCCTCACACCATTATACTGAGGCTCCTGCCAACCTTACTAGTTGTTAGAATGTGATTGCTCAGACTGTTGTTAATTACCCTTTCTACAAATATTAACGCTAATGCCTTGACCACACCATTATGCATTCCTTTCCTTGGACCTTCAAGAACTCCCTATTAAAAAGTAGAACACAGTAATTAGGAACATAGACTTTGGAGTCAGTCACACTCCTGCCAGTGACTAACTGTGTGGCTATGGACATGCTACTTAACCTAAGCTTCACTTTACTCATTTTAATTAAGGAAAACAATAGTAAGCAAAACTCATAGGGTTATTATTATGATTACATGAGAAAATGTATGTAAAGCAATTTGCACAGTGACTAGTTAAGTACATTATTGTTGTTGTTGCTGTTGTCGTGAAATACAACAATTTATTATCATCAGATAAAACCTTAGTTGGCAGTCCATATGTAGCATGGCCCTTTAGATATCAAACACAGATAAGCGCATTTAACTATGCCATATAGGAAATCAACCATGATAGGGAAGATGCGTATGCAACAAAGTTAAGCTTTCCCAGTTACTTCTGGAACTATATCCTACATTTGGAGAACAAAACCAAAAAACAGCCCCTTTTTATATCATGAAGTAAATGGGACTTCTGTTATGAGAACTCCTTCAAGAGATTTGTTTCCTCACAAGAGATTTACCTTTTTAGAAAACACAGAAATACTTTAGCAACAGAGTATGAAGTTAGTTCCTAAACATGCTGTAATCTACAGCACCCAGCACCTCTTTGAAAAGAACTAAATTTACAAATTTATCTGCGTAATTCTAATACAAACAGCTTCCTATTTTCTCTCCTCCTTTTAAAATCTTACATACATTTCAAGGTCCAGATGAAAACCTACCTAATCCATGAAACAGTGTCTACTCTAAACATGAGTTTGTTTTTTTTTTTTCATTTTCACAGTCTACAGCATATCTGTAAGATGGCATGTGTCATTTTTAAATTCATCCAAATAATTTAATATTATCTCTTTAATTATAAGCAACCTAAAAGCAGGAGACATGTCTTATATTTCTGTCTCCTTCACAATGTAGAAACCCTTATAGATTCTCAATAAATGTTAATTGCTTCATTTTCTTCAGATCTTATTTTTAGTAAACTCAAGAAAAGCTGCTACAGAAAAATTTCCTATATAGTGATAGAGCATATCTTATGGAGAGGAGATTGAGAAGTATCTGTCAAATAGGGAAGGATCTAGTTTTCATTTTTTAATTTATGTATTTATGTTGCTCTACAAACTGAGCTCAAGTTATATAATAAAAGAGAGACAAATGGTCATCTCTAATGTTTAGAGTTGTCCAAAGTAGTTTTTAAAAATTCCATCTTGTTAAAAACGAATAGGATTCCTGATCTTCATGCATCCCCAGAAGGAAAATACTTTCCAATATGATTATAGCATTATTTACAGATAAAACATCCAGTGGATGGGAAGATGAAAAAGTTTTCACGTAACTTGATGGCTAAATTTTTTCACATCTCCCTTCCTCCAGAAGAAATATATCAGTCAAATATTTGGCATTAACAATTGGCTTTTAGGGGGAGATCCTCTACGTTTTTAGTTCTAAAAAACTAATATATTATTGATAGTTGGCTGAGGTGTCTGAAAATTGCTTAGAATAAACAAAGAGATTCAAGCCATAAGAGATTCAAGCCATCTTTGGATAAGTAACAATAAAAAGGGAGAGACAGGTTTGGGGCAGATTGTGTAATATTAACAGATAAAATCAAACTAGCCAGTATTGGGGGGAGTTTTACTTCTTTATTAGTATTCTCAACTGAGATGGCCTAACAAGAATCATAGAATATTAAAGGTTGAGGTTTTTTTAATTATAAAATTCTTTTTCATTGAAGAAAATGGTTAAGTGAAACTTGAACCTCAAGATCAATAAGGAGATAGGAAGCATAAAAGTGATATAAGTGGCCGGGTGTGGTGGCTCACGCCTGTAATCCCAGCACTTTGGGAGGCCAAGGCCGAGGTCAGGAGATTGAGACCATCCTGGCTAACATGGTGAAACCCCATCTCTACTAAAAAATACTAAAAAATTAGCCAGGCGTGGTGGTGGGTGCCTGTAGTCCCAGCTACTCGGGAGGCTGAGGCAGGAGAATGGCGTGAACCCAGGAGGTGGAGTTTGCAGTGAGCTGAGATCATGCCACTGCACTCCAGCCTGGGTGACAGAGCGAGACTCCATTTCAAAAAATAAAATAAAATAAAAAACTGATGTAAGTAAGTCAAGTATCTGTGGCCAGATAAATGATCTTCCAAGGCACTGAAAGAACTTACAGATGTGACTAGAGAACCCAATTTCCTATCTTTTAAAAAGTGCCATTAAGCTTGATACAAATTCCTTCAAAACTGTAATATAACTAAAGTGATTGTTTATGAGCACTTGGAAATGAAGGCATTCATACTAAGGACTACTCTGGCTTAATTAAAAACTGGTAACTTCAAACTAACCACATAGACTTAAGATTGTTTTTCATATGGGCATTTTAGTTTCATTTACTAGAATCATTGCCAAAATAAATGCTTATCAAAACAAAATTAAAAAAAAAAAGGCTGCAGGAACAGTCAATCAACCTCAAGAAACAGAGCCATGGCAAAAAGAAGCTTCCTGGAGCTTCTGATAAATTCCGTCACCTTTTTGGGACCCAGTTTCTTCATCAATACCAACCTCATTAGGGCCCTGTGAGGAGTACATAAGGTTAGATATGTACTGAAATAATACGCCAACTCTTAAGTGCCAAGACATTAGGATGCAAGGGGGTTGGGTGACCAAAAAGTCAACAATTATTTGATACTCTAGATATCCCATTCAACATTTTGTTAATGACTCAAAACAAGGAGGTAGCAAGTGTCCATGCCAGTCCAGCAGCAAGTTGGGCATTTTTGGAACAAGAATTGCAACTGCCTAGGTTAAGCTATGTTTCTAATTCACTAAACTTAGTACCAATTTTCTATCTGAAACTCAAGATATGCCCCAAATTCATTAGTGTGTATTTCAGCTAATTTCTGGCTTATAGTTGCCATTAAACCTGTTCCAAGTTTCCATTCATCACTTGGGACCTCTTATTTTAATAGAAACCTTGTTTGGCCCTATTTCTCCACTGTAACTCTTGGAATTTTAGCCACAGACTAAAATAAGATGACTATTTGGCACTAAAGAACACCCTCGTTACCAAGTAGGTTTTAGCCAAAGCATTCATTGATTTGGATAGGGGTTTTAAAAATATATTTCAAAAACACATTAGATATTGTTGAAGTACCTTGAATTTGAACTGTTTTCCAACTGTTTTCCTAAGCTCAGTCTATATGAAGGCCACAGTTTCTCTTTCCTATACCCATTATGTTTGCTGCTTGGAACAAACAAACCTACACCTCTGTGTAAGAAGTATTACTTCTCAAAATTATCCATACGTATATCTAGAGTATCAAGTAATTGTTGACTTTTTGGGCACCCCCCCACCCCTTGCATCCTAATGTCTTGGCACTTAAGAGTTGGCATATTATTTCAGTACATATCTAACCTCATGTACTCCTCACAGGACCCTAATGAGGTTGGTACTGATGAAGAAACTGGGTCCCAAAAAGGTGACGGAATTTATCAGAAGCTCCAGGAAGCTTCTTTTTACCATGGCTCTGTTTCTTGAGATTCTGAAATAACATCTGACCACTACACATGCAACCCCTAACTTAAGAATTGTATTATCAGTCTCAAGCTATTAATATCTAAGTATTTCATAAGGAATACTATTGTTCCCACAACTACAAGTTTCTTTCTCTTTTAGAAACTACAATTGAATATTCTGTACATGTTTTTAATAATAAACAGCCGGACTTAACAAAATCATGATGCAAAACAGATTTGTACTTCATATCCCAACTTCTTCTCTCAGTAACATCTACCTCCTACCTACGATATTCTGCCTAAGTAATGGGACTTTACAAATGGCTTTGATTTTTCTGATATAAATCCCACTTGTGTATTCCTTGATAGATTTTGCTACATAATTCCTTTAGCGGTTATAGGCATAATACATTATAATGTGAGTAAAATATAAATCCTCTAAATTAGCCATGTTAATATACACTGTTCTTACTGAATGTTAAAATATACTTTAAGGCATTTTGATGAGATAATGTTATCTAAAAATTTTCCCTTTCAAAGCTCATTTTATTGAAATTATTTAGAAAGGATTTACAAGTTCTTTTGCTTCTGTGTTTTTTCTCTCTTTTTTTCTATCACAAGCAAGAAAAGCATATTATACTTGGCTGATAGAATTGAAACAAAAAATCTAGTGCTCATTCTATTTATACAGCATCTCTGAATTAATGGTCTTAAAGATCTTAAAATTTTTTAGTTTGATCCATATATAACAATATACCTTGATTGATGCCAACTTCAGCTTTTCAGCACAAAATAGAAAAAAATACACAAATTCTCAGATCAATCAACACTTTATCTTAATTTGTGACTTTTTTTTTGAGATGGGGTCTCACTCAGTTGTCCCACTGGAGTGCAGTAGCATAATCAAAACTTATTGCAGCTTCAACGACTGGGCTCAATGATGCTCCCACCTCAGCCTCCTGGGTAGCTGGGACCACAGTCATGCACTATCATGCCCAGATAATTTTTGTATTTTTTGTAAAGACAGCATTTCACCATGTTGCCCAGACTGGTCCTGAACTCCTGGGGTCAAGCAATCTGCCCACTTTGGCCTCCCAAAGTGGGCTCACCTTGCCCACCTTCGGACCCCTCCTGAATGTCCGAAACCAAGGATAATATCGAATTCTATATATACTGCATTTTTTCCTGTACATACATACCCATGATAAAGCTTAATGTATAAATTAGGTACAGTAAAAGATTAACAACAATAACTAATAATAAAATAGAATAATTATAATAATATACTATAATATTATTACAAGTATGAGACACCACACCCAGGCAGACTTTTCTATATCTATTATATATCTATTGGTCAATTCTTTTATAAACCCAGTAAACCAAAGACACTGGAATGATAACTTTAAGATATAAAAATTAAAACAAAATGGTTTGATAATTTACTAGAAATAGAAAGTTGATTTCAAACAGAAATGGGTAAAAATCTCACTTTCTCTCTTTCCAATTCAGTGTTACATTTATTATAACAGAGTTGTCACTCTAGGATATTCAATATCCTTTATAATTAAAATTTCATCATAGCTTTCTGTGATTGGTTTTCTGCAGTACTCTCAAGGTGGACTAGTATTCCTTTGATCCAATTATCATAAGCTCATTTAAAATCTCAACTGTGTATGAAACATTTATTGGTTCATAAATCAATGTACCCATAGGATATACTGGACAGCCATGCCTCCTAGGATATGTGGATTTAGTGTTCTTTAAGCCAGCAGGAGTTGAAGAATAAAAGATATTTTCAAATTATAAAAAGTCATTCTTTCCAAGCGTCAGTGATAATGTTTGATGACCTGTTAAGAAAATAGCAACATTCCTGATAAAATCAGATTGTGAACTTCCTGTGATTTATTTATTTTTTGAGCTCTAACTTATTTTAATTAAGTTCAATAATATTTAAAATATATACTTCTTGTATCAAATTAAATTTGTTCAGAATTGTTAAAAGCGATGAAAGTGAAAGTCCTTTAAAATCTAATTCCCTTATAGACTAGACCAGTAACAGATAATTTTATATCACTCCAGGCTTTTGACTATGCTATATAAATATACACACTGATACATTTTACCAAAATGGAACCATACTCTACAACTATTGTACAACTTTACTTTTTGCTTCTGTGTTTTTTCTCTATTTTTTTCTATCACAAGCAAAGAAAGCATAGTATACTTAGCTGATAGAATTGAAACAAAAAATCTGGCACTGATTCTATTTATACAGCATCTCTGAATTAATAGTCTTAAAGATCTTAAAATTATTTAGCTTGATACATAGATAACAATATGCCTTGGTTGATGCCAGGTTCAGCTTTTCAGCACAAAATAGGAAAAAAAATACACAAACTCTCAAATCAATTAACACTTTCTTTTAATTTGTGACTTTTTTTACTTAACATATATGATGAACTTAGTTTTTACTTAACATATATAATGAACATCCTTTCATGTCGGTATATATAATTCTGCTTCTTTCTTAATAAAAGCTACATAATGTTCATTGTCTAGATATTTCATAATTAATTTTTACTCCATGATTGAATATTTAAGTGCATTTCTGAAAGTGTGTGCATGTATATGTCTGTGTGTTTATTCTAGGAAGTGCTTTGTTAAAAGTACAGTAGTCCCTCCTTTTCCACAGGGGATACTTTCTAAGATCCCCACTGAATGTCTGAAACCAAGGATAATACAGAATTCTACATATACTATGTTTTTTCATATACATACATACCTATGATATAGTGTAATTTATAAATTAGGCACAGTAAAAGATTAACAACAATAACTAATAATAAATTAGGACAATTATAACAATACACTATAATAAAAGTTATATGAATGTGGTCTCTCTCTCTCAAAATATCTTACTGTACTGTGCTCACCTATTTTCTGAAACTGCTCAAAGCGAAACTGCAGGTAAGGGGGCACTAGTGCTTACATATTTAAATTTTAGGTAGACATGCCAAAATGCTTCACCAAATTTTTGTGCCTATTTATATTCCCAATCGGTGATCAATAAACCAATTTATATCCTTACGATTTGTCTCCAAAATTCTTAGTTCATAGTGTAGTAAAGAAACACCCAGAATCATGTCCATAGCAATATTTCATTTTCCTTAATAAAAAGCCCTTAGTCACATTTATAATTTATTTTATATGACTCCCATAAATATCTAAATGCTCACTGAGAAATTCAGACCACTTCCTTGAATTTATTTTACTTAAATTGACTGATTAATTACAATGTTTTAATGTAAATTTTATCCTATATCCAGCAGGATTAAAGTTTATACCTTTAAGAACATGCATTCATTGATATCTAACTCTCCACACATTCATTCAACCATTTAACCCAAGATTTAAAAATATTAAATTCGAAATTGAAGCAGTAATAAATAGCCCACCAACCAAGCAAAGCCCAGGACCAGACAGATTTACAGCTGAATTCTATCAGAGGTACAAAGAGGAGCTGGTACCAATTCTTCTGAAGCTATTCCAAACAAAGGGAAAGGAGGTACTCCTCCCTAACTCATTTAAGGTCAGCATCATCCTGATACCAAAACCTGGCAGAGATACAACAAAAAGGAAAACTTCTGGCTGATATTCCTGATGAGCATCAGTGCAAAAATTCTCAATAAGATACTGGCAAACCGAATCCAGCAGCACATCAAAAAGCTTATCCACCATAATCAAGTAGGCTTCATCCCTGGGATGCAAGGCTGGTTCAACATATGCAAATCAATAAATGTAATTCATCACATAAACAGAACTAAAGACAAAACCCACATGATTATCTCAATGGATTCAGAAAAGGCCTTCGATAAAATTCAACATCACTTCATGTTAAAAATGCTCAATAAACTAGGTATTGAAGGAACATACCTCAAAATAATAAGAGCCATATATATGACCAACCCACACCAATACCACACTGAATGGGCAAAACCTGGAAGCATTCCCCTTGAAAACCAGCACAAGACAAGGATGCCCTCTTTCACCACTCCTATTCAGCATAGTATTGGAAGTTCTGGCTAGGGCAATTAGGAAAGAGAAAGAAATAAAGGGTATTCAAACAGGAAGAGAGGAAATCAAATTATCTTTGTTTGCAGATGACATGATCCTGTATCTGGAAAACCCCATTGTCTCAGCCCAAAAGCTTCTTAAGCTGATAAGTGACTTCAGCAAAGTCTCAGGATACAAAATCAATGTGCAAAAATTGCTAGCATTCCTACACACAAACAACAAGCAAGTAGAGAGCCAAATTATGAATGAACTCCCATTCACAATTGCTACAAAGAGAATAAAATACCTAGGAATACAGCTAACAAGGGAAGTAAAGGACCTCTTCAAGGAGAATGTCAAACCACTGCTCAAGGAAATCACAGTGTACACAAAAAAATAGAGAAACATTCCATGCTCATGGATAGAAAGAATCAGTATTATGGCCATACTGCTCAAAGTAATTTATAGATTCAATGGTATTCCTATTAAACTTCCATTGACATTCATCACAGATTTTGAAAAAGCTATGTTAGGGTGGAGCCAAGATGGCCAAATAGGAACAGCTCTGGTCTACAGCTCCCAGCGTGAGTGACGCAGAAGACAGGTGATTTCTGCATTTCCATCTGAGGTACCGGGTTCATCTCACTAGGGAGTGCCAAACAGTGGTTGCAGGACAGTCGGTGCAGTGCACCATGCGCGAGCTGAAGCAGGGCGAGGCATTGCATCACTCGGGAAGCGCAAGGGGTCAGGGAGTTCCCTTTCCTAGTCAAAGAAAGGGTTAACAGACGTCACCTGGAAAATTGGGTCACTCCCATCCTAATACTGCGCTTTTCCAATGGGCTTGGAAAATGGCACACCAGGAGATTGTGTCCTGCACCTGGCTCGGAGGGTCCTATGCCCACGGAGTCTCGCTGATTGCTAGCACAGCAGTCTGAGATCAAACTGCAAGGTGGCAGCGAGGCTGGGGGAGGGGCGCCCGCCATTGCCCAGGCTTGCTTAGGTAAACAAAGCAGCCAGGAAGCTTGAACTGGGTGGAGCCCACCACAGCTCAAGGAGGCCTGCCTGACTCTGTAGGTTCCACCTCTGGGGGCAGGGCACAGACAAACAAAAAGACAGCAGGAACCTCTGCAGTCTTAAATGTCCCTGTCTGACAGCTTTGAAGAGAGTAGTGGTTCTCCCAGCACACAGCTGGAGATCTGAGAATGGGCAGACTGCCTCCTAAAGTGGGTCCCTGACCCCTGAGCAGCCTAACTGGGAGGCACCCCCCAGTAGGGACAGACTGACACCTTACTCGGCCAGGTACTCCTCTGAGACAAAACTTCCAGAGGAACAATCAGACAGTTGAATTTGCGGTCCATGAAAAGCCGCTGTTCTGCAGCCACTGCTGCTGACACCCAGCAAAACAGGGTCTGGAGTGGACCTCTAGCAAACTCCAACAGACCTGCAGCTGAGGGTCCTGTCTGGTAGAAGGAAAACTAACAAACAGAAAGGACACCCACACCAAAAACCCATCTGTACATCACCATCATCAAAGACAAAAAGTAGATAAAACCACAAGGATGGGGAAAAAACAGAGCAGAAAAACTGGAAATTCTAAAAAGCAGAGCACCTCTCCTCCTCCAAAGGAATGCAGTTCCTCACCAGCAATGGAACAAAGCTGGATGGAGAATGACTTTGACGAGTTGAGAGAAGAAGGCTTCAGACGATCAAGCTACTCCGAGCTACAGGAGGAAATTCAAACCAATGGCAAAGAAGTTAAAAACTTTGAAAAAAAATAGATGAATGTATAACTAAGATAATCAATGCAGAGAAGGACTTAAAGGAGCTGATGGAGCTGAAAGCCATGTTTCGAGAACTACGTGAAGATTGCAGAAGCCTCAGTAGCCGATGCGATCAACTGGAAGAAAGGGTATCAGTGATGGAAGATGGAATGGAATGAAGCGAGAAGAGAAGTTTAGAGAAAAAAGAATAAAAAGAAATGAACAACACCTCCAAGAAATATGGGACTATGTGAAAAGACCAAACCTACGTCTGATTGGTGTACCTGAAAGTGATGGGGAGAGTGGAACCAAGTTGGAAAACACTCTGCAAGATATTATCCAGGAGAACTTCCCCAATCTAGCAAGGCAGGCCAACATTCAGATTCAGGAAATACAGAGAATGCCACAAAGATACTCCTTGAGAAGAGCAACTCCAAGACACACAATTGTCAGATTCACCAAAGTTGAAATGAAAGAAAAAATGTTAAGGGCATCCAGAGAGAAAGGTCAGATTACCCACAAAGGGAAGCCCATCAGACTAACAGCTGATCTCTTGGCAGAAACTCTACCAGCCAGAAGAGAGTGGGGGCTGATATTCAACATTCTTAAAGAAAAGAATTTTCAACCCAGAATCTCATATCCAGCCAAACTAAGCTTCATAAGTGAAGGAGAAATAAAATACTTTACAGACAAGCAAATGCTGAGTGATTTTGTCACCACCAGGCCTGCCCTAAAAGAGCGCCTGAAGGAAGCACTAAACATGGAAAGGAACGACCGGTACCAGACACTGCAAAAACATGCCAAATTGTAAAGACCATCGAGGCTAGGAAGAAACTGCATCAACTAACGAGCAAAATAACCAACTAACATCATAATGACAGGATCAAATTCACACATAACAATATTAACTTTAAATGTAAATCGGCTAAATGCTCCAATTAAAAGACACAGACTGGCAAATTGGATAAGGAGTCAAGACCCTTCAGTGGGCTGTATTCAGGAAACCCATCTCACATGCAGAGACACAAATAGACTCAAAATAAAGGGATGGAGGAAGATCTACCAAGCAAATGGAAAACAAAAAAAGGCAGGGGTTGCAATCCTAGTCTCTGATAAAATAGACTTTAAACCAACAAAGATCAAAAGAGACAAAGAAGGCCATTACATAATGGTAAAGGGATCAATTCAACAAGAAGAGCTAACTATCCTAAATATATATGCACCCAACACAGGAGCACCCAGATTCATAAAGCAAGTCCTGAGTGACCTACAAAGAGACTTAAACTCCCACACAATAATAATGGGAGATTTTAACACCCCACTGTCAACATTAGACAGATCAACGAGACAGAAAGTTAACAAGGATACCCAGGAATTGAACTCAGCTCTGCACCAAGTGGACCTAATAGACATCTACAGAACTTTCTACCCCAAATCAACAGAATACACATTTTTTTCAGCACCACACCACACCTATTCCAAAATTGACCACATAGTTGGAAGTAAAGATCTCCTCAGCAAATGTAAAAGAACAGAAATTATAACAAATTGTCTCTCAGACCACGGTGCAATCAAACTAGAACTCAGGATTAAGAAACTCACTCAAAACCGCTCAACTACATGGAAACTGAACAACCTGCTCCTGAATGACTACTAGGTACATAACGAAATGAAGGCAGAAATAAAGATGTTCTTTGAAACCAACGAGAACAAAGACACAACATACCAGAATCTCTGGGACACATTCAAAGCAGTGTGTAGAGGGAAATTTATAGCACTAAATGCCCACAAGAGAAAGGAGGAAAGATCCAAAATTGACACCCTAACATCAAATTAAAAGAACTAGAAAAGCAAGAGCAAACACATTCAAAAGCTAGCAGAAGACTAGAAATAACTAAAATCAGAGCAGAACTGAAGGAAATAGAGACACAAAAAACCCTTCAAAAAATTAATGAATCCAGGATCTGGTTTTTTGAAAAGATCAACAAAATTGATAGACCGCTAGCAAGACTAATAAAGAAGAAAAGAGAGAAGAATCAAATAGATGCAAAAAAAATGATAAAGGGGATATCACCACTGATCCCACAGAAATACAATCTACCATCAGAGAATACTACAAACACCTCTACGCAAATAAACTAAAAAATCTAGTAGAAATGGATAAATTCCTCGACAAATACACCCTCCCAAGACTAAACCAGGAAGAAGTTGAATCTCTGAATAGACCAATAACAGGCTCTGAAATTGTGGCAATAATCAATAGCTTACCAACCAAAAAGAGTCCAGGACCTGATGGATTCACAGCCAAATTCTACTAGAGGTACAAGGGGGAACTGGTACCATTCCTTCTGAAACTATTCCAATCGATAGAAAAAGAGAGAACCCTCCCTAACACATTTTATGAGGCCAGCATCATCCTGATACCAAAGCCCGGCAGAGACACACCAAAAAAGAGAATTTCAGACCAATATCCTTGATGAACATTGATGCAAAAATCCTCAATAAAATACTGGCAAACTGAATCCAGCAGCACATCAAAAAGCTTATCCACCATGATCAAGTGGGCTTCATCCCTGGGATGCAAGGCTGGTTCAACATATGCAAATCAATAAATGTAATCCAGCACATAAACAGAACCAAAGACAAAAACCACATGATTATCTCAATAGATGCAGAAAAGGCCTTTGACAAAATTCAACAACCCTTCATGCTAAAAACTCAATAAATTAGGTATTGATGGGACATATCTCAAAATCATAAGAGCTATCTATGACAAACCCACAGCCAATATCATACTGAATGGGCAAAAACTGGAAGCATTCCCTTTGAAAACTGGCACAAGACAGGGATGCCCTCTTTCACCACTCCTATTCAACATAGTGTGGAAGTTCTGGCCAGGGCAATCAGGCAGGAGAAGGAAATAAAGGGTATTCAATTGGGAAAAGAGGAAGTCAAATTGTCCCTGTTTGCAGATGACATGATTGTATATCTAGAAAACCCCATTGTCTCAGCCCAAAATCTCCTTAAGCTGATAAGCAACTTCAGCAAAGTCTCAGGATAAAAAATCAATGTACAAAAATCACAAGCATTCTTGTACACCACTCACAGACAAACAGAGAGCCAAATCATGGGTGAACTCCCATTCACAATTGCTTCAAAGAGAATAAAATACCTAGGAATCCAACTTACAAGGGATGTGAAGGATCTCTTCAAGGAGAACTACAAACCACTGCTCAATGAAATAAAAGAGAATACAAACAAATGGAAGAACATTCCATGCTCATGGGTTGGAAGAATCAATATCGTGAAAATGGCCATACTGCCCAAGGTAATTTATAGATTCAATGCCATCCCCATCAAGCTACCAATGACTTTCTTCACAGAATTGGAAAAAACTACTTTAAAGTTCATATGAAACCAAAAAAGAGCCCACATCGCCAAATCAATCCTAAGCCAAAAGAACAAAGCTGGAGACATCACGCTACCTGACTTCAAACTATACTACAAGTCTACAGTAACCAAAACAGCATGGTACTGGTACCACAACAGCGACATAGATCAATGGATCAGAACAGAGCCCTCAGAAATAATGCCGCATATCTACAACTATCTGATCTTTGACAAACCTGACAAAAACAAGCAATGGGAAAAGGATTCCCTATTTAATAAATGGTGCTGGGAAAACTGGCTAGCCATATGTAGAAAGCTGAAACTGGATCCCTTCCTTACACCTTATACAAAAATTAATTCAAGATGGATTAAAGACTTACATGTTAGACCTAAAATCATAAAAACCCTAGAAGAAAACCTAGGCAATACCATTCAGGACATAGGCATGGGCAAGGACTTCATGTCTAAAACACCAAAAGCAATGGCAACAAAAGCCAAAATTGACAAATAAGATCTAATTAAACTAAAGAGCTTCTGCATAGCAAAAGAAACTACCATCAGAGTGAACAGGCAACCTACAAAATGGGAGAAAATTTTCACAACCTACTCATCTGACAAAGGGCTAATATCCAGAATCTACAATGAACTCAAACAAATTTACAAGAAAAAAACAAACAACTCCATCAAAAAGTGGGCGAAGGACATGAACAGACACTTCTCAAAAGAAGACATTTATGTGCCAAAAAACACATGAAAAAATGCTCATCATCACTGGCCATCAGAGAAATGCAAATCAAAACCACAATCAGATACCATCTCACACCAATTAGAATGGCGATCATTAAAAAGTCAGGAAACAACAGGTGCTGGAGAGGATGTGGAGAAACAGTAACACTTTTACACTGTTGGTGGGACTGTAAACTAGTTCAACCATTGTGGAAGTCAGTGTGGCAATTCCTCAGGGATCTACAACTAGAAATACCATTTGACCCAGCCATCCCATTACTGGGTATATACCCAAAGGACTATAAATCATGCTGCTATAAAGACACATGCACACGTATGCTTATTGTGGCACCATTCACAATAGCAAGGACTTGGAACCAACCCAAATGTCCAACAACAATAGACTGGATTAAGAAAATGTGGCATATATACACCATGGAATACTATGCAGCCATAAAAAATGATGAGTTCATGTCCTTTGTAGGGACATGGATGAAACTGGAAACCATCATTCTCAGTAAACTATCGCAAGGACAAAAAACCAAACACCGCATGTTCTCACTCATAGGTGGGAATTGAACAGTGAGAACACATGGATACAGGAAGGGGAACATCACACTCCGGGGACTGTTGTGGGGTGGGGGGAGGGGGGAGGGAGAGCATTAGGAGATATACCTAATGCTAAATGACGAGTTAATGGGTGCAGCACACCAACATGGCACATGGATACATATGTAACAAACCTGCACATTGTGCACATGTACCTTAAAATTTAAAGTATAATAATAAAAAATAAATAAGATTAAAAAAAGCTATGTTAAAATTCATATGTGTATTAATCTGTTCTCACACTGCTATAAAGAACTGCCAGAGACTGGGTAATTTATAAAAGAAAAAGGTTTAATTGACTCACAGTTCAGCATGGCTGGGGAGGCCTCAGGAAACTTACAATCATGGTGGAAACTTACAATCATGGTGGAAGGGAGCGCAAACACGTCTTTCTTCACATGGTGGCAGGAAGGAGAAGTGCCAAGCAAAGAGGGAAAAGCCCTTATAAAACCATCAGATCTAATGAGAACTCACTATCATGAGAACTGCATGGGATAACCACCCCCATGATTCAATTACCTCCCACTGGGTCCCTCCCACAACATGTGGGGATTATGGGAACTACAATTCAAAGTGAGATTTGGTTGCAGACACAGCCAAACCATATCAATATGGAACCAAAAAAGAGCCTTTATAGCCAAGACAATCCTAAGCAAAAGAACAAACCTGGAGGCATCACGCTACTTGACTTCATATATACCACAAAACTACAGTAACCAAAACAGCACAGTACTGCTACAAAAGCAGACGCATAGACCGGTGGAACAGAATAGAGAACTCAGAAATAACACCGCACACCTACAACCATCTGATCTTCAACAAACCTGACAAAAACAAGCAATGGGGAAAATATTCCCCATTTAATAAATGGTGCTGGGAGAATTGGCTAGCCATATGCAGAAAATTGAAACTGTACCCTTTCCTTACATCTTATACAAAAATTAACTCAAGATTAATTAAAGACTTAATTCATAAAAGTATAAAAGTATAAAAACCCTAGAAGAAAATCTAGACAATACCATTCAGGACATAGGCACAGGCAAAGATTTCATGACAAAAGTGCCTAAAGCAATTTCAACAAAAGCAAAAATTGACAAATGGGATCTAATTAAATTAAAGAGCATCTGCACAGCAAAAGAAACTATCATCAGAGTGAACAGACAACATACAGAATGGGAGAAAAATTTTGTAGTCTATCCATCGGACAAAAGTCTAATATCCAGAGTCTACAAGGACCTTAAACAAATTTACAAGAAAAACCCAAACAAGCCCACTACAAAGTGGGCAAAGAACATGAACAGACACTTCTCAAAAGAAGACAGTCATGCGGCCGACAAACATGTGAAAAAAACCTGAACATCACTGATCATTAGAGAAATGCAAATCAAAACCACAATGAAATATCTTCTCACACCAGTCAGAATGGCAATTATTAACAAGTCCAGAAACAACAGATGGAGAAAAAGGAACACTTTTACACTGTTGATGGGGGTGTAAATTAGTTCAATCATTGTGGAAGACTGTGTGGTGATTCCTTAAAGATCTAGAGGCAGAAATACCATTTGACCCAGCAATCCCGTTACTGGATATATACCCAAAGGAATATAAATCATCCTATTACAAAGATACATGCATGTGTATGTTCATTGCAGCACTATTCACAATAGCAAAGACATGGGATCAACCCAAATGCCCATTATTGATAGACTGGATAAAGAAAATGTGGTACATATACACTACGGAATACTATGCATCCATAAAAAGGAACGAGATCTTGTCCTTTGCAGGGACATGGATGGAGCTGGAAGCCATTATCCTCAGCATAATAATGCAGGAACAGAAAACCAAACACCACATGTTCCCACTATGTGTGGGAGCTGAATGATGAGTACACATGAAAATATGGAGGGGAACAACACACACTGGGGCCTGTCAGGGGAGCAATGGGAGGGAGAGCATCAGGAAGAATACCTAATGGATGCTGGGCTTAATACCTAGGTGATGGGTTGATCTGTGCAGCAAACCACCATGGCACATGTTTACCTGTGTAACAAACCTGCACAACTAGCACATGTACCTCAGAACTTAAAAGTTGAAGAAAAAAATAAATAAATATTAAATTTAATTCTTGGATAAATGTCATGTTTAAGCAAAAATTTCAAAACACAATGTCTGAAGCTCAGTCTAGTAGATCAAAGTAAGCTCATAATAAACAGACCCTTCCAGAGATAACAACTGTAGCCTCTGGCCAAAATACATAAAGCAAATATCTAAGGACCCTGGAGAATAAACAAAAGCAAGCAGTTTTTGGGGAGGAGGGCACTAAAACTTGGAGAAAGGAATCAGCATGAAGTGAGTTTCCTGTTTTTGTTGCTTTGGCCTAATAGCTGATCAAGGTTGTGACATAGCATGAGGAAGCTAAAACTCTGACAGATAATCCCTAGTTTTAGCTTAAGGGACAAAGGGAAGGAGCCAGGAGCAACAGCACTGTAATCCACAACTGAGAGGGGTAGGAATCATTGAGTGCACAGAACAAAAGAAGGTGAGCCGTAAATTCTATGATTAAATTCTTCCCACATCTCTGCTGTCCCTGAATCACATATAAAGAGCAAAGGCTAAAGCTAAAAGAACTAAACTGAAGTTTGAACTGCTACCCAGTAGAAGCAAGAGAAATTTTGCATTTTTAGTCTACTCAAGTTTATTCTCTACTAAAACAAAAATGTCAACACCCTTCATAGAAATATAACAATGATATGGTTTAGATCTGTGTCCCTGCCCAAATCTCATGTCAAATTGTAATCCCCAGTGTTGGAGGTGGGGCCTGGTGAGAGGTGATTTGATCATGGGGGTGGATTTCCCCCTTAATGTTGTTCTCATAATAGTGAGAGAGTTCTCATGAGATCTTGTTGTTTAAAAGTGTGTGTCACCTCCCCCTTCTCTCTCTCTTGCTCCTGCTTCTGCCATGTAAGATGAGCCTGATTTCCCTTTGCCTTCCACCATGATTGTAAGTTTCCTGAGGCCTCCCCAGAAGCCAAGCAGATGGCCAGCATCATGCTTCCTGTACAGCATGCAGAACTGTGAGTCAATTAAACCTATTTTTTTTTCTAAATTATCCAATCTCAGGTGTTTTTATAGCAGTGTGAGAAAAGACTAGTACAGAAAATTGATACTGAGAGTGGGATATTGCTATAAAGATCCTGAAAATGTGAAAGTGACTTTGGAATTGGGTAACGAGGCACAGGTTGGAATAGTGTGGAGGGAAGATGAGGGAGAGCTTAGAACTTCCTAGAGACTACTTGAATGGTTGGGACCAAAGTGCTGATAGTGAAATGGACAAAGAAGTCCAGGCTAAGGAAGTCTCAGACGGAGATGAGGAACTTACTGAGTACTGGAGCAAAGGTCACTTTCCTTATGCTTTAGCAAAGAGCCTGGCTGTATTATGCCTGTGCTGTAGGAAACTGTGGAATGTTAAACTTGAGAGTGATGAGTTTAGGGTATCTGGCAGAGGAAATTTCTTTTTCTTTTTTTTTTTTTTTTGAGATAGAGTTTCACTCTTGTTTCCCAGGCTGGAGTGCAATGGCTGTGAGAAGAGGGCCACCACCCTCAAGACCTCAAAATGGGAATCCACCAGCAGTTCTAAGCAGCTTGCACACTGTGCCTGGAAAAGCTGCAGGCATTCAACACCAACCCATGAGAGCAGTCGCAGGGGCTGAACCCCACAAAGCCACAGGGGTGGAGCTTCCCAAGGCCTTGGGAGGCCACCCCTCACACGAGTGTGCCCTGGATGTGAGACATGGAGTCAATGAAGATTATTTGGAGCTTTAAGATTTAATAACTGCCCTACTGGATTTTGGACTTGCATGGGGCCTGTAATCCTTTCTTTTGGCTGGTTTTCCCTTTTGGAACAGGAGTATTTACCCAATGCCTGTACCCGCACTGTATCTTGGGAGTAACTAACTTGTTTTTTATTTTACAGGCTCATAGACAGAAGAGACTTGCCTTGTCTCAGATGAGACTTTGGACTTTGGACTTTTGGCTTAATGCTGGAATGAATTCAGACTTTGAGGGACTGTTGGGAAGGGATAATTGTATTTTGCAATGTAAGAACGTCATGAGATTTCGTGGGGGGTGGGGGCAGTGGCAGAATGATATGGTTTGGATCTGTGTCCCCACCCAAAGCTCATGTCACATTGTAATCCCCAATTTTGTAGGCAGGCCCTGGTGGGAGGTGATTAGATCATGGGGCAGGTTTCCCCCTTGGTGCTATTCTCATAACAGTGAGAGAGATCTCGTGAAATCTGGTTGTTTAAAAGTGCGTAGCACTTCCCCCCTCCCTTGCTCCTGCACCGGCCATGTAAGATGAGCCCACTTTCCTTTTGCCTTCCACCATGATTCTTGAAGCCTCCCCAGAAGCCAAGCAGATGGCCGGCATCATGCTTCCTACAGCCTGTGGAACTCCGAGCCAATTAAACCTCTTTTCTTTATAAATTACCCAGTCTTGGGTGTTTCTTTATAGCAGTGCAATAATGGACTAATACAAACAGAATGATAAATCTCAAGAATAACACATTAATAATATCAAGATATAATCCAAAATTATCTAACATAGAATACCAGAAAAATGTGATGCATTCTTAAAGGTAAAGACCATCAAGAATCCAAACCTGAGATGACACAGATGTGGGAATTAACAGACAACGACTTTAAAGTAGCTACTATAACTATATTCAATAAGATGAAGGAAAACATGTTGGTAAGGAATGAAAATAAAGGAAATCTTATCAGAAAAAAGGAAAATATAAAAGAGCCAATGGAAATTTTAGCAATAAAAATATAATATTTGAAATTAAAACTCACTGCCTAATCTTGGGAAAAATGGAGCTAAAAGAGGCAAAAGTCAATGAATCTGAAAATAGACCAATAGAAATGATCCAATCTGAAGAAAAGAAAAAGGACTGAAATAAAATAAAAAATAAAATAAATCTAAGAGACCTATGGAACAATATAGAATATACAAGAATATGAAAGAAATGTATAGTCTTAAAGGACCAAATTTAACCCTACTATGGTACAACCAGACAATATTTAAAAAGTACCATATGTATGTAATTGGAGTCCAGAAAGGATAGAGAGAAATTAGGATTAAAAAATTTAAGGATATAAGGAACAAAAATTTGTCAAATTTGGTTAACAATATACATTTATGTGGTTGATAAACTCAGCCAACACTAAACAGGATAAAAATAAAGAAAAGCATAAATAAGCACATCATAGTCAAACTTCTAAACCAAAGGTAAGTAGAAAACCTTAAAATAAGTGTCCCCCCAGCCATGCAAGGGCAACAAAAACAATCATATTGCACACAGGGAATAATGACTTAAATGACTATGCACTTCTCATCAGAAACTATGAGCATTAGAAGACAGTAGAATAACATTTTTTTTAATGTGGAAGAAAATAAAATCTGTCAATCCCCCAGAATTCTATATCATTCAAATGCAAGATAAATAGATCTTCAGATAAAGGAAAACTAAGATAAATCACTGCAGTATATACACATTACAAAAAGTACTAAATAAAGTTTTTCAGGTTGAAGCAAAAAGACATTATGGATAAACTCAGCTCTTTAGGAACAAATTAATGGCACTAGAAATGGTAAATGACTAGGTAAACAGAAATGACTATTTTTTCCTTCTTAGTTCTCTAGAGTACATAATAACTGCTTAAACAAAAATTATAACTGTGTCTTGTGGGTTTTGTATTGTATGAGATTTAATACAAATGAAAACTATAGCATAAGCAATGGCATAGGAAGAGCTAAATAGTCTTATATGGTTGTAACTTTTCTATATTTCATGAAGGTTTTACACTATTAAGTGGACTGAGAAAAGTTAAGTATGTATGCTGTAATCCTTACAGCAACCACTAAAAAATGCAAATAAAAAAATGTAAAAATAGGTATATCTAAAAATTAAAAGAGATTCTGAGGAATACCCAAATAATTCAAAAGACAATAGATAAGGGGAAACAGAAGAACAAAATCAGAGGGGACAAATAGAAAGCAAATAATGTATTGAAGGACACAAATCTAAACATATCAATTATTACACTAATGTGAATGGGCTAAACACTTCAGTTAAAAAGCAGATATTCTCAAAATGGGTAAAACAGCAAGATCCAACAATACGCTTCTACAAGGGCATACTTTAAAGAAACAAAAGTAAAATGAACAAAAAGCAATATGCCATGAAAACAGAAAACATGAGACTAGAATGGCCACATTAATATCACACAAAAGCTACTACAAGAAAAAAAGTATGACCAGAAACAAATCAATATTTTATGAAGATAAAAGGATCAATAAATCAGGAAATTATAATAATCATCAATGTGTGTGCCTAATAACAGGGCTTCAAATTACATGAAGCAAAAATGGGCACAAAGAGATAAACACAATGATGATAGGTGATTTTTAACACTGCTTTCTGAGCAATTGATAGGACAACTAGACAAAAAAATAAAGACAGAAAATCTGGATAACAATAATTTATATTTATAAATCATTACACCCAGCAATTACAGAATATACATTCTTTTCAAGTGCACGTGATATGTTCATCAAGATAGACTGTTGCTGGGCCACAGAACAAGTCTAAACAGATTTTTAAAAGACTGAAATCATGCAGAGTATGTTCTCTGACCAAAAGAGAATTAGATTAGAAATCAAAAGCAACAGGATAGCTAGGAAAACCAAAGATATTTGTAAACTTGATCACACTCCTAAGTAATAAATGGGTGAAAGGGTTAAATCATAATGGAAATTAGAACATACTTTTTAAATGAATAAAAATAAAAACATCACATATAAAAATTAGTAAAATGCAAATAAAGCATTTCATACTAATAAATTCGTGGCTTTAATTTTTTTATATTAGAAGAAATGTCAGTTACCTAAGAATCCACTTAAAATCTAAAAGACAGCAAAGTAAACCTGAAGTAATATAAGAAGGCAAATAATACAGACAAAAGCAGAAATTAATGAAATAGAAACCAAACAATAGAAAATATATCAACAAAGCCAAAAGCTGGCTATTCGAAAAAAATCAACAAAATTGATAAATTCTCAGCTAGATTTGTTGATAAAAAAGAGGATAGAACACAAATCACCAATATCAAAAATGAAAAAGATGTTATCACTACAGATTATACAGACGTTAAAAGATGAGAGACTATTAACAACTTTGTGCCAAAAAATACGATAAATGGAATGAAACTGACAAATCCTTTAAAAAATACAACTTAACAAAATTGACAGAACATGAAATAAAATATAAATAGTGTTTTCATTTTTAATAGAAAGTCTATGAAAGAAATTGAATTTATTATCAGAAACTTTCCCTAAAAGAAAACCCCTGGCACAGAATGTTTCACTGAAGGAAGAAATAACACCAATATTACACAACCTTTCAGAAAATAGAGGAAGGAATAAGTCATTTTATTAGGTTAGAAATACTAAAGCCTAATGAAAACATTACCCCTCAAGAAGAAAATATATATATATATATTTTTTTTTTCTTCTTTTTTTTTGAGTTGGAGTCTCGCTCTGTCGCCCAGGCTGGAGTGCAGTGGCACAATCTCGGCTCACTGCAAGCTCTGCCTCCCGGGTTCACGCCATTCTCCTGCCTCAGCCTCTCCGAGTAGCTGGGACTACAGGCTCCCGCCACCACGCCCGGCTAATTTTTTTGTATTTTTAGTAGAGACGGGCTTTCACCGTGGTCTCGATCTCCTGACCTCGTGATCCGCCTGCCTCGGCCTCCCAAAGTGCTGGGATTACAAGCGTGAGCCACCGCGCCTGGCCTAAGAAGAATAGATATTCTTTACAAAATTATTTACAGATATTCTACATGAACACAGATGTAAAAATATTTACTAAAATACAAGTTAAATCTAACAATGTTTGAAAATATAATATATCATGACTAAGTGGGATTTACCCTAGGAAGGGAAGGTTTTTTCCAACATTCAAAAATCAATTAGTGTAATCCAACATATTAGTAAAATGAAGAAAAATCATATGCTTATATCAATAGATTAAAAAAATTTGAATGAATCATGATAAAACTCTGAGCAAACTAGAAAGAAAAGGGTACTTCCTCAATTTAATAAAGCATTTGGGAAAAACCTATGAGTAGCACATACTCAATTGTAAAATATGGAACACTTTTCTCATAAGATCAGGGTTAAGGCAAGAATATCTGCTCTCACCACTGCTGTTTATATTGTACTGGAAGTCCTAGCCATTATAATGGCAAAATAAATAAATAAATATTAATATTGGAGGGGAAGAAATAGTCTCTGTTTGCAAATTAAAAATCTGTTTAAAATCCATTTACAATACAATTTTTTAAATCATAAAATACATAAGAATAGGTATTACAAAAAACTTTCAAAACCTCAATACTTAAAACTACAGAACATGCTGAGACAATTTTTTACAGACCCAAGTAAATGGAGTTATATATGTTCATACGATCTGATGACTCAATATTGTTAAGATACCAAATCTTCCCTAAATTGATCTAAATGTTAAACACATTCAATAAAAAATCCCAGCAGAATTCTTTGTAGAAATTGAAAAGTTGATTCTAAAATTTATATGAAACTTTAAGTGACCTATAATAGCCAAAACAATGTTTACAAGTAGAACAAGGTTGGAGGATTTCACAGCTGATTTTCAAACTTATAAAGCTACAATATCAAGACAATCTACTTTTAGTGAAAGGATAAACATATAGATCAAAGGAATGAAATAGAGTCCAGAATTAAGCCCACACATTTATGCTCAACTGACTTTTTACAAAGATGTCAAGATAATGCAATAAAAAGAACAAGTATTTTCAACAAATGGTACATTGGATTATCTTATTTGTTTTTCCTGCCATAAATGACAGGATTTTCTTTTTTTAAGGCTGTGTAGTATACCATGAATATATACCACATTTTCTACCCCATGGAAGTAACTATACATTTTATTCTTATTCTTCTTCTTCTTCTTCTTCTTATTATTATTATTATTATTATTATTATTTGAGACGGAGTCTTGCTCTGTCGCCCAGGCTGGAGTGCAGTGGCGCAATCTCAGCTCACTGCAAGCTCTGC
This sequence comes from Hylobates moloch, assembly GCF_009828535.3. NCBI lineage: Eukaryota > Metazoa > Chordata > Mammalia > Primates > Hylobatidae > Hylobates > Hylobates moloch. The sequence goes on along the minus strand of NW_026652281.1, from coordinate 117,965,829 downwards.
CTCCCGGGTTCACGCCATTCTCCTGCCTCAGCCTCTCTGAGTAGCTGGGACTACAGGCACCCGCCACCACGCCTGGCTAATTTTTTTGTATTTTTAGTAGAGACGGGCTTTCACCGTGGTCTCAATCTCCTGACCTCGTGATCCGCCCATCTCGGCCTCCCAAAGTGCTGGGATTACAAGCGTGAGCCACCGCGCTCGGCCTATTATTTTTATTATTTTAATTGACACATACCTATTTATGGGCTACAGTCTGATGTTTCAATACATATATACATTGTGTAATGATCAAATCAGGGTAATTAGCATATCCATTACCTCAAACATTTATCATTTCTTTGAAGTTAGAACACTCAAAATCCTCTATTCTATAATAGTTATTTTGAAATATACATTATTCTTAACTACACTCTACTGTTCAATAAAACACCAGAACTTAATCTTCCTATCTAATTGTAACTTTGTACCCATTGACCAACCTCTCCTCAACCTCTCCTCCTTACTACTGCCCTGCCCATCTCTGGTAATCACTGTTATACTCTCTGCTTCTATAAGATCAGCTTTTTTACATTCCGCATGAATGAGATCATGCAGTATTTGTCTTTCTATGCCTGGCTTATTTCACTAAACATAATGCCCTCCAGATTCATCCATATTGTCACAAATGACAGGATTTCATTCTTTCTAATGGCTGACAAGTATTCCATTGTATATATATATTTCACATTTTCTTTATCTGTTCATCCACTATGAACACTTAAGTTGATTCTATATCTGAACTATCATGAATAATGCTGCAATGAACATGGGAGTGTGGATAGGTCTTTGACATACTGATTTCATTTCCTTTGGATATATACCCAGTAATGGGATTGCTGGATAGTTGTTTTAGTCTCAATTTTTTGAGTAACCTCCATATTGTTTTCTATGATTGTACTAATTTACATTCCTACCAACCGTGTGCAAGAGTTCCCTTTTCTCCACATCCTCTCCATCACTTGTTATCTTTCCTCTTTCAATAATAGCCATTCTACCAGGTGTGAGGTGGTTTCTCATTGGGGTTTTAATTCGCATTTTTCTGATGATTCATGATGTTGAGCATTTTTTAGTATACCTGTTGGTCATTTCTGTGCCTTCTTTTGAGAAATGTCTATTCATATCCTTTGCCCATCTTTTAAATCGTGTTATTTGTTTACTTACTATTGAGTTGTTTGAGTTCCTTATATATTTGGTATGTTAACTCCTTATCAGATGTATGGTCTGCAAATATTTTCTCCCATTCTGTGGATTGTCCCTTCACTCTTGTTTTCTTTGCTGTGCAGGAGCTTTTTAGTTTGATGTGATCCATTAGTCTATTTTTGCTTTTATTGCCTGTGCTTTCAGGGTCATATAAAAAACATCATTGCTCAAATCAGTGTTATTGATCTTTCCCACTGTATTTTCTTTGTTAGTTTTACAATTTCAGGTCTACGTTTAAGTCTTTAATCCATTTTGAGTTGACTTTTGTATACAGTGTGAGATAAGGGTCTAGTTTCATTTTTCTGCATCTGGATATCAAATTGTCCCAACACCATTTATTGAAGAGACTGTCCTTTTTCCATTGTATATTCTTGATACTTTTGTTGCAAATCAGTGGACAGGAACTGTGTGGATTTATTTCTGGGCGCTGTATTCTGCTCCATTGGTCTACATGTCTTTTATGCCAGTACCATGCTGTTTTGATTATTATAGCTTTGAAGTATATTTTGAAGCCAGGTAGTATGCCGTCTTCAGCTTTATTTTTTTGTTTGTATGTTTTGTTTTATTTATTTATTTACTTTGCTCAATATTGCTTTGGGTATTTGGGGTGTTTTGTGGTTCCATGCAAATTTTAGGAACGTTTTTTATATTTCTATAAAAAATTAATTGAAATTTTGATAGGAATTGTATTGAATTTGTATATTGCTTTGGGTAATATGGACATTTTAAACAGTATTAATTTTTCCAAGCTATGAACATAAAATATATTTCCATTTATTTATGTCTTCTTCAATTTCTTTCATCAATGTTTTAAAGTTTTCAACCTGCAGGTCTTTCACCCTCTTGGTTAAATTTATTCCTAAGTATTTTTATTTTCTCATAGCTATTGTAAATAGCAAGGTTTTCTTGATTTATTTTTCAGATAGTTCAATAGTGTACAGAAATGCTATTGATTTTTGTAAGTTGATTTTTTATCTTTCAAATTTATTTTGTTTATTAGTTCCAAGAGTGTTTTTGTGGAGTCTGCAGGGTTTTCTTTATATAAGACCAAAGATAATTATGTCTGAATAAAAAATAATTCATGACCCACAACCGTTACAGAAGTAGACTCACCAGAGAGGTTAAGACAATACTCTTAATCACAATCATCTAAAGAAGGCATAAACCAATATAAAGAGATGTTTCTGGAATTATAGGAACTGTACAGAGGAGTAGGTGGTTAAGAGAAATAAGGATGATTCTAATATCTCATTTTACAATTATGGGGCAAAGATCACTGTGGACCCTTGACAGACTTGTAAAATACAATAACAGGAGGAATAAACCCAGCATTTTTTCCATGTAAATGCTCAAACTTACTAAGGTGTTCAAAGGCAAAATAACCTGATAATTACTGTTATTAATAGGATACACAGAATAGATAAATAAGGGGTATGGACTCCCAATCCACACTTGCTTACAACACTATACTTCTACAGCACACTACCCAGGAAAATTCTGAAGTGATGTCTACAGTAAGTTGCCAGGAAAACTATGATCTTCAAATACTTAAATCATTTAAAGTATGAAATATGTTCCTTGCCACCATTTAAGAAGCCTCAGTCCAGTGCCTCATACCTGTAATCCCAGCACTTTGGGAGGCCGAGGCAGGCGGACCACTTCAGATCAGGAGTTCGAGACCAGCCTGGATAACACAGTGAGCCTCCATCTCTATAAAAAATTAAAAATTAGCCAGGTGTGGTGGCACGTGCTTGTAATCCCAGCTACTTGGTAGGCTGAGGTAGCAGGATCGCTTGAGCCCGGAGTGTCAAGGCTGCAATGAGCAGTGAACACACCACAGCACTCCAGCCTGGGTGACAGAGTAAAACCCTCTTTAAAAACAAAACAAAACAAACCAACAAAAAACCAGCCTTGGCCCTTTAATTTTCAACTCTTCTAATCTTCAACCTTTTCTTCTCTAGTACCATTTTCCCATGAGATATAAACTTACTCAGGCCTCCTTTATCTTTAACAAGAAACCTTTCTGTATCCAAATCTGGTTTTGCATATTTTGAAGATAATTGCTTTTGGGGGGTACTCAATAGTTCTGTCTCTGTTTTCTTAACTACTTTAACTCTTTAATTCACTGCTTCTCCTATAACCACACTTCTGAAGCTGCTCATGCTAAAGTGCTCATGACATCATAATGACCAGTCCAATGAACACTTTAGAGACCTCTTCTTACTTCTGTGACATCTTACAACTTCAATCAACTCATTATCTTCAAACTTTCCTCTTTTGCTTTGCATAAAGGACCACTTCCTAGTTTTTTTCCTACATCTCCTACTGCTTTTAGACTGTGGACTTTCATTCTCTCAGACCTTTAAATGTGTTCCACAATATTTTGACCTTGTCTCTTTTTTTCACACTTTATACATTGTTCATAGATAGTTTTATCCATAATCCAGCTTCCTTATGCAGATGAATCAAAGTCTATATTTAGAATTCAGCCCCACTCAGATCAACAAATTCAACTGATTATTGTCTACGTCTATTTACATGATATTTTGCATAGTGAACTCAACATTTCCATGAACCTTGATAGCATCTATTTATTATCTTACTGTATCTCCCACATTTAGCCTTATCAATTCTATCCTTTATATCATATGAAAACCCTTGCTTCTAGTCTGAATTTAAATATCCATAGTTTCTTACCTGTATATTTTAATAATCTCCTTTCCTCTACTCTCATCCTGTCCAATGGATACTACACAATATTGCTAATAATGTCTTCCCAAAATTTAATTCTTTTTCTTTTTTGAGACAGAGTCTCACTCTGTCACCCAGGCTGGAGTGCAGCGGCATGATCTTGGCTTACTGCAGCCTCCACCTCCAGGGTTCAAGCGATTTTCCTGCCTCAGCCTCCAGAGTAGCTGGGACTACAGGTACCCACCACCACACCTGGCTAATTTTTGTATTTTTTAGTAGAGGTGGGATTTCACCACATTGGTCAGGCTGTTCTTGAACTTCTGACCTCAAATGATCCACCCACCTCAGCCTCCCAAAGTGCTAGGATTACAGGCATGAGCCACCACACCCAGCCCCAAAATTTAATTCTGATAACAGAATGTCTACGCTTTAAAGTCTTTTAAATCTCTTTCAATTTTTTTTTCTTCATGCTTATTCTTAGAGATAAATTTTAGGAAAAAAGTTGTCATGCTAAAGTAAAATAATCATCTTACCGGAATTTTTATTGACACAGGGCCAAATCCAACTAGTTTGTGGAAAACATGCCTTTGTAATATTCTACCTAAAAATACATTATGCCATCTGATTTATACAAGATTTTAAAATATTTTTCAACAAAATTTCATACTTTTACTTCATATTTCTCATTAAAGTTATTCCTAAAAATTTTGTGCTTATTGCTTTTCTGAATGAGATCTCTTTTGTCATTTTTTTTTTTTACAATTGGCAAATATAAACACTATAATTATATGTGACATCCTATATGGGAAGATTTTTCTGCCTCAACCCCCCACCCGCCCCCGACCATACTGAGTTAGTTGCTTCCCCTCTGAGTTTCCTAGATAGCATGTATTTATTTCAGTTGTAGCTTGAATTTGATTGTATTATAATTGATAGTTTACTTGTTTATTGTTAGATACCTTTCTTTTTTTGAAACAGAGTCTCATCTGTCGCCCAGGCTGGAGTGCAGTGGTGCAATCTCCATTAACTGCAACCTCCGCCTCCCCCTGGTTCAAGTGATTCTTGTGCCTCAACCTCCCAAGTAGCCAGGATTACAGGCATGAGCCACCACGCCCAGCCTTAGATATCTTTTAATGATATGGATATCTTATTTGCCTACACATTTTAAATATCTTATGCTCAAAAATGTATTTTAAATAAAATGTCTGGAATAGAGAAACAAGGAAACTGTTTTATGTCAAGTAAAGCCACAAATATCACCTTTAATAAAGCTTGATTATGTAAATGTTTTAGGTGAATACATGTGCTCTCTTGGCTCAATTAGTAAACATTTCATAATAGACCAGGTTTATGAATTATTTTTTCCCAAAATTAATAATAAGAGATATGAATCCCTTATCAAGGTTTAGGGAAAGTAAAGATACTATTGTTTTCAAAACAAAAGTAATTCAAATATTTTAAGATATACATAAAAGCATTTCAATATTACTTAGATGCTAGTCACTGGTGATAGAACTCTATGATAGGGAATATCAGGTAATGGCAGCCTAAATTATTTACAGCAGTCATCATACTGAAATCAACTAAATATTCTTGGATAAAATATTAAAACAATTATCTTAAAAGCACTGAAAATCTGACAAGATAATGGGGAACTGCTAGGACAAATTGTGGAGGAAACCTAAGCCCAAAGAGGTAAACAGAATATTGAACTTGACATAAAATTGGACATAAATTGTAGGAAGACAGAAATTAAGAAGCAGGATGGGCTGGGCACCATGGCTCATGGCTGTAATCCCAGCACTTTGGGAGGCTGAGGCGAATGGATCATGAGGTCAGGAGTTCAAGGCCAGCCTGGTCAAGATGGCGAAACCTCGTCTCTACTAAAAATACAAAAAATTAGCCAGGTGTGGTGGTAGGCACCTGTAATCTCAGCTACTCCCGAGGCTGAGGGAGAGAATTGCTTGAACCCGGGAGGCAGAGGTTGCAGTGAGCCAAAATCGTGTCACTGCACTCCAGCCTAGGCAACAGAGTGAGACTCCATCCGAAAAAAAAAAAAAAAAAGAAAGAGAAAGAAAGAAGAAAAAGAAAGAGACAAAGAAAAAGAAAAAGAAAAAGAGAGAGAGAAAGAAAGAAAGAGAAAGAAGAAAGAAAGAAAGAAAGAAAGAAAGAAAGAAAGAAAGAAAGAAAGAAAGAAAGAAAGAGAGAGAAGCAGGATGTTCAAGATGGGGAGTCTTATGGGGCCTCCAAACTACATTAAGCTGGAACTTCAAAGGACTAATCTTTCCAAGTAATGGTATGTGAAAACTAAACCCACCTACTCTCCAGCCCAGAAAACTGCTGGGGAATTTGAGTTGGCACCAAAAAGGCCAGAAGGAAAACAGGAAAGGAAAATTTAATCCTATAAACTTGTAGCTAGATACTAGATATCCTGCATATTTTTATCTGAGAATATGTAGTCTAAGTAGCCAAGGAGCTTCAAGTCTTGAACTTGATTTAAAGTGGTTTACAAGCAGTAGTATTCACTCACTGGAAGGTGTATAAAAATCTATCATGAAGAAAGGCACTTCCATCCAAGATCTCAGGATATCCTGGCAAATATCATTTTCAGGATATGGACCATCAAAAGTCAAATAAAAGTTGGCACACATAAAAATATGGAGCCGTCCAGCTGAAACAGCACACAGCAGGTACACATTTGCAGACTTCAGACTCTGAAATTATCAGATGAAGATTTAACATATTTAAATAAATAAATGACAAGCTGAAGAATATTCGCGGGAGCCAGGCTCAGCCGCTCATGCCTGAAATTCCAACACTTTGGGGGCCAAGGTAGGAGAATCACTTGAGCCCAGGAATTCGAGATTGCAGTGAGCTATGATCGCGACGGAGCAAGATTTGTCTTGAAAAAAAATTGCAGGGAACAGAAACCTATAAAAAATATCATGGCAGACTTGATCAGTAATAATTATAATTTTTAAAATGAAAAACACAATAACCAAAATTAACAACTCAAGGAATACTTCTAATAGCATGTTGGACACACAAGAAGACAAAATTAGTAAAATTGGAAGAAAGATAATAAATTACTGATGAAGCAGCACAATGAGAAAACAGTGGAACCCAGAAGATAATGAGGAGGTAAGTTTAATGTACCAAAATGAAATAAATGGCAATCTTGAATTTTACACCCAGGGAAAACTATCTATCAAGAATGATATTTCAGGCAAACAAAAACTGTAATAGTTTATCACTAGCAGAAATAGAGGTAAATAATACATAATGCTAAAAGTTTCAATTTAGCAGAAAGATATCACATATTTATATTTGGTTAAGAATCTAATAAAATAAAATAGCTTTAAAACATATGACACAAAAAAATTGACAAAATCCAAGGAGAAACAATTCACTATTCATAGTGGAACACTTTAACATAATTTTCTCAGTAACTGATAAAATAAGCAAACAAAAAGAATAAAAAAGAATGCAGAATATTTGAACAACACATCTAGCAAAGATGACCTAATGGACATATACAGAACACTACAACAAGCAAAGTCAGAATACTGCTTTTTCTTGAACATGCAGAGCATTTATAGAAATTGACCATTCACACCCTGAAATACTATATAATGACAATGAATGATATACAGCTCCACACAACAATATAAATGTATCTCACAAATGATAATGTTCAGCAACACACACATACATACAAGCTGGTTATTCCTATTATTGAAGTTTTCAGTACCCTTATTGATTTTCTTTTGTCTCCTTGTTCTGTTTTTGAGCAAGGTATGTTAAAGTTTTCCATTTTGATTAACCAAACTAATACAACAAGAAATAGAGCCTCTGTATAATTCTATAACTATTAATGTTATAGACATTGAATTTATAATTAACATTTTCATGAAGAGAATTCTAGGCCTATAAATTTCACTCTTAATTCTTCAAATGCTTATGGAAGAAAAAATGCTGAGTTACACAAACTTGCTATGATCTGAATGTCTGTGTCCGCTCCTCCTTTGCAATCATAAGTTGAAATGCTAACCCCTAAGATTATGATATTAGGAGGTAGGGCTTTTGTGGAGATGATTAGATCACGAGGGCACAGCTCTCATAAAAGAGGTTCCAGAGCGCTACCTTGCTCCTTCCAGAAGGTGAAGACACAGCAAGAAGGTGACATTCTGTTTTATGAACCAGGGAGTGGGCCATCACCAGACACAAATCTGCCAGGGCCTTGATCATCAACTTCCCAGCTGCCAGAATTGTGAAAAATAAATTTCTATTGTTTTTAAGCCACCCAGTTTATGGTATTTTGATATAGCAGCCCAAATGGACTAAGACAACTCTTCCAAATAAGTGAAAGAAAAGTAACACTTCTCAACTTACTATATAAAGCCAGGATAGCCTTGATGCCAAACTCCGACAAGAGCATTATAAGAATGGAAAGTTAAAAGCTACTTTCTTGTGAATGTGTGTGTGTGTGCATGTGTGTGTGTGTGTGTGTGTGTGTTGCTTTTTAACTTTTAAGTTCAGGGGTACATGGGCAGGTTTGTTATAATGCAAACTCATGTCACAGGGGTTTGTGGTACAGATTATTTCATCATTCAGGTACTAAGTCTAGTACCCAATAACTATGTTTTTAAAAATAATTATTTATTTTTTTCTGTAGAAACGCATTTCTATCATAAACATATATTTAAAAACTGTAAACAAAATGTTAGGAAACTAAGTCCAATGATATAAAGAAGGATTATACATCATAAGCAACCTGAGTTTATTCCAAGAATGCAAGACTGGTTTATCATTAACAAATCAACCAATATAATGCATAGTATTAATAAAATAAAAGGATAAAAATCCGTATTATCCATTCAATAACAGAAAATATGTGATAAATTCAATGCCTATTCATGATTTTTAAAAAACATAGTAAATTAAAAAACAATGGGAACTTAATAAATCTGATAAAGGATTTTTGCAAATAAACCCAATCAAACAATGTATTTCATATTAAATATTTAAAAACTTCCTCTCTGAGACCAGGAATAAGACAAGATTATCCATTAACATTACTTCTATTCAATATTATGCTGAATTTCATAGGCAATGCCAGAAAGCAAGAAAACTATGTGATTAGAAAGTTTTTAAAAGACCAGGCATGGTGGCCTATGCCTGTAATCCCAGCACTTTGGGAGGCTGACGTGGGAGGACTGCTTGAGCCCAGGAGCTTGAGACTAACCTGGGCAAGGTAGTGAGACTCTATCTCTATTTTTTTAAAAAAGAGAGAAAGTAAAAAATACAATAATAAAACTAACACTATTTGGGGATAGTACGACAGTATATGTAGAAAACCCAAAATATAAAAATATGAGATTTTACTATTTAGCAAGGACATTGGATACCAAGTTAACATAAAATCAGTATTATTTCTATATACTTGCAACAAAAGCCAATTATCAAATTAAAAAAAAATTTTTTTTTTGAGACGGAGTCTCGCTCTGTCGCCCAGGCTGGAATGCAGTGGCGCGATCTCGGCTCACTCCAAGTTCCGCCTCCCAGGTTCACGCCATTCTCCTGCCTCAGCTTCCCGAGTAGCTGGGACTACAGGCACCCGCCACCACGCCCGGCTAATTTTTTGTATTTTTAGTAGAGATGGGGTTTCACTGTGTTAGCCAGGATGGTCTCGATCTCCTGACCTTGTGATCCACCCGCCTCGGCCTCCCAGAGTGCTGTGATTACAGGTGTGAGCCACCGTGCCCGGCCTTTTTTTTCCTTTTAGATAGAGTATCACTCAGCTGCCCAGGCTAGAGTGCAGTGACGCGATCCCAGCTCACTGCAACCTCTGCCTTGCAGGTTCAAGCAATTCTCCTGCCTCAGCCTCCTGAGTACCTGGGATTACAGGCATATGCCAACATGTCCAGCTAATTTTTGTATTATAAAATTAAACTTTTAAAATAGCATTAAAATATCAGCTATCTAATAAAAGTTGTGCAATACCTCTACATACACATACACACACATAAACGTTAAGATAAAATAATAAAATAAATGGAAGAGGGTGGGTGTGGTGGCTCACACCTGTAATCCCAGCACTTTGGGAGGGCGAAGTGGGCAGATCACGAGGTCAGGAGATTGAGATCATCCTGGCTAACACAGTGAAACCTCGTCTCTACGAAAAATACAAAAAATTAGCCGGGCGTGGTGGCGGGCGCCTGTAGTCCCAGCTACTCGGGAGGCTGAGGCAGGAGAATGGCGTGAACCCGGGAGGCGGAGCTTGCAGTGAGCCGAGATTGCGCCACTGCACTCCAGCCTGGGCGACAGAGCGAGACTCCGTCTCAAAAAAAAAAAGATAAATGGAAGAATATACCTTGTTAATGGGTTGTCTGTCTCAATACTGTCAATATGTTAACAAGTCTCAAGATGGCCGAATCGGAACAGCTCCGGTCTCCAGCTCCCAGCCCCAGCGACACAGAAGACGGGTGATTTCTGCATTTCTGCTGGAGGTACCGGTTTCATCTCACTAGGGAGTACCTAACAGTGGGTGCAGGACAGTCCGTGAAGCGCACTGTGCGTGAGCCGAAGCAGGGCGAGGCATTGCCTCACTCGGGAAGCGCAAGGGGTCAGGGAGTTCCCTTTCCTAGTCAAAGAAAGGGGAAACAGACGGCACCTGGAATATCAGGTCAGTCCCATCCTAATACTGCGCTTTTCCACGGGCCTGGAAAACGGCACACTAGGAGATTGTGTCCCGCACCTGGCTCAGAGGGTCCTATGCCCACAGAGTCTCGCTGATTGCTAGCACAGCAGTCTGAGATCAACCTGCAAGGCGGCAGCGAGGCTGGGGGAGGGGCGCCCGCCATTGCCCAGGCTTGCTTAGGTAAACAAAGCAGCCAGGAAGCTCGAACTGGGTGGAGCCCACCACAGCTCAAGGAGGCCTGCCTGCCTCTGTAGGCTCCACCTCTGGGGGCAGGGCACAGACAAACAAAAACTCAGCAAGAACCTCCACAGACTTAAATGTCCCTGTCTGACTGACAGCTTTGAAGAGAGTAGTGGTTCTCCCAGCAGGCAGCTGGAGATCTGAGAACGGACAGACTGCCTCCTAAAGTGGGTCCCTCACCCCTGAGCAGCCTAACTGGGAGGCACCCCCCCAGTAGGGACAGACTGACACCTCATTCAACCGGGTACTCCTCTGAGACAAAACTTTCAGAGGAACTATCAGACAGCTGAATTTGTGGTCTCAAGAAAATCCGCTGTTCTGCAGCCACCGCTGCTGACACCCAGCCAAACAGGGTCTGGAGTGGACCTCTAGTAAACTCCAACAGACCTGCAGCTGAGGGTCCTGTCTGGTAGAAGGAAAACTAACAAACAGAAAGGACATCCACACCAAAAACCCATCTGTACATCACCATCATCAAAGACAAAAAGTAGATAAAACCACAAAGATGGGGAAAAAACAGAGCACAAAAACTGGAAACTCTAAAAAACAGAGCACCTCTCCTCCTCCAAAGGAATGCAGTTCCTCACCAGCAACGGAACAAAGCTGGATGGAGGATGACTTTGATGAGTTGAGAGAAGAAGGCTTCAGACGATCAAACTACTCTGAGCTACGAGAGGAAATTCAAAACAATAGCAAAGAAGTTAAAAACTTTGAAAAAAAATTAGAAGAATGGATAACTAGAATAACCAATGGAGAGAAGGGCTTAAAGGAGCTGATGGAGCTGAAAGCCAAGTTTCGAGAACTACGCGAAGATTGCAGAAGCCTCAGTAGCAGATGTGATCAACTGGAAGAAAGGGTATCGCTGATGGAAGATGAAATGAATGAAATGAAGAGAGAAGGGAAGTTTAGAGAAAACAGAATAAAAAGAAATGAACAAAGCCTCCAAGAAATTTGGGACTATGTGAAAAGACCAAACCTACGTCTGATTGGTGTACCTGAAAATGATGGGGAGAATGGAACCAAGTTGGAAAACACTCTGCAAGATATTATCCAGGAGAACTTCCCCAATCTAGCAAGGCAGGCCAGCATTCAGATTCAGGAAATACAGAGAACGCCACAAAGATACTCCTCGAGAAGGGCAACTCCAAGACACATAATTGTCAGATTCACCAAAGTTGAAATGAAGGAAAAAATGTTAAGGGCAGCCAGAGAGAAAGGTTGGGTTACCCACAAAGGGAAGCCCATCAGACTAACAGCTGATCTCTCAGCAGAAACTCTACAAGCCAGAAGAGAGTGGGGGCCGATATTCAACATTCTTAAAGAAAAGCATTTTCAGCCCAGAATTTCCTATCCCGCCAAACTAAGCTTCATAAGTGAAGGAGAAATAAAATACTTTACAGACAAGCAAACACTGAGTGATTTTGTCACCACCAGGCCTGCCCTAAAAGAGCTCCTGAAGGAAGCACTAAACATGGAAAGGAACAACCGGTACCAGCCACTGCAAAAACATGCCAAATTGTAAAGACCATTGAGGCTAGGAAGAAACTATAGCAACTAACGAGCAAAATAACCAACTAACATCATAATGACAGGATCAGATTCACACATAACAATATTAACGTTAAATGTAAATGGGCTAAATGCTCCAATCAAAAGACACAGACTGGCAAACTGGATAAGGAGTCAAGACCCATCAGTGTGCTGTATTCAGGAAACCCATCTCATGTGCAGAGACACACATAGACTCAAAATAAAGGGATGGAGGAAGATCTATCAAGCAACTGGAAAACAAAAAAAGGCAGGGGTTGCAATCCTAGTCTCTGATAAAATAGACTTTAAACCAACAAAGATCAAAAGAGACAAAGAAGGCCATTACATAATGGTAAAGGGATCAATTCAACAAGAAGAGCTAACTATCCTAAATATACATGCACCCAACACAGGAGCACCCAGATTCATAAAGCAAGTCCTGAGTGACCTACAAAGGGACTTAAACTCCCACACAATAATAATGGGAGATTTTAACACCCCACTGTCAGCATTAGACAGATCAACGAGACAGAAAGTTAACAAGGATATCCAGGAATTGAACTCAGCTCTACATAAAGTGGACCTAATAGACATCTACAGAACTCTCCACCCCAAGTCAACAGAATATACATTTTTTTCAGCACCACACCACACCTATTCCAAAATTGACCACATAGTTGGAAGTAAAGCTCTCCTCAGCAAATGTAAAAGAACAGAAATTATAACAAACTGTCTCTCAGACCACAGTGCAATCAAACTAGGACTCAGGATTAAGAAACTCACTCAAAACCGCTCAACTACATGGAAACTGAACAACCTGCTCCTGAATGACTATTGGGTACATAATGAAATGAAGGCAGAAATAAAGATGTTCTTTGAAACCAACGAGAACAAAGACACAACATACCAGAATCTCTGGGACACATTCAAAGCAGTGTGTAGAGGGAAATTTATAGCACTAAATGCCCACAAGAGAAAGCAGGAAAGATCCAAAATTGACACCCTAACATCACAATTAAAAGAACTAGAAAAGCAAGAGCAAACACATTCAAAAGCTAGCAGAAGGCTAGAAATAACTAAAATCAGAGCAGAACTGAAGGAAATACAGACACAAAAAACCCTTCAAAAAATTAATGAATCCAGGAGCTGGTTTTTTGAAAAGATCAACAAAATTGATGGACTGCTAGCAAGACTAATAAAGAAGAAAAGAGAGAAGAATCAAATAGATGCAATAAAAAATGAAAAAGGGGATATCACCACCGATCCCACAGAAATACAATCTACCATCAGAGAATACTACAAACACATCTATGCAAATAAACTAGAAAATCTAGAAGAAATGGATAAATTCGTTGACAAATACACCCTCCCAAGACTAAACCAGGAAGAAGTTGAATCTCTGAATAGACCAATAACAGGTTCTGAAATTGTGGCAATAATCAATAGCTTACCAACCAAAAAGAGTCCAGGACCTGATGGATTCACAGCTGAATTCTACCAGAAGTACAAGGAGGAACTGGTACCATTCCTTATGAAACTATTCCAATCGATAGAAAAAGAGGGAATCCTCCCTAACACATTTTAGGAAGCCAGCATCGTCCTGATACCAAAACCTGGCAGAGACATAATCAAAAAAGAGAATTTCAGACCAATATCCTTGATGAACATTGATGCAAAAATCCTCAATAAAATACTGGCAAACCGAATCCAGCAGCACATCAAAAAGCTTATCCACCATGATCAAGTGGGCTTCATCCCTGGGATGCAAGGCTGGTTCAACATACACAAATCAATAAATGTAATCCAGCATACAAACAGAACCAAAGACAAAAACCACATGATTATCTCAATAGATGCAGAAAAGGCCTTTGACAAAATTCAACAACCCTTCATGCTAAAAACTCTCAATAAATTAGGTATTGATGGGACGTATCTCAAAATAATAAGAGCTATCTACGACAAACCCACAGCCAATATCATACTGAATGGGCAAAAACTGGAAGCATTCCCTCTGAAAACTGGCACAAGACAGGGATGCCCTCTCTCACCGCTCCTATTCAACATAGTGCTGGAAGTTCTGGCCAGAGCAATCAGGCAGGAGAAGGAAATAAAGGGTATTCAATTAGGAAAAGAGGAAGTCAAATTGTCCCTGTTTGCAGATGACATGATTGTATATCTAGAAAACCCCATTGTCTCAGCCCAAAATCTCCTTAAGCTGATTAGCAACTTCAGCAAAGTCTCAGGATACAAAATTAATGTACAAAAATCACAAGCATTCTTGTACACCAATAACAGACAAACAGAGAGCCAAATCATGAGTGAACTCCCATTCACAATTGCTTCAAAGAGAATAAAATACCTAGGAATCCAACTTACAAGGGATGTGAAGGATCTCTTCAAGGAGAACTACAAACCACTGCTCAATGAAATAAAAGAGGATACAAACAAATGGAAGAACATTCCATGCTCATGGGTTGGAAGAATCAATATCGTGAAAATGGCCATACTGCCCAAGGTAATTTATAGATTCAATGCCATCCCCATCAAGCTACCAATGACTTTCTTCACAGAAGTGGAAAAAACTACTTTAAAGTTCATATGGAACCAAAAAAGAGCCCGCATCGCCAAGTCAATCCTAAGCCAAAAGAACAAAGCTGGAGGCATCACGCTACCTGACTTTAAACTATACTACAAGGCTACAGTAACCAAAACAGCATGGTACTGGTACCACAACAGAGACATAGATCAATGGAACAGAACAGAGCCCTCAGAAATGATGCCGCATAGCTACAACTATCTGATCTTTGACAAACCTGACAAAAACAAGAATTGGGGAAAGGATTCCCTATTTAATAAATGGTGCTGGGAAAACTGGCTAGCCATATGTAGAAAGCTGCAACTGGATCCCTTCCTTACACCTTATACAAAAATTAATTCAAGATGGATTAAAGACTTATATGTTAGACCTAAAACCATTAAAATCCTACAAGAAAACCTAGGCAATACCATTCAGGACATAGGCGTGGGCAAGGACTTCATGTCTAAAACACCAAAAGCAATGGCAACAAAAGCCAAAATCGACAAATGGGATCTCATTAAACTAAAGAGCTTCTGCACAGCAAAAGAAACTATCATCAGAGTGAACAGGCAACCTACAGAATGGGAGAAAATTTTTGCAACCTACTCATCTGACAAAGGGCTAATATCCAGAATCTACAATGAACTCAAACAAATTTACAAGAAAAAAACAAACAACCCCATCAAAAAGTGGGCAGAGGACATGAACAGACACTTCTCAAAAGAAGACATTTATGCAGCCAAAAAACACATGAAGAAATGCTCATCATCACTGGCCATCAGAGAAATGCAAATCAAAACCACAGTGAGATACCATCTCACACCAGTTAGAATGGCCATCATTAAAAAATCAGGAAACAACAGGTGCTGGAGAGGATGTGGAGAAATAGGAACACTTTTACACTGTAGGTGGGACTGTAAACTAGTTCAACCATTGTGGAAGTCAGTGTGGCGATTCCTCAGGGATCTCGAACTAGAAATACCATTTGACCCAGCCATCCCATTACTGGGTATATACCCAAAGGACTATAAATCATGCTGCTATAAAGACACATGCACACGTATGTTTATTGCGGCACTATTCACAATAGCAAAGAGTTGGAACCAACCCAAATGTCCAACAACAATAGACTGGATTAAGAAAATGTGGCACATATACACCATGGAATACTATGCAGCCATAAAAAATGATGAGTTCGTGGCCTTTGTAGGGACATGGATGAAACTGGAAAACATCATTCTCAGTAAACTATCGCAAGGACAAAAAACCAAACACCGCATGTTCTCACTCATAGGTGGGAATTGAACAATGAGAACTCATGGACACAGGAAGGGGAACATCACACTCCGGGGACAGTTGTGGGGTTGGCGGAGGGGGGAGGGACAGCATTAGGAGATACACCTAATGCTAAATGACGAGTTAATGGGTGCAGGAAATCAACATGGCACATGGATACATATGTAACAAACCTTCACATTGTGCACATGTACCCTAAAACCCTAAAGTACAATAAAATAATAATAATAATAATAATAAGCTGCAAAAAAAAAGCCTCATATTTTTATAGATTCAATAAAGATCAAAATAAAATATTTTCAATATACCCTATATTTTCTACAGATTCAATATAGTGCCAATTAAAATCAGAGCAGGGTGTTTTTAAATAGAAACTGAGAAGCCGAATCTACAATTTATATAGAAATGCAAAGGGCCAAAAATAGCTCAGTTAATCTTGAAGCAGAAGAACAAAGTGAGAGAACTTACACAATTAGATATCAATACAAATGAAAAGCTACTATATTTAACACAGAATGGTATTGACACAAGAATAGACAAGTTGATCAATGAAACAGAATAGACAGTCCAGAAACAAAATATATAAAGTCACGTGGCTTATGACAAAGGTAGCACTGCACAGTAGCAGTGAGAAAAGGATGGTCTTTTTATTCAATAGTGCTGTGTATGTAGACAATCTAACTGGATTTACACACGGAAAATATAAATCTTGACTTCTACATTGCACTATATTCAAAAGCAATTTCAGGAAATTTAAGATCTAAATGTGCAAGTTAAAACAAGAAAGCTTCCGGAACTACAGCAACCACTAAATAGACGTGGTTATTTAAGCTTAAATTAATTAAAATTAGTAACATTAAAAATTGAGTAGCCCAGTTTCACTAGCCACATTTCAAGTGCTTGGTAGCTACACATCCCACATATGCAGATAGAGAAAATTTATAACATGTCAGAAAGTTCTATTGGATAGCAATGTTATAGAAGAAAACACAGGAATATATCTTCATGACTTGAAGCAAGATATGTTTAAAAGGATAGAAAGAATATTAAATAAAAAAGACAACATTGGCTGGGCATGGTGGCTTAGGCCTCTAATCCCGGCACTTTGGGAGGCCAAGGCGGGCAGATCACTTAAGGTCAGGAGTTCGAGACCAGCCTGGCCAACATGGTGAAACCCTGTCTCTACTAAAAGTATAAAAATTAGCTGGGTGTGGTGGCGGGCGCCTATAATCCCCGCTACTCTGGAGGCTGAGGTGGGAGAATCGCTTGAACCCGGGAGGCAGAGACTGCAGTGAGCCAAGATCATACCACTTTACTCCAGCCTGGACAACAGAATGAGAATCTGTCTCAAAAAAAAAAAAAAAACATAATATTGATAAATTGGAGCTCAGTTGCTAATCAGAAGGCACCATTAAGAAGTATGGAATAAGTGTAAATACTATACTACTATGAAATAATCTCAAGTTTATATTTTTAAGTGAAAAGAATCAAACTGGGGAAGAATGTGTATTGTATGGAATAGCAGATACTAGACTTCTCTAAATATATTTTGTTTTATAAGTTTATTTTGGAGCCATGTAAATATTTCACATAATTATAAAAGAAAATTAAAATTTAAAAAGCAAGCCCTAAATTTGAAAGCAACTTGAAAAAAGCCTAGCTCTGTATCTAGCTGGTAGCTTAACTACACAGACAGGAACTTTTCCAAGATACTTTAAAACACAATAATTTGACTGTACATGCCTACTGGGCATTTGTAAGGATGTGCCTTATAAATGAAAAGAATGACAAAAACTTAAACTGCTACAGTATCATATTATTTCTGTAGTGCTGAAATTGTTTTCTAAGTCCATTGTTTGAGTCCCGTGGGATAACAAATGAGTAATTCTGTTGACGTAAATGAAACTGGGATTTGAGGTATGGGAGAAATAGGAATGTAAGATTGATGAAGTTAAGTAAAAACCTTGGAGTGCTGAACTTGAATTAGATTAGTATAAATATGTGATGAGTTTTATCTTTTAAAAAATGGACATCCCTTAGCTCAGTAACTGAAAATACCTAGAAACACCAACTGACCCAGTAGCAATAAGCACACCTGTTGTTGAGATTATATCTCTAAGTATCATCTTTCACTAAAAATAAGTGAAAGCTCTTTGAAAAATGGCTGATTCTGGGAAAGGAAATGTACAAGATAATCTGAACATCTTGTAATACCAGAAATCAAGGAAGCATTCAAAAGACTATTAAGACTCACGTGAAAATGATTCAGGGTGTTATCACTGAGGAAAAGTGGGTGACGAGCACATGGGATCTCTCTGTACTAGTTTTGCAGCTTTATGTGAATCTATAATTATTCCAAAATAAAAGGTTTAAAACAAGATACACAAACACACTCACAAAGACTCAGGAGCAAAGCTGAACAGTTCCCAACTTGCCAAAGTTAGCATAATTTGATCATTAAAAAGATAATAATTGCCATGGATTGGGCCATATCAAATATGTTTAAGTCAATGAGTTCATAATGACACCTAAAAAAGGCCTTGGTCCTTTTTGTAAGATGGTCAGGAATCAATTCATTATTTTGAATACTGCTAAACAAAGGGAAAGAATCAAACATTTATCCTGCCTTTTCTGTGTGAACTGTACCTCAGGGTAATCAAATAGTTGAAGACCCATTACAGAAATGTTACAATTAATTAAAAAAAAGAAGAAATGATAGAATTAGAATGGTAGTTCTCAAAGTGTGGTCTATGGACCCTTTGGGTGTTTATGAGGTGAAAATAATTTTCAAAATAATGTTAAAACATTATTTGCATTTTTCACTATATTTACACTTGCATTGATAACGCAAAAGCATTGGTGGGTAAAGCTGGCCACCATAGAACCATAGAAGAAGTCAAAGCAGTGGCTCCACACTGTACTGGTGATTATTACATTCATGATTGGACATTTGCAGTAAGAAAAATACCAGTAAGAATGCCCTTGATGAAGCACTGATTATTATTAATTTTGATAAATCTCCACAATTAAGTACAAATCTTTTAAATATTTTGTGTGAGGAAATAGAAATGAAAAGTATGTTTAAAGTACTTCTATTGCACACTGAAATATAAACATATAAGGAAGGAAATAAATTAATAAAATATGAAAATTAATAAAACAGAAAGCAAGCATACAAGAAAGAGAACCCAAAACACCAAAAGTTAGCCTTGGAAAGACTAATATCATTAATAAACTACTTCCAAGTCTAGTCAAGAAAAATCAGAGGTGACACTAACACCAGGATTGAAAAGGGAAACATCACTACAGATCCTGCAGATGTGAAAAAAAGTCACAACAGGACATTATAAACAACTTTATGCCAAAATATTCAAAAGTACAGACAAAACTAACATATATCTGAAAAAATTAAATGTACAGGAATGAAATAGGAGCAATAAAAATACAAAGAAATTTGATCTCAATTAAAATTTTGCTACAAAGAAAACTTTAGGTACAGAGAGCTTCACTAGTGAATTCTACCAAATATTTAAGAAAGCAATATCACCAATCTCAGTAAACATGTCCAAGGAATAGGAAAAAAAATGTGAGAGAGACAGAGGTAGAGACAGGATTTCCAACCTGTTTAACAGGGCCAGCCTAAGCTAATAAGAAAAGAAAAAGACAAATCAACCTAAAAACCCACTATTAAAGACCTCTTAATTGGTTTTTATTTTATATTAACATTATTTTGAATTTAAACAAAACAGCTGTAGTCTTTGCTTAACAATTCTAAAGAATAACCATAATGTGTTTGAATTCAGAGTACATTTTGAAGGTATGTCATTAGAGTGCCCCTATGAACACAGAATATCTGTAGATGGTAACCAGATGGCTCTAGGAACAGCCAAGGAATTTGGGATGGGTTAGAAATAAAGTGTTTATCTTTCTCTACAGCACAGGAGAATACAAGATTGCATATTTATTTCTAGATTCCAAAACGAGTTCCAAATGAATATATAATAACCTTTTGTGTTTATAGTCCTTTCTTTTTCATAAATGCAGTATAAAAGAGACATGTAATTTATTTATATCCTGAACCATTATCTTACGCCATCAATTAAAATTGGGAACAAAATGAGTGGCTATCTACCTTTATTATTTAGCTTTGTTTCTTAAGAACAACCCTTACCAACAAAGTCCTTACTTCCCATAATACTTTAGTCAGGATCCTGGACTGTAATCCATATTCACTTGAAGTTCTGCCAAGTGTTAATATTTCTGATATTCATATGACATGCATTTGAGCATTGTAAAAACCTTTCAGCAATTTAGTCCACCTTCATTCCAACCTAGCTAAGTTAATTTAGTTGTTGAAATATTATTGTTTCCCTCTAACTGAATATATTGAAGACAACAAAAGTCAATAGGTCATTAACATTATGAGACACATTGTCAATACTTTCCCACTTATATGTTTCCAAGGTATTGCTTTTCTCTTATGTCCACTCAAATTATAATGTTCTTTTTCTTTCCTTTTTACTGGTTTGAGGGTCTATATTATACAATATTGTTGTGTTGTCTATACGAGTTTTTAAATTTGAATATATTTCATATGTCATGCAAACTTCCTTAGTTTCATCATTCTAAAGTTTTTTAGTGTGGCTATCAGCTTCAAAGTCAAAATAGATATACAAAACATCTAATTACCCTATGGGAAAGTCTACTTGTGGAATGTATGTTAAATAAAGCACCTTGAATGCCATAAACATTCTACTACTGTTAACAAATGACATTGCAAAGAGGAGATATCCTATTTCCTATATACCCTGGCAAAAAACAAGATGCTTTAATTCCAGGTGAACAACACACTAATATAACATTGTTATGTTCAAACTATGTATAACTTTCATGTGGAAATTTAATAAGGCCAGTTGTATGGTAAGTGTTTCATGCATTTTTGCTATATTAATATATTTATACCTTTAAAAATTGTCAATGCAATCAGTTTTTAATAAGTAGAAATTTATATCTCAGAAGTACCATCTTAGATACCATTCTAAAAAATTCAAATTGCCCATCAGGAATATTAACAGAAAAAAATGGACATGAGGTACACATTGTCTAATTGTTACACAATCAGTGAATCAATTTTGTTTATATCTTAAATATTATCAATTGGAAATATAGAGATAAAAACCATGTTTTCCCGAATTTCTTAAACTGATAATTTTTAGTATTACAGGCTATGTTAATATATACTGTAAACTTACGGTAAACTAAAATGAAAGAACTTAAAATTTGAGCAAAATATAAACACATATGCATCAACATGATTCTATAAGACTCAGACACATATTATAATCATTGTTAAATGTCATGCTTTTCAAATGATTTGAAATAAAATGAAAGCAATAAATATGTTATTTCTAGAATCCTGTCATTATTAAGGCATTCAGGATACTATGACAAGAATTCTTTTCTAAAGAATTAAGATCAGATCAATAGGTAATTGAACATGAAGAAGTAAATAACAAATGCCTTTGTGAATTACAAATACCCCATATTTATAGAAGTTATTTAATTCATTTTTATGAATCATAATTCATTTATTTATAGGGAAATATCCAGCCCACAACAATTATTAGCAGACCAATTATCTACCTAAAAAGCAAAATATCAAAAATGATGGAAAAAGATTCTTCAACTGAATGAATGGGATGGTACAATATTCCTGCACATATGAACAGTATATCTCTATTATTTTGTTAATCATTCATATATGTTTAAAAATTTGGTTTGAAGGGTTGTTTTTTCCTCTGTTATTTCCTATATTTTTCCTTTTAAATAGCTAATTTTCCTTCTAACTTCTAGATTCATTGGACTTCCTATTGCTTACTTATGTTTCCTTTCTAGTCTAGTGAAAATGTGTTTCTAAAAAAAATTCCTCACTCCCAAACTTTATAGCATTACTGGTATTATCATCTCTTTTTGTTACAGAAAGCAATGAAAATAAAAGAAATAAATAGTGAAATTTCTTGGTAGGAAACGTGTTCACATATTAAGTGCTCTGATACCTGAAATATTAGGATTGTAGTGCACCAATTTCCTTCCCTAAAATTAACTGAGATTCTATTAAATAGTATCCACTGCAAATATCACAATGTAATGATGTGCATACCTATTAATTCCTTTGTCATCTATAGAACTGGACTCATACTTAGTCCCAGACACAGCATTGAAGTTTCTCATGCTAGCTCTAGAATCAGAAAATTCCTCTGTTATGTTATTAGTGTAGGTCATGAGGAAGAAAATAATCATTGAAACAGTACATTTGAAAGTGACCTTTAAAGTGTTAACCACATGTACACATCTAAAGTAGAAAAGTAAGTTAAAGGTTTTCCCTCTGTGTTGAACAGTGTTACCATCCAATTCACATATGCACATATTTATTCATTCAGTCAGCATTTACTAAGCATATCTTATATGCTGGATTCTATTATATTGTGAAAATATTAAGTATGGAAAATTTTAACATATGTAAATTTATTTTATTTGCAGTTAACATCATTACTTGAGGAAGAATAACTTACAAGCCACTTTTCCCCTTATTGCCTAGAATAGTAAAACAAGGAATGCTTCATTTTCCTTCCTTCATTTCTACACACCTCCTTCTCTTGCATCTAGGATTTCTATGAGAAGTCAAAAAGTAATAATGTAGAATTGCTTCAAAATGTTGTCCTAACTGCACTCAAGAAGTTTAAGGGCCAGCTGCAGTGGCTCATGCCTGTAATCCCAGCACTTTGGAGGCCTAGGTGGGAGGATCACTTGAGGCTAGGAGTTTGAGACCAGCCTGGGCAACATAGTGAGACCCCTGTCTCAAAAAAAAAAAGTTTTGAAATGCCAAGGGCCACTAACAGATAAATTGAAGTATTTTAATCACTTAACTTTTATTAGATACATTACTCTCAAATATGATATTTACTTATTTGTTAAGTGTATTTGTCCCCTAAAATAAAAGAAATTAAATCCAAGTTGAATGGACTTTGGATGGTAAGTGCATCTTTGAACACATAAATATTTCTGACATAAAAATTACTCATCTTTCCTCTTTGTAAAATATTATCAATAGAAACACAAAACAAAAGTTGTCAAGTCCTATATCCAACAATATGATCTCCTATCAGTATAAATAGATGTTATGAGAGAGGCTTACAATTTTTGTGTACTTACAAAACACTGCTATGGAGCTATTAGCTATGTTTTAGGGTGTCATTCCCAAAGAAGACACCTTCACCAAAATGGTATTCATGAAAAGTATAGGCTAGAGAATACACTGTTTTTTATTAAATGGTATGTCATATTAAAGATCCAACTAAATCTGTGATCTCTATCACAAAGCCTTCTCTGACTCCTTCCTCCCCACTCAAGTGTTCTCTTATGTTCCCTTTTTCCCTTCTTTTAACCCCCATTGTAATTTATTTTTACATCTTTTGTGGTTATTGTCATCTTTTAATAATGCATTGCAATAGCTTAAGTAAATGTTTCACCTTCCATATTATATTCATATAAAGCAGACTCTTACTTATTTTTCATTCTTCACTTTAAATAGTAGAGTGCCTTACACATCTGTTGCTTATAAAATATTTTGGTATTTTATTTTTAATTTTAGACCTTTACGTCATATTACTTTTATTGTTCTTAAATAGGTTTTAATTTTTACCCTTGTTTCTCAAAAATAAACTATAAGTCCCTTGAGGCCTAGGGCAATCTTCTAATACTTCTATACTTCCAGATTTCTTGGCACAGGAACTGCCAAGAAGGAGTGTTTAATTCAATTGATGAAATGTTGTGAAAGGCTTGTCTAAGAAATATTTCAGAATACAGCTAGCAGCCATCTCCTGGCCAAAGGAATCAAATTCCATAAAATTTGCTTACCATGGCATTGACATTAGCGTGATCCCCTTTCCTATTCCGAATCTGAATACAGGATATTGGCAAATTCAGTCCTACCCCAGGGGCAAGATTTCGCAGGTCGGCAGCATTGTACTCCCCACGCAATAGCAAACTGTTATTATCAGAACCAAGTCCCAGAGAGGCCCGATAGAGATAAGTCTGAGAAAGTCTCTCAACTGTAGTGACATCTATGGTGGCTGATGTCATGCAAGGATTTGAAACCATCTTCCTTCCATACCTCAGATCCTCTGTAGAGTGACAGCAGCCCTGAGGGCAACAGCCTGGGCTCTGGTGCAACTTGGTACAGACGAAGAAAAGTAAGCACCCCAGAAATAAAAAGGAAATACAAGCCAAGGCAATTACTAAATACAAGTTCTGGGCAGAAAGCTGTCCTCCTGGTTCCCAGACATCTTCGAAGTCTGGAAGTAACTGAGGGACAGAGTTGCTCAACAGCACACCCAGAGTGACAGAGGAGGAAAGTGGTGGGTCTCCATGGTCCCGAACCACTACCACCACCCTCTGCTTAACTGCATCAGTGGGAAGAACTAAGCGAGCAGTACGGAGCTCACCTATATTGGCTGAAATTCTAAAAAGACTAGAGTCAGACGACCGGGAGATGTGGTAGGAAAGCCAGGCATTAGAACCACTGTCTGCATCCTCTGCTACCACTTTTGTGACCAAGTGTCCAGTCCTGGCAGAGCGGGGCACAATTTCCACTGGGACAGAACCATTTCTGGGCAAGGGAAACAAGATAACCGGATAATTGTCATTCCTATCTACCACAAACAAGTTTATAGTCACTGTTGCACTTCTGGGAGGAATGCCACCATCCCGGCCTTCTACTTGGAAACGAAACCCCCTGAGCTGCTCAAAGTCAAAGGAAGTTTTGGCAGTGATAGCCCCACTGGATGATTCCACTGCCACCAAGCTAGAGGCTGGTGGCCCTTCAGAGATAACATCCAACAGCTCATAAGAGACAAGGCCATTCTTCCCCAGGTCGGGGTCCTGGGCAAACACTCGGCCTAGAGAGGCCCCAGGGCCATTGTTTTCGGCAACGAAAAGTTCCTGCTGGGGTTGAGGAAAGCTTGGTGTATTGTCATTCACATCAGCAACTGACACAGTGATTGTCCTTCGGGTGCTAAGTGGGGGTGAGCCACTATCTGAGGCCATGATCAGGACTTGGTATTCACTGATCTGCTCCCGGTCCAGGGGCCCATCAATCAGCAGGCTGTAGTAGTTGTCAAAGGAAGCCGTCAGCTGAAAAGGGCCTGCACTAGACATGCCACAAATGACCCTACCATTAGAATCAAGGTCTTCATCCTTTACACTAAAGAGAGCAATCACTGTGCCAGGGGCAGCGTCCTCGGGTACTGGGTTCGAAAGAGTCATGAAGTCCAGTTCGGGGGCATGATCGTTCACGTCAGTCACCTCCACCAGCAGTTTAGCGGTGCTAGCTAAACCAAAGACACCTTCGTCCCTCGCCTCAATGTATGCCTCCAAGAGAGTTTCAGGCGGACCTAGTGAAGCAGCTACTTGCACCTCCCCACTTTTAGGGTGCACGTGAAAGCGGTGTCGCAGCTCTGCTTGCGTGCTATTGCTTAGGGAGTATCGGACTTCCCCATTGGACCCTTCATCTGGATCCAAGGCTTGAACTCGGAATAACACAGTCCCATTGGGTGCAGTCTCTGGAACCTTGGTGCGGTATACGGAGCACTCAAATACAGGCGCGTTGTCATTTGTGTCCACCACAATGATGGTGACTTGTGCTTCTCCTGAGCGGGCAGGTAGCCCGCCGTCCCGAGCTGTAAGCACCAGCAGGTGGGTGGCGTGCTGTTCGCGATCAAGTGCTTTCTCCAACACCAACTCCGGGTATTCGCTGCCGTCAACCCGCGATCCCATGTCCAGGCGAAAGTGCTGACTGGGGCTTAGGCTGTAGTTTAGTATCCCATTGCTTCCCTCGTCGTCATCTTGGGCATTCGGGAGAGTAAAGCGGGCTCCAGGCGTCAGGAACTCGGGGATGTGCAGCTGCACGTCGCCGGCAGGAAAGAGAGGTGAGTTGTCATTGGTGTCCAGGACGTGAACCCGAATCTTGTGCAGCTCCAGCGGGTCCTCGAGCACCAGGTCGTAGGTCAAGACGCAGGCAGCTTTGGCCCTGCACAGCCGCTCGCGGTCCGCCGGCTCTCTGACCACCAAGTTGCCGCTGGGTAGATCCACCCCGAAGTAGAGCTCGCGGTGGCTGGAAAGGAAGCGAAAGTTCCGCGAGGACATAGCGGCCGCTGGCAGCCTCAAGTCCGCGGCGACATTGCCTACAGCTACGCCCCGCTCCGTCTCCTCCGGCACTGAGTACTCGAGCTGTCCTGCGGCGACCTTGCCTACGGCTACGCTCCGCTCCGTCTCCTCCGGCACTGAGTACTCGAGCTGTCCCGCGGCGACATTGCCTACGGCTACGCCCCGCTCCGTCTCCTCCGGCACTGAGTACTCGAGCTGTCCCGCGGCAGCGCCGCAGGAAACCCACAAACATAAAACTGCCACCCCCCAGCCCACCATCCTCCCTCTGGGCGTCCACGTTCCACCAACACGCTACACCAACGGTGACCCAGGACCATGCTCCGGACTCCTGGAGAGCACGAGGCGCGGGGAAGAGCACGTTCCTGCCGGCCGTCACTGCTGCGGGCTGGATGCTCAGCGACCGCCGACGTTGCGCCTCCCGAACGCCGGCATTGCCCGGGCTGGCCGGCTGGGAGCCGGGCTTGCTAGGCTGGAGGCTGGGCAGCCGTCTGGGAAAGCAGAGCCGGCCTGGTGTTGAGGAGAGCAGCGCCGCCTAGGGGTGCAGAGACGAGGCTGCCCGCCCGGGCGCGAGAGGTGCCGTCTCCAGTAGCAGCGGGCTGGGGTCTTGCCCACAGCGCTGGCCGCGGGCGCAGGGCGGAGCTTGGGAGACGCCCGGAGACACTAACACTTCTCTCCTTAAAAGGTGTTTTCTAGGACAACGCCCTGAGGCTGCCCAGATCTTAACCTCCACAACCTCTGCCTGCAGATTGCTGGTAACTGAGGCTGAGCCCCTCTGGGCTCCTCCTGCCACCCTTCGGGAGTCGCGCGTCGGGTCCCGGCGCTCTGACCCCGGCGCACCTCTCCCGCGGAGAGGGCGGGACTCCGCAAGGAGCTGCCGGGCGGAGGCGGCGAGAGGCGGGACCGTGAACGTGAGCGACCACACCTTCTAGGCTTAAGGAAACAGGAGCCCCCAGAAACAAGTGCTGCGGGGCTTTCCGCGCTGGATCCTGCTGCGGGTTGAAGTCTGTCCTGCACCCTCTTGTATCCCAGGAACTGCCAAGAATGCAATAGAGACGACAAGGAGAGGAAGAAGGTTGGGGAATAGTGTCCGCATCAAACTGCCTCCGGACTCTGGCTTTTCCAGGCAGCGGAGCCAGCGAGCTCAAGGCTTTTTTTGCGTGACAGCAGTTTCTCCCTCTCCAAGAGGCTCTACTTGGGAGTGCTTTGCAAACGGCCCTTGACGATCTGGGTGAAAGAGGAGGTTATAAACCAGTCAATAGCAATAACTAGAAACTCAAACACTTGACGACCCGTCCCCAAAGAGGACGCGAGAAGTGGAGGGGAAAGTACTGAGATACTCATCAGAGTTTGACCAGGAAACTACTCTGTAAATTTTCTTTCTGTAAATATTTAGAAAACACCATGAGGCAGGATAAGAATAGGCTAGATACCCACCCTTTCTCCAGCCTCGCTTTTTAAAAAATTATTATTATACTTTAAGTTCCAGGGTACATGTGCACAACGTGCAGGTTTGTTACATAAGTATACATGCGCCATGTTGGTGTGCTGCGCCCATTAACTCGTCATTTACATTAGGTATTTCTCCTCGATTTTAATTTGGTCTTTTGCATGGATATTGGGACAGTGATCAGTTCTATGAGAAACATCTCCAGCCACAACAGATACACCCAAATTCTGCCTAACACCCTAGAACCAGTTCCTTTCCCTAAGAAGGAGGGGAGCCAAAAGGAGGCTCATTGACTATTGACTATTAAGCACTAAATTCCTCACTCAAATCCTTCTTTTAATACAGGTGCAATATGCTCAAAGCCCCAGTAATGAAAAATTTGAAAGGCAAAATCTGAACACAGATCAAGAATTAAAGTTTCCAGGACATATTTTCTGGTACAAACCTGCCTAAAATTATCAATAATTATTGAAGCTGGGTAATGGTACATTGGGGTCAATTACACAATTCTCTCGACTTTTGTGTATGTTTGAAATTTTTTTCCTTCCTTCCTTCCTTCATTCATTCATTCCTTTCGAGATGGGTGTGTTGCTGTGTTGCCCAGTCTGGTCTCAAACTCCTGGGCTCAAGCGATCCTCCCATCTTAGCTCAGCCTCCTAAAGTGCTAGGATTACAGACATGAGCCACTGCGCTCACCCTGCATTTTTTTTAACTTTTTTTATTTATTTTTTCTTTTTTTTGAGACAGGGTCTTGCTCTGTCACCCAGGCTGGAGTGCAGTGGCACGATCTGGGCTCCCTGCAACCTCTTCTCCCAGGTTCAAGCAATTCTCTTGCCTCAGTCTCCTGAGTAGCTAGGACTACAAGCACGCACCACCACGTTCGGCTAATTTTTGTATTTTTATTAGAGATGAGGTTTCGCCATATTGCTCAAGCTGGTCTCGAACTCCTGACCTCAAGTGATCCACCTGCCTCGGCCTCCCAAAGTGCTGGGATTACAGGCGCGAGCCCCGCGCCACCGCATCTGGCATCAGCCTGCATATTTCTATAATATTTTAAAATATTTAAAAATTGCTGATTAAAATGGTGGGGAGAGGGGTAGCTCTGGCATTCTCATTTTTACACTGAGAGTTGGATTGATAACTCCAGTGTTCCACTAAAAACCAGTTACCTCCCTGAACACACAAACCCATTCCTTATCTCTTCCAGGGAACTAGAAAGGGCACGCTGTGATGTAAGGCAATGTAAGTAGTAAATACCCCTTGGCTAGTTTGCCTTTTTGAATTAAGAAACCAAAAAATCATTGACACCAAGTCTCAGATAAAATTAAAGGAGGAAACATGTCAGCCTATTAGGCAGAGTCACAAGTACAGACCTCATTAGATCTCACCAGGATGCAAAACAGCCCATAAAAATTGAACTTATTCTTCACCAAATTTCAAAACCAAAACTAATTTTCTGCTTCAGTGCCAGAGATTAGGATGTGCATTTCTTCATTTTAAATTAATGCGGCTAAGCAAGCTCACTGCTTTGGAATGAAGGTTTATTCTTTCTGCCTTAAACAGATGAAATACAACTGTAAAGATGTACCGAACTTTTGGCAGGCCCCTTACTTTTAGGTCTGCAGCCAAGCCTCCAATTATACCAGGTTTAGGAACTCTGAGCTGCACCTAGAGGGATAGTATGTGTGGGTATAGACTAGGGCGTGAGGAAAAAGGAAAAATGCATACAGAGAACAGCATGGGAAATCTTCACAGAAACTCCTCCTCCTTCACATGCTTCTCAGATTTTTGGCTTCCCTTTCTCCCATTTCTCTATTTAAACTGCCACTGACGTCTATTTTCAAAAGATTTCATTTGTGAAAAGAATGAAGAAAGCATCCACCCAGTAGGATTTGTCCCACCATATGCCTCCCTAACTTCTGGCATAACATTGCATTCTTATTCAAGTAAATTGGGATTTGTGAGAAAACAACATTTAAGAGAGAAGGATATTCCAAAGATAAGGGAGGCTAAAGATTTTTGCCTTTTGGATAAGATGACAAGATAAACATTAAAATTGTGAATTAACAAAACTTCTCTTTAGCGGGACCTTTCATTGCTGATATTTCGTTTTGTCCTTTTTTTGGGACAGAATCTCACTTCTGGAGTGCAGTGGTGTGAAGGTGGCTCACTGCAGCCCCTACCTCTCTGGGCTCAGGTGACCCTCCCACCCCAGCCTCCCAAGTAGCCAGGATTATAGGCACACACCACCATGCCCAACTAATTTTAAAAAATATTTTATAAAGACAGGGTCCCACTATGTTGCCCAGGCTGGTCTTGAACTCCTAGGCCAAGCACCTCCATGCCCAGCTAATTTTTAATTTTTTGTAGAGACAAGGTCTCACTATGTTGCCCAGCTAGTCTCAAACTTCTGGGCTCAAACGATTCTTTCACCTTAGCCTCCCAAATTGCTGCAGTAGATGCATCTGAACAAAAATTTATCTTTCTATAATTTTTTTTAATATTTCACCTTCAAAGTGTGACCCTAAAAACTTAAAATCATACTCCCATTGGTCAAATAAGTGCTGACATGAGGAGACCTAGCTCTTTTATTCTAAATACTACACATGTAGTAACAAAGTCCAAAACTGCAGTCCAACAACCATTCTCATGGCTTGCCTGTTGTCTGTGATATGCCACTGGCTGAAGACAAACTAGATTTCCATTGCTGGAAGTAAAAGTCTGAAGTTTATTTGTATCTCAAAATTTTTTCTTGAATGATGTCTTTGGATTTTTTCCCCCTTGTCTACGTATTTGGTGTCTTTGAGGACATCTATTAGCAGTATGCTGTATCTCCTTTTTCTGTATTCCAAAGCTACAGTTTTCTCTCCAGTTCTTTTAAATTCTTTATTCTTTTCCACTTATTTTTCTCAACCTTGTTAAGTGTTTCTTTTTGTTCTTGACTGTATGGAGGCAGAGCCTGTTCACTTTTTTACTGCTTGCAGTATAGCCATATTTACTGTTTGATGGAGTGGCTTATGTGTACCATAGTTTTAATATATCTTCAACTCATGAGAACTGGCGGCTGCAGGGCAACTTGTCATCCTAACTTTTCTCCTTACCTTGCCACATCCTTAGGTTCAATCTTGAAATAATGGCGCATCTGCTCACTCTCAGATTTAGTCCTGCCTTCTCTCCTATTTTGTGTTGACAAATAGGATAGTGAGAGAGTCCTGCCCTTAGCCTCTGTACCTAGATCTTTTTATTCCAAAACAAGGAGTCTTTGGTTTTGCATCTCAGTGAGAATCACTACTCTAGAAAATACCAATATACCAGCCCTTTCCAAGATCTCCAGTGAAAGGTATCCTCTCCTAGCATTTTCATATCTTGGTCCAGTCTTCATGGCATTTAGTAACTTATCTTCATATACATCATAGTTGAGGTTCAAATGTTTTACAGAGTTTCATTAAAGATATGACTTTATTTTTTTGTCTGCCATACTTTTTGTTGTTTTTGATGAGTTTCATGGAGGATAAGAGACATTTAAAGGTGAATTTTCATTTATCTATAGTTGGTAGAAATACCACTTTTTGCTTAGTGGGATTTCTACATTTTGAAGGTATGTGGGAAAGTTATATTTTTATATTTATTTTTTAAACTAATCATTTCATTGAACTCTTTTTTAGTTCTATTTTTTTCCTTTGGTTCTCTGGGATTTTACAAGTGTAAAATTATATTGACTATAAGTTTTATCATGTAATATATATTTATCCTCCTTTCTAAAATCTTATATATATACTGTATATATACACACACATATATAAATATGTATATATGTGTATAGATATTCACATATATATCTTACCTTGTGTTATCTAGAACATCCAAGTCAGTATTGAATAGTAGCCAAGAAGTGTCCTGTTATGCTTATAATTTTTATGGGAGTAATTCATGTGTTTACTGTTTAAAATTGAGGTGGCCAGTGTTTGATGGTAACTGTCAAATTTTTATTAAAGTCCCTTAAAATAGCTACCATAATGATGATCTGATGATATTTTTCTTATTACCTTTGAAACCATAATATAGTATGAGCTCTACTGTAACATAATAGAGCTTTTTTTACAGAATGTTGTATCAGCAGATTTTTATTTCAGGTTAGGCACTATCTAACAAACTAATCTCAGAGTGGTTTGGTAGTGGTTGCAGGCCTCCCTTTTCAGACACCATTGAAGAAAATTTTTATCTGCAGCACAAAGGAAAATCTAGTGTGAATGTTTATCAAATATGTAGAAACATGAAACTTGAATATAGGCAAATATGTGATTGGACCAGACAGATTAGCTCTTAATACAATGGCATTCACCAAATTTGAGGTTTTTTTCAAGTAAGCATAAAAGTCTAGGACTTTTTGATCTGTGGCTTAATATCATCTAGCAAAAAAGACGTGAATTATAGTTGTCAATCTATTGTGAAAAAAAACTGTGCTTTATGTCTGTTAAAAAAAAAATGCATTAGTGGGTGTAGTGGTGTGCACCTGTAGTCCTAGCTACTTAGGAGACTGAGGCAGGAGGATTCCCTTGAGCCCAGGAGTTCAAGGTTAGAGTGAGCTATGATTGCCCCACTGCACCCTAGTCTAGACAACATAGCAAGACCCTGACTCTGAAAAAATAAACAAATACAATATTGTACTCTAGTACTACATGTGGTGTTTAGAATGAAAGGGCTAGATCACCTACTCTTGGAACTGATTTGACGAACCAAACTTTAAGTTCTAAGGGCTACAGTTTTGTTTTTTTTTTTTTTTTTTTTGAGACACAGTCTTGCTCTGTCGCCAGGCTGGAGTGCAGTGGCGTGATCTCGGTTCCCTGCAACCTCCGCCTCCCAGTTTTAAGCAATTCTCCTGCCTCAGCCTCCTGAGTAGCTGGGACTGCAGGCATGCACCACCATGCCAAGCTAGTTTTTGTATTTTTAGTAGAGACGGGGTTTCACCATGTTGGCGAGGATGGTCTCAATCTCTTGACCTTGTGATCTGCCCGCCTCGGCCTCCCAAAGTGCTGGGATTACAGGTGTGAGCCACTGCGCCTGGCCTAAGGGCCACACTTTGAAGGTGAAATAGAAAACCTGAGTCTAACTAATTGCATAAAACAATATGTAGAACTCTATTGTTGGACCAAAAACATATAGAAATATAACAAATTTGTCAATTACAGTGTAAAAGAGGTGTGTGGGAGAACAGCTGTATCTGATAAAAAATGACACCAGATGGTAATATGAATCCACAAGAATAAATGAATAGAACTAGCAATGACAAATAAGAAATGCTATAAATATATAATTTTCTCCTTTTTTCTTTTAGTGCCTCTAAAAAATATAAGATTACATAAAGTAATAATTATTATAGCGATGTATTGTTGGGTATATAATACTATAAATGTGCATTGGTTTTCTGTGGCTGCTGTGACAAATTACTACGCACTGGGTTGCTTAAGACAGTTTTTCTCCCAGGTTTGGAGAGGAGAAATCAAAACTCAAGATGTTGGCAAGGTTGCACTCCCTTTAGAGGCTCTACGGAGAATCTGTTTCTGCCTTTTCCAGGTGTTGGTGGCTGTTGACGTCAATCCAATCTCTGTCTCCATCTTCGCATGGCCTTTTCCTCTGTGTCTGTTTTCTCATCTTCTATCTCTTATTTAAAAAACAAAACAAACTTTTCACTGGAATTAGCCTCCACCTGAAAAATTTAGGGTAATTTCATCCCCAAATCTTTAATATAATTATGTCTTCAAAGACTCATTTCCAAATGAGGTCACAGGTTCCAAAGGTTACTATGTGGACATATATTTTTGAGGCCCACAATTCAATCCACCACAAGATGTAATATGTGTAACAGTAACACAAAAGGCAGAAGAGGAATAAAGCTATCTAGAAGTAACATATTTATATCTCACTAGAATTAAGTTAATATAAATCTGAAGCAGATACCAATAAGCTAAAATATATATAGTAAACTCTAGAGAAACTACTGTGAAAATAACTCAAAAGATACAGTTTAAAATTTATTTTAAAAATTACCATGTTACATTCTAAAATATTCACTTAATATAAATCAGTAAATGAAAAGTATAGGGAAAAAAGAGAATTAAAACATACAGAAAAAGGAGTAAAATAACAAATATAAATCCAAATATATCAATAGCAACATCATGTGAATAGATTAAAGAACCCAATCAAAAGGCAGAATTGTCAGTCTAGAGTTTTTAGGAAAACAAGATCCAACTATGTGTTGTCTGCGGGAGACACTTTTAGATTCGAAGATACAAACAGATTGAAAGTAAAAGAATGGAAAAACATATACAGCAACCACAAGATAGCTGGAGTGACTACACTAATATCAGACAAAACAGACTACAAGACAAAAAGTGTTACTAGAAATCAAGAAGCACATTTTATAATGACAAAAGGACCAATTAGGAAGATATAGCAACTAAAAACATATTTGCATCTAATAATAGAGCCCCAAAACACATGAAGCAAACACTGGCAGAAATGAAGGGAGAAATAGACAATTCAATAGTCATAATTGGAGACTTTAATACTCCACTTCCAATAATGGACAACAACTAGGCAGAAGATCACCAGGAAATGAAAGATGTGAACAACACTAAAAACCAACTAACCTAAACAACATCTGTCTTAGTCTGTTCAGGATATTATAACAAAATGCTATATGCTGTGTAGTTAATAAACAAGAGAGATTTATTTTTTCACAGTTCTAGAGGCTTGGAAGTTCATGATTCAGGCACCAGCAGATTTAGTGTCTGGGGAGAGGCCACTTTCTGGTTCACGGATGTCACATTCTTGCTGTGTCCTCACATGGTGAAAGAGGCAAGGCACCTCTCTAGGCCTCTTTTATAAGGGCACCAATCCCATTCATGAGGGCTCTGCCCTCATGACTTAATTACTTTTGAAAGGTCTCACCTCCTCATACCATCACCGTGAGAATTAGGTTTCAATATATGAATTTGGGGAACACAAACATTCATATCATAGCAACATCTATAGAACATTCAGCCAACAGCAGCATAATATACATTCTTCTCAATTGCACATGGAACATTATCTAAAACAATCCTCAATAAGTTTAAAAAGATCGATACCATCCAAAGCATTCCCCTTGAGACCTGGAATAAGACAAGGATGCCCACTGTCACCACTCCTATTCAACATCCTACTGGAAGTCCTAGCCAGAGAAATCAGGCAAGAGAAAGAAATAAAAGGCATCCAAATAGGAAGAGAGGAAGTCAACCTATCTCTCTTAGCAGACAATATAATTTTATACCTAGAAAACCCTATATTCTCTGCCAAAAAGCTCCTACATCTGATAAAACCTCCAGCAAAGTTTCAGCATACAAAATCAATGTACAAAAATCAGCATTTCTGTACACCAACAACATCCAAGCTGAGGGCCAAATCAAGAACACAATCCCATTTACAACAGACATACACAAAAAGAAAATATCTATGAATATGGCTAATCAAGGATGTGAAAGATCTCTACGAAAAGAATTATAAAACACTGCTGAAAGAAATCAGAGATGATACAAACAAATGGAAAAACCTTCCACGCTCATGGGTAGGAAGAAACAACATTGTTAAGATAACCATACTGTCCAAAGCAATTCACAGATTCAATGATGTTCCTATCAAACTACCAACATTATTTTTCATAGAATTAGAAAAACAAACTATCCTAACATTCATATGGAAAAAAAAGAGCCCAAATTGTCAAAGCAATCCTAAGCAAAAAGAACAAGAAGGACATCATACTACCCAACTTCAACTATACTACAAGGCTACAGTAACCAAAACAACATGGTACTAATACAAAAACAGACACATAGACCAATGGGACAGGTTAGAGAACCCAGAAATAAAGCTGCACACCTACAATTATCTGATTTTCAACAAAAACAAGCAATGGAGAAAGGACTTCCTACTCAATATTGCTGGGATAACTAGCTAACCATATGCAGAAGATTGAAAACTGGACCCCTTCCTTTCAGCATGAACAAAAATCAGCTTGAGATGGATTAAAGAGTTAAATGTAAAACCTAAAACTATACAAACCATAAAATGAAACCTAGAAAATATCACTCTGGGCATAGGCCCTGGCAAAGATTTCATGACAAAGATGCCAAATGCACTTGCAGCAAAAACAAAAATTGGCAAATGGGGCCTAATTAAACTAAAGAGCTTCTGCACATCAGACTATCGAGGTGGAGCAAGATAGTGGAACAGAAGCCTACACCATCCCCCCCTCCCCCGCCACATGAACACCAAATTGTAACAACTATCTGCACACAGAAAAGCGTCATTACAAAAACCAAACATCAGGTAAGCAATCGTAGTACCTGGATTTAACAACATATCACTAAAAGAGGCATTGAAGAGGGTTGGAGAGACACTCTGGAATCACCACCATCACCCCTCCCATATCCCCCAGCAGCAGCTGAGCAACATGGAGAGTCTGCGCACTTGGAGGAGGTAAAGCACAGCAACTGGGGAACTTTACATTAAACTCGGTGCTGTCATAGCGGGGAACAACACTGTGCTAGACTCAGCCAGCAGCCGCACATGAAGGGAGCTTTCGGAACAGGCCTGGCCAGAGGTGAATCACTCATCCCAGCAGTCAGAACTTGAGTTTCTCAGCAAGCCTCACCACTATAGGCTTAAGTGCTCTGAGGTTCTAGGTAAACTTGAAAGACAGTCTAGGACACAAGGATTGCAATTCCTAGGTAACTCCTAGTGCTGGGCTGGGCCCAGAACCAGAGGGATAGGGTGGCATCCTTCCCTAGGAAGTCATCAGCCTGGGCAGCTAAGGGAGTGCTTGTGCCACCCCTCCCCTAATCCCAGGCAGAGAAGCTTGCAGCAACAAAAGTTACTCCTTCCTTCTGCTTAAGGAGAGGAGAGCAAAGAGTAAAGAGGACTTTGCCTTGCATCTTGGATACCAGCTCAGCCACAGTAGGATAGGGCATTGAATAGAGTCATGAGGCCCCCATTCCAGGCCCTAGCTCATGGATGAAATTTCTAGAGACACCCTGGACAAATAGAAAACCCATTGCCTTGGTGGGAAGGACCCAGTCTTGGCAAGATTAATCACCTGCTGACTAAAGAGCCCTTGGGCACCAAATAACCAGCAGTGATATCCAGGTAGTATACTGTGGGCCTTAGGTTCTGAGATGTGCTGACTTCAGGTGTGATCCAGCACATTCCTAGTTGTGGTAGCTACAGTGAAAGATTCCTTCTGTTTGACAGAAACAGAGGAAAAAGTAAAGGGGACTTTGTCTTGCACCTTTGGTACCAGTTTGGCCACGTGGAGTAGAGCAACAAGCATGCTCTTCGGGTCCCCAAGTCCAGGCTTTGGCTCCTGGAAATCATATTTGGATCTTCCCCAGGGCAGAGGGGTGCCCACTTCCTTGAAGAGTCCCAGGCCTGGCAGCATTCACCACAGCACAACTGAACAGCCCTTAAGCTTTAAGTGAACATCAGCAGTGGCCAGGTAGATTCCCTGTGGACCAGTGGTAGTATTGGCCACAGGGAGAGGCACCTCTCCCTGTGGAAAGGGGAGGGAAGAATGGGAAGGACTTTGTCTTGTGGTTTGAGTGCCAGCTTAGCCATAGTCAAATAAAACATCAGGCAAATTTCTAAGTATTTTGACTCCAATCCCTGGGCAGGCCCAAGTAGCATCTCTGGGCCTGCCCAGGGCCTGGGGGAACTTGCTACCCTAAAGGGAAGGATGCAAACTTGGCTGGTGTCACCCCCTGCTGATCTTATAGCCCTAGGGCCTTGAGTGAACATAGGTGGTCGTCAGGCAGTGGTTACAGCAGGCCTTGGACGAGACCCAGGGCTGTGCTGGCTACAGGTCTGACCCAGCACAATCCAAGGTGGGGGCCACAGGAGTGCTTGCATCACCATACCCCTAATTCAAGATGGCCCAGCACCTTGAGAGAGAGAGAGAGAGACTGTTTGACAGAAAGTAAGGGAAAAGAACAAGTGTTTTTGCCTGGCAATCCAGATAATCATTCTGCATCTTATTCAAGACCTCCAAGATGGTACCTCTACTAGTCTGCAAAAACCACAGTATTATTGGGATTGAGGCCCAAGCTCCTTCAAATAAAAACCTTCTGGAAAACCTTCTTAAGAAGGACAGGGACAAACAAGCCCAGACTGCAAAGACTACAAGAAATACCTAGCTCTTCAATGCCCAGACACTTAATGCTAAGAATAAGCATACAGAAAAACACAGGATATTATTACACTGTAATTGTGCTATGTAAACTTATCTTAAGTAGAAAGAGTAAATGATGAACTGGTCAAAAATAATGACAACCTGGTCAGGCATGGTGGCTCATGCCTGTAATCCCAGCACTTTGGGAGGCCAAGATGGGCGGATCACTAGGTCAAGACATTGAGACCATCCTGGCCAACATGGTGAAACCCCGTCTCTAGTAAAAATACAAAAATTAGGTGGGTTTGGTGGTGCATGCCTGTAGTCCCAGCTACTCAGTAGGCTAAGGCAGGAGAATCACTTGAACCCAGGAGGCGGAGGTTGCAGTGAGCCAAGATAGGGCTACTGCACTTCAGCCTGGTAGCAGAGCAAGACTCTGTCTCAAAAAAAAAAAAAAAAAAAATGACAACTTTTCACAACATAGTACAATAAGACAAAGAGAAACAACACAAAGTTAAAAAGCAGAAGGATAAAGTTAAAGTATAGAACTTTTATTAGTTTTCCTTTTGTGTGTTTGTTTTTTGTTTATGCAATCTGTTAAGTTGCCATCAGTTTAAAATAATGGGTCATAAGATAAGTCATAAACCTCATGTAACCTCAAATCGAAAAACATACAATGGATACACAAAAAATAAAAAACAAGAAATTAAATCATAACACCAGAGAAAATTATTTCCATGAAAAAGAAGATGGGAAGAAAGGAAAGAAGGGAGAGATGACCATGAAACTACGAGAAAACAAATTACAAAATGGCAGGAGTAAGTTCCTACCTAAATGAAAATACTGAATGTAAATGGACTAAACTCTCCAATAAAGACATAAAGTGGCTGAATGGATGGAAAAACATGATCCAATGATCTGTTGCCCACAAGAAACACTTCACCTATGAAGATACACATAGACTGGAAAATAAAGGGATGGGAAAAGATATTCCTTGCTAATGGAAACAAAACAGGAGCAGGAGTAACTACACTTACAACAGATAAAATAGATCTCAAGACAAAAACTGTAAGAAGAGGCAAAGAAGGTCTTTGTATAATGATAATGGGGTCAATTCAGCAGGAGGATATAACAATTATAAGTATATATGCACCCACCATTGACGCACCCAGATATAAAAAGGAAATAGTATTAGAGCTAAAAAAGAGAGAGAGATCACAATACAATAATAGGTGGAGACTTCAACACCCCACTTTCAGTATTGGACAGAACTCACAGACAAAATCTCAACAAAGAAACATCAGACTTAATCTGCACTATAGAACAAATTGACCTAATAGATATTTATGGAACATTTCATCCAACAGCTGCAGAATACACATGCTTCTCCTCAGCACATGGATCATTCTCAAGGATAGACCATATGCTAGTCACCATACAAGTCCTAAAATATTTTTTAAAAAATGATATCATATCAAGATTCTTCTCTGACCACAATGAAGTAAAATTAGAAATAAAAAAGAGGAATTTTGGAAACTACACGAACACATGGAAATTAAACAATATGCTCCTGAATGACCAGTGGGTCAATAAAGAAATTTAAAAGGAAATTGAAAATTTGATTCAAACAAATGATAATGGAAACACAACATGCCAAAACCTATGAGATACAACAAAAGGAGTACTATTAGCAGGAAATTTATAGCTGTAATTGCCTACATTGGAAAAGAATGAAAACCTCATTTAAATAACCTAACTATACATCTTAAAGAACTAGAAAAGCAAGAGCAAACTGAATCCAAAATTAGTAGAGAAAATAATAAAGATCAAAGCAGAAATAGATTTGAAATGACAAAAATACAAGAGATCAACAAAACAAAAAGTCAATCTTTTGAAAAGATAAATAAAATTGACAAACTTTTAAACATATTAATGAAGGAAAAAAGAGAGAAGACCCAAGTAAATAAAATTGGAGCTGAAAAAGTAGACATCACAACTGATACTGCAGAAATTCAAAGGATCATTAGTGGCTATGATGAGCCACTATATGCCAATAAATTTAAAAATCTAGAGGAAATGGACAAATTCCTAGACACATACAACTTACCAAGGTTGATCTATGAAGAAATTAAAACCTAAACACACCAATAACAAGTAATTAGATCAAAGTTGTAACAAAAAATCTCCCAGCAAAGTAAAGCCTGGGACCCATTGGCTTCACTGCCAAATTCTACCAAACATTTAAAGAAGAACTAATACCAATCCTACTCAAACTATTCCAAAAAGTAGAGGGGGGGTTAACTTCCAAACTAATTCTATGAGGCCAGTATTATCCTGATACCAAACAATGACACATCAAAATAAAATAAAACTCCAGGCCAATATATGTGATGAATAATGATGCAAAAATCCTCAACAAAATACTAGCAAACTGCATTCAACAATACAGTTAAAAGATCACTTATTATGACCAAGTGGGATTCATCCCAGGGATATGAGGATGATTCAACATACACAAATCAATCAATATGATACATTGTATCAACGGAATGAAGACCAAAAACCATATATCATTTCAATTGATGCTGAAAAAGCATTTGATAAAATTCAAAATCCCTTTATGATAAAAACCCTCAAGAAAATTGGCATAGAAGGGACATACCTCAAAGTAATAAAAGCCATCTATGACAAACCCACAGCCAACATCATACTGAATGGAGAAAAGTTGAAAGGATTCCCCCTGAGACCTGGAATAAGTCAAGGATGCCCATTTTCACCACTTCTATTCAACATAGTACTGAAAGTCCCAGCCAGAGTAATCAGACAAGAGGAAGAAATAAAGGGCATCCAAATTGGAAAAGAGGAAGTTAAACTGTTGCTGTTCACTGACAATATGATCATGTACTCTGAAAACCCTAAAGATTCATCCAAAAAGCTCCTAGATCTGATAAATGAATTCAGTAAAGTTCCAGGATACAAAATCAATGCACGCAAATCAGCAACACTGCTATACACCAACAATAACCAAGCTGAGAATAAAATTAAGAACTCAATCCCTTTTACAACAGCTGCAAAAAAAAAAACAAAATACTTAGTGAGATGGTTAATACTGAGTGTCAGCTTGATTGGATTACAGGAGGCAAAGTATTGTTCCTGGGTGTATCTGTGAGGGTGTTATCAAAGGAGATTAACATTTGAGTCAGTGGATTGGGAAAGGCAGATCCACCCTCAATCTGGGTGGGCACAATCTAATCAGCTGCCAGCACAGCCAGAATAAAAACAGGCAGAAGAACATGGAGAGATTAGACTGACTTAGCCTCCCAGCCTACATCTTTCTCCTGTGCTGAATGCTTCCTGCCCTTGAACATTGGACTCCAAGTTCTTCAGCTTTGGGACTTGGATTGGCTTGCTTGCTCCTCAGCTTGCAGATGGCCTATTGTGGGACCTTGTGATCATGTGAGTTAATACTCCTTAGTAAACTCCCCTTTATATATACATCTATCCTATTAGTTCTGTCCCTCTAGAGAGCCCTGACTAATACAGATTTTGGTACCAGGAGTGGTTCTAGAGGAACAGACTATTAAGGATGGAGTTCTTTCATTGGTTTTGGGGTTTCTGGAGATGGCTGCTTAATATGATTAGACCCAAAAATGCTAAGGACTGTACTTCTAATGGTATGGAGAACACTGATAGTCCTTGGCACAAACTATTTACAGAGTTACACAAAATAAATTCATTTGACACTCCTGATTCGCTGTTCGTGAGAGGTAAGGAGTTTAGTAACTCTATATATAATACCTTTGACCATATGTGGGGAACCAAGGAAAATAATGAAGTTGGTTGGTTGCTCCTAAGTTCACTGAACAAAGTGATGAAAGAAAATGATGAACTTAGGGATTCTAATTCCTAGCTTCAGAAGCAGATACTGAGCCTCAAACCTGCTAAGATTGCCCTGAGTGAGAGTCTTATCTCCTGTAGAGAAAGACCTGAAATTGCGGGAAATCAGACACAAGTTCTTATCACACCAGTGGCTGACCTGCAATGAAAGGTGCATGCACAGCCTTGCCAGGTGTCTACTGTTGAAATGAAGGCATTGATTGGAAAAGAATGGGATCCTGAAACTTGGAATGGGGATATGTGAAAGGACCCTGATGAAGCTGGGGACACTGAGATTGTAAATTCTGATGAACCA
Organism: Hylobates moloch; assembly: GCF_009828535.3. Taxonomy (NCBI): domain Eukaryota; kingdom Metazoa; phylum Chordata; class Mammalia; order Primates; family Hylobatidae; genus Hylobates; species Hylobates moloch. The sequence goes on along the minus strand of NW_026652281.1, from coordinate 117,923,491 downwards.
TTTTTTGCCAGAAGAAACAGCTTTCTCATCCCCAGTAGTGGCAACATGTCCTCCCCAACCCACACTGCCATCAGCCTTTCCACCTTTGTCTGAGGAGATAAACGCTGCACTGCCTGAGGCAACAGTGATGGCCTCCCCGAGGCAGTTGCCAGGCAAGATAACGTTGATTTTCCTCAGGACCCAGCCCCTACCACCCCTGTTTACTTCTAGACCTATAACTAGACTAAAGTCCCAGGAGGGCCCTAGGGGTGAGGTTCAGAGTGTGACCCACAAGGAGGTGTGTTACATCAAAAAGAACTGCTTGAGCTTTCTAATTTATATAAGCAAAAATCTGGAGGACAGGCATAGGAATGGATATTAAGGGTGTGGGATAATGGTGGACGGAACATAGATCCAAGGCATTGGATCAGGCTGAATTTACTGATTTGGGCCAACTAAGCAGGGATTCTGCATTTAATGTTGCAGCTTGGGTAGTTTAAAAAGGTTCTAATAATTTATATGCTTGGTTAGCTGAAATATGGATTCAAAGATGGCCCACTGTGAGCAAGCTGGAAATGCCTGATCTCCCTTGGTTTATTGTAGAGGAAGGGATCAAAAGGCTTAGGGAGATTGGGATGGTGGAGTGGATTAGTCAGTTTAGACCTACTCATCCCAGCTGGGAGGGTCCAGAAGATATATCCTTGACTAATACTTTGCAAAATAGATTTGTGAGGGGAGCACCTGCATCCTTGAAGAGCTTTGTGATTGCTCTTCTCCATATGCCAGATTTTACAGTAGGAACCACAGTCACTCAACTACAAAACTTAAATGCAATGGGAATAATTGGATCTCGAGGTGGCAGGGGCCACTCAACTGTCAAAGGCAAGGTGGGTGTAGCTACCATAATGGACAGCAGAGGCAAAGCAGCAATCAGAATAGTCTGACTCATGTAGATCTCTGGCATCTGTTAATTAATCATGGTGTTCCCAGAAGTGAAAATGATAGGAAGCCTACTGCATTCTTATTTCATTTATATAAGCAGAAAACTTCCAGGTCAAGTGGACAAAAGACTAAATTGAATTATAAAAACAGAGGATCACAGCCCCTCAATCAATTTCCAGACTTAAACCAGTTTACAGACCTAGAATCCCTTAAATGAAGGGGAGGCTGGGTCCCCTTGACAACAATTTATGCTGTTAAAAGATCACTTATTATGACCAAATGGGATTTATCCCAGGGATACAAGGATGACACTGACAACAATGTATGCTGTTAGTCTTTCTCCCATCCTTCCCCATGGAGACCTATGGCTTTTTACCAGAGTAACTGTGTATTGGGGAAAGGGAAATGATTGCCATTTCGGGGACTACTGAACACTGTCTCTAAGCTGATGTTGACTCCAGGGGACCCAAAACGTCATGGTGGTCCTCCAGTTAAAGTAGGGGCTTATGGAGTTTTAGCTCAAGTCTGACTTAGAGTGGGTCCAGTGGGTCCCTGGACTCATCCTGCAGTCATTTCCCCAGTGCCAGAATGCATAATTGGCATAGGCATACGTAGCAGCTAGCAGAACTCCCACATTGACTCCCTGACTGGTAGAGTGAGGGCTATTATGATGGAAAAGGCAAAGTAAGAAGACCAATTAGAGCTACCTCTACCTAGAAAAATAGTAAATCAAAAAACATATCACACCCCTGGAGGAGTTGCAGAGATTAGTGCCATCATCAAGGACTCAAAAGATGCAAGGGCTGTGATTCCCACCACATCCCCGTTCAGCTCTCCTATTTGGCCTGTGAAGAAGACAGATGGGGCCGGGAGTGGTGGCTTACGCTTGTAATCCCAGCACTCTGGGAGGCCGAGACGGGCGGATCACGAGGTCAGGAGATTGAGACCACGGTGAAACCCCGTCTCTACTAAAAAATACAGAAAAAATTAGCCGGGCGTGGTGGCGGGCGCCTGTAGTCCCAGCTACTCAGAAAGGCTGAGGCAGGAGAATGGCGTGAACCCGGGAGGCGGAGCTTGCAGTGAGCCGAGATTGCGCCACTGCACTCCAGTCTGGGCGACAGAGCGAGACTCCGTCTCAAAAAAAAAAAAAAAAGAAGACAGATCGATCTTGGAGAATGACAGTGGATTATCGTAAGTTTAACCAAATGGTAACTCCAATTGCAGCTGCTGTACCAGATGTGGCTTCATTGCTTGAACAAATTAACACATCTCTTGGTACCTGGTATGCAACCATTGATTTGGCAAATGCCTTTTCCTCCATTCCTGTCCATAAGGCCCACCAGAAGCAATTTGCCTTCAGCCGGCAAGGCCAGCAATATACCTTTACCATCCTACCTCAGGGGTATATCAACTCTCCGGCTTTGTGTCATAATCTTGTTTGGAGAGACCTTGATTGATTCTCCCTTCCATAAGATATCACACTGGTTCATTACATTGATGACATTTTGCTGATTGGACCCAGTGAGTGAGAAGTAGCAAACATACTGGGCTTATTGGTGAGACATTTGCATGCCAGAGTATGGAAAATAAATGACGAAAATTCAGGAACCTTCTACCTCAGTAAAATTTCTAGGGGTCCAGTGGAGTGGGGCCTATCAAGATATTCCTTCTAAGGTGAAGGATAAGTTGCTGCATTTGGCCCCTCCTACAACCACAAAAGAGGCTTATTTGGGCCTATTGGATTTTGGAGGCAACACATTCCTCATTTCGGTATGTTACTCCAGCCCAATTATCAAGTGACCCAAAAGGCTCTCACTTTTGAATGGAGTACAGAACAGGAGAAGACTCTACAACATGTCCAGGCTGTGTGCAAATTGCTCTGTCTCTTGGGCCATATGACCCAGCAGATCCAATGGTGCTTGAGGTGTCAGTGGCAGATAGGGATGCTATTTGGAGCCTTTGGCAGGCCCCCATAAGTGAATCACAGTGGAGACCTCTAGGATTTTGGAGCAAGGCCCTTCCATCTTCTGCAGCTAACTACTCTTCTTTTGAGAGACAGCTCTTGGCCTATTACTGGGCTTTGGTGGAAACTGAACATTTGACTATGGGTCATCAAGTCACCAAGCAACCTGAACTGCCTACCACGAACTGGGTGCTTTCTGACCCATCTAGTCATAAAGTGGGGTGTGCATAGCAGCATTCCATCATCAAATGGAAGTGGTATATATGTGATTGGGCTCGAGCAGGTCCTGAAGGCACAAGTAAGTTACATGAGGTAGTGGCTCAAATGCCCATGGTCTCCACTCCTGCCACCCTGCCTTCTCTTCTCCAGCTTGCAACAATGGCCTCATGGGGAGTTCCCTATGATCAGTTGACAAGGAAGAGAAGACTAAGGCCTGGTTCACAGATGGTTCTGCATGATATGCAGGCACCACCTGAAAGTGGACAGCTGCAGCACTACAGCCCCTTCCTAGGACATACCTGAAGGACAGCAGTGAAGGGAAATCTTCCCAGTGGGCAGAACTTCAATAAGTGCACCTGGTTGTGCACTTTTCATGAAGGAGAAATGGCCAGATGTGTAATTATATACTGATTAATGGGCTGTAGCCAGTGGTTTGGCTGGATGGTCAAGGACTTGGAAGAAGCATGATTGGAAAATTGGTGACAAAGAAATTTGGGGAAAAGGTATGTGAATGGACCTCTCTGAGTGGTCAAAAACTGTGAAGATATTTGTATCCCATCTGAGTGCTCACCAATGGCTGGCCTCAGCAGAGGAGGATTTTAATAAACAAGTGGATAGGATGGCTCATTCTGTGGACACCACTCAGCCTCTTTCCCCAGCCACCTCTGTCATCACCCAATGGGCCCATGAACAAAGTGGCCATGGTGGCAAGGATGGAGGTTACACATGGGTTCAGCAACATGGACTTCCACTCACCAAGGCTGATCTGGCCACGGCCACTGCTGAGTGCCCAACTTGCCAGTAGCAGAGACCAACACTGAGCCCTTGATATGGCACCATTCCTCAGGGTGATCAGCCAGCTACCTGGTGGCAGGTTGATTATATTGGGCTTCTTCCATCACAGAAAGGGCAGCGATTTGTCCTCACTGGAATAGACACTTACTCTGGATATGGGTTTGCCTATCCTGCACACATTGCTTCTGCCAAGATTACCATCTGTGGACTCACAGAATGCCTTATCTACCATCGTGGTATTCCATACGGCATTGCCTTTGACCAAGGCACTCACTTTACGACTAAAGAACTGCAGCAGAGGGCTCATGCATATGGAATTCACTGGTCTTTACATGTTCCCCATCATCCTGAAGCAGCTGGATTGATAGAATGATGGAATGGCCTTTTGAAGTCACAATTACAATGTCAACTAGGTGACAATACTTTGCAGGGCTGGGGCAAAATTCTCCAAAAGGTCGTGTATGCTCTGAATCAGTGTCCAATATATGGTACTCTTTATCCCATAGCCAGAATTCATGGGTCCAGGAATCAAGGGGTGGAAGTGGAAGTGTCACCACTTACCATCACCCCTAGTGACCCATTAGCAAAATTTTTACTTCCTGTCCCTGTGACATTATGTTCTGCTGGCCTAGAGGTCTTAGTTCCGGAGGGAGGAATGCTGCCACCAGAAGACACAACCATGATTCCGTTAAACTGGAAATTAAGATTGCCACCTGGACACTTTTTGGGCTCCTCCTACCTTTAAACCAACAGTCTAAGAAGGAAGTTGCAGTGTTGGCTGGGGTGACTGACCCAGACTCTCAAGATGAAATCAGTCTACTACTCCACAATGGAGGTAAGGAAGAGTATGCATGGAATACACAAGATCCCTTAGGGTGTCTCTTAGTATTACCATGCCCTGTGTCAATGGGAAACTACAATAGCACAATCCAGGCAGGACTACAAATGGCCCAGATCCTTCAGGAATGAAGGTTTGGGTCACTACACCAGGAAAAAACCACTACCTGCTGAGGTGCTTGCTGAAGGCAAAGGGAATACAGAATGAGTAGTAGAAGAAGGTAGTCATCAATACCAGCTATGAACCACGCGACCATTTGCAGAAATGAGGACTTTAATTGTCATGAGTATTTCCTCCTTCTTTGTTAAAAACATGTTTGTGCATTTATACATTTGTACTAAGAAAATATCTTCATTTTATTTCCTTTTTTGTTTATCATGTGACATAAGATTTATTGACTTCATATCAACATTTAAATGTTGTTAACTTTATGTAATAGCATTTGGGTTGGGAATTGGTGCATTCTTGGTTGTATGAAGGATAGTTGTATTATGTTAGGAATAATTATGACCTTATTATTGTCTTAATTTGAAAATTATAATTTCAGGAGGTGTGTATGGGTTCAAGTTGACAAGGGGAGGACTTGTGATGGTTAATACTGAGTGTCAACTTGATTGGATTGAAGGATGCAAAGTATTGTTCCTGGGTGTGTCTGTGAGGGTGTTATTAAAGGAGATTAACATTTGTGTCAGTGGACTGGGAAAGACACACTTACCCTCAATCTGGGTGGGTGCGATCTAATCAGCTGTCAGTGCAGCCAGAATAAAAGCAGGCAGAAGAACGTGGAGAGATTAGACTGGCTTAGCCTCCCAGCCTACATCTTTCTCCCATGCTGGATCTTCCTCCCCTTGAACATCAGATTCCAAATTCTTCAGCTTTGGGACTCAGATTGGATTCCTTGCTCCTCAGCTTGCAGATGGCCTATTGTTGGGCCTTGTGATTGTGTGAGTGAATACTCCTTAATAAACTCCCCTTTATATACACATCTAGCCTATTAATTCTGTTCCTCTAGAGAACCCTGACTAATACACTTAGGAATATACTTAACCAAGGAGGTTAAAGATCTCTACAAGGAAAACTACAAAACACTGCTGAAAGAAATCATAAATGACACAAACGAATGGAATATATTCCATGTTAATGGATGGCAAGAATCAATACTGTGAAATTGACCATACTGTCAAAAGCAATCTATAGATTCAATGCAATTCCCAGCAAAATACCATTATCATTCTTCACATGACTAGAAAAACACAATCCTAAAGTTCATATGGAACCAAAAAAGAGCCCACATCCCCAAGGCAACACAAAACAAAAAGAAGAAATCTGAAGGCATCACAGTACCTGACTTTAAATTATACTAAAAGGCTATAGTTACCAAACCAGCATGGTACTGGTATAAAAATAGGCACACAGACCTATGAAACAGAACAGAGAACCAAGAAATAAAGACAAATACTTACAGCCAACTGATCTTCAACAAAGCATACAAAAACAAAGCATGGAAAGGACACCTTATTCAAGAAATGGTGCTGGGATAACTGGCAAGCCTCATGTAGAAGAATGAAACTGGATCCTCATCTCTCACCTTACACAAAAATCAACTCAAGATGGATCAAAGACTTAAATCTAAAACCTGAAACCATGAAAATTCTAAAATATAACAGCAGAAAATCTCTTCTAGACATTGGCTTAGGCAAACAATTCATGACTGAGAACCCAAAAGAAAGTGCAACTACAACAAAAATAAATAAATGGGCCCTAATTAAACTAAAAAGCTTCTGCATAGAAAAGAATTAGCAAAGTAAACAGAAAACCCACAGAGTGGGAGAAAATATTCACAAATTCTGCATCAGACAAAGGACTAATATCCAGAATCTACAAGGAACTCAAACAAATCAGTAAGAAAAAAAAATCTCATCAAAAAGTGGGCTAAGGACATAAATAGACAATTCTCAAAAGAAGATATGCAAACAGCTAACAAACATATGAAAAAAATGCTCAACATCACTAATTATCAGGAAAATGCAAATTAAAACAATAATGTGATACCACCTTACTCTTGCAAAAATGGCCATAATAAAAAAAAATAGATGTTGGCCAGAAAGTGGTGAAAAGGGAACAATTTTACACTGCTGGTGGGAATGTAAACTAGTACAACCACTATGGAAAACAGTGTGGAGATTCCTTAAAGAACTAAAAGTGAAACTACTATTTGATCCAGCAGTCCCACTACTGGGTGTCTACCCAGAGGAAAAAAAGTCATTATATGAAAAAGATACTCGAACACACATGTTTATAGCAGCACAATTCGCAATTGTAAAAATATGAAATCAGCCCAAATAGCCACCAATCAACAAGTGTATAAAGAAATTGTAATATATATATATATACACATAAAATATACGTATTATATATATAATACACCATGGAATACTACTCATTCATAAAAAGGAATGAAATAATGGCATTCTCAGCAATGTGGATGGAACTGGAGACCATTATTCTAAGTGAAGTAACTCAGGAATGGAAAACCAGACACCACATGTTCTCATTCATAAGTGGGAGCTAAGCTATGAGGATGCAAAGGCATAAATATAATACAATGGACTTTGGGGACTCAGAGGGAAAGGGTGGGAAGGTGGTGAGGAATAAAAGACTACAAACTGGGTGCAATGTATACTGCTCGGGTGATGGGTGCACCAAAATCTCAGCAATGACCACTAAAGTACTTATTCCTGTTACCAAATACTGTTCCCCAAAAACCCATTGAAATAAAAAAATTAAGTTAAAGTATACCATTGTTTTTGAAAGTGTATCATATTTGTAGCTGTTACATTGTGAATAGCACAAAAATCAGCAAATAATTTTCCAGTATTTAAGAGGTATTATCCAATGCAGCAAGGAAGTCACATCATTGACAAACAGGTCAAGATTCAACGTCTTTGTCATTTTATTCTATATTATTTGTTAAGATAAATGAAAATACCAACAGACATTCATGTGAGAACTATACTTGTCAATTACAACCATAGATAGTTTATGGATAGAAAAGTTCAGCAAAAATCAAGGAAAACATTCTGTGATAATTGATAATAGGGAGAATTGTATATTTTATTACTATTTTAAACTATTTACCAAACATCCTTTGTATCAGTTAAATTTATAATATATGTATATGGTATATGCATACATATATATGCACATACATGTGTATTAAGCATTTACCAGGCCAACGCCAGCTACATAGCATCCCAATTCCACTTATTAGAAAAGTTTCTTGCTCTAGTTTAAAGTGAACAACACAATAGAACTATTATCTATGGTACCCGCTTAGATCTATAATGCAAGGAATAATATTTTAAGTTTGAGAAAGTGAATTCCACTGATACATGTTGTGCTGAATTTTTCCTGACTGTACCACTGTTTCTAGAAGTAACCACAATCCTTCCTATATTTTTGAAAAGCTTATTTTTTTAAAATGCATCCTTTCCCAATAAAAATGCTGTCTTTACTGTATACTAAATTTCCTAATGCGCAATGAGACACTACCTCACTCCTGCAATAATTACTATAATTTAAAAATCAAAAAGTAATAGATGTTGGCATGAATGTGGTGAAAAGGACAGTCTTTTATACTGTTGGTGGGAATATAAACCAGCACAACCACTATGGAAAATACTTTGGAGATTTCTTAAAGATCTAGAAGTAGAGCTATTATTTGATCTAGCAATCCCACTATCAGGTATCTACCCAAAGGAAAAGAAGTCATTATATGAAAAAGACAAATGTGCAAGCCATGTTGATAGCTGCACAACTCACAATTGCAAAAATATGGAACCAACCTAAATGCCCATCAGCCAACAAGTGGATAAATAAAATGTGGTATATATACACCATGCAATACTATTCGGCCATAAACTAAATAAAATAATAGCTTTTGCAGCAGCTTGGGTGGACCTGGATGCCATTTTTCTAAGTGAAGTAACTCAGAAATGGAAAACCAAATATTGTATATTCTCACATACAAGTGAGAGCTAAGCTATGAGAATGCAAAGACATAAGAATGATATAATGGATTTGGGGGACTTGGAGGGAAGGGTGGGAGGGGAGTGAAAGATAAAAGACTACACATATTAAGTACGGTGTACACTGCTTAGGTAACAGGTGCACCAAAATCTCAGAAATCACCACTAAAGAACTTATCCATGTAACTGAAAACGACCTGTTCCCCAAAACTATTGAAATCTTAAAAACCCTCAAAAATCTGGGTATAGAAGGAACATACCTCAACATAATAAAAACCATATATGACAGACTCACAGCTAGTATCATACTGAGTAGGCAAAAACTCAATGCCTTTTCTCTAGGATCTAGAATATGACAAGGATGCCCACTTTCACCACTGTTATTCAACATAGTATTCAACATAGTACTCTTAGCTAGAGCAATTAGACAAGAGAAAGAAATAAAGGACTTCCTAGGCCAGGCGAAGTGACTTACACCTGTAATCCCAGCACTTTGGGAGGCTGAGGGAGGAGGATTGCCTGAGCCCAGGAGTTCGAGACCAGCCTGGGCAACAAAGAAAGGCCTCATCTCAAAAAAAAAAAAAAAAAAAGAGAGAGATAGAGAAGACATAAAGGAAGTCCGGGCGCGGTGGCTCATGCTTGTAATCCCAGCACTTTGGGAGGCCGAGGCGGGCGGATCACGAGGTCAGGAGATCGAGACCACGGTGAAACCCCGTCTCTACTAAAAATACAAAAAATTTAGCCAGGCGTGGTGGTGGGCGCCTGTAGTCCCAGCTACTCGGAGAGGCTGAGGCAGGAGAATGGCGTGAACCCGGGAGGCGGAGCTTGCAGTGAGCTGAGATCGCGCCACTGCACTCCAGCCTGGGTGCCTGGGTGACAGAGCAAGACTCCGTCTCAAAAAAAAAAAAGGAAAGAAAAATAGCTGGGCTTTGTGGCATGTGCCTGCAGTCCCAGCTACTCAGAAGGCTGAGGCAGGAGAATCGCTTGAACCCAGGAGATGGAGGTTGCAGTGAGCCTAGATGGCACCACTGCACTCCAGCCTGAGTGACAGAGCAAGACTCTGTCTCAAAAAAAAAAAAAAGGCAAAGGACATGAACAGCCACTTCTCAAAAGAAGACATACATGTGGCCAATAAGCATATGAAAAAAATACTCAACATCACTAATCATTAGATAAATGCAAATCAAAACCACAATGAGATACCATCTCACACCAGTCAGGATGGCTATTATTGAAAAGTCAAAAATAACAGATGCTGGTGAGGTTGCAGAGAAAAGGGAATGCTTATACACTGCTGGCGGGAATATAAATTAGTTCAGCCACTGTGGAAAGCAGTTTGAAGATTTCTCAAAGAACTTACCATTCAAGCCAGCAAATCCCATAACTGTGTACACAACCAAAGGAATATAAGTCATTCTACTATAAAGACACATGTAAGTGTAAGTTCATCATGGCACTATTCACAATAGCAAAGACAGAGAATAATCCTAAATGCCCATCAATGGTGCACTGGATAAATAAAATGCAGTACATTGGCCAGGCGCAGTGGCTCACGCCTGTAATCCCAGCATGTTGGGAGGCCAAGGCAGGCGGATCACCTGAGGTCAGGAGTTTGAGACCAGCCTGGCCAACACGGAGAAACCCTGTCTGTACTTAAAATACAAAAATTAGCCAGGCCTGGTGACAGGCGCCTGTAATCCCAGCTACTCGGGAGGCTGAGGCAGGATAATTGCTTGAACCCGGGAGGTGGAGGTTGCAGTGAGCCGAGATCACGCCATTGCACTCCAGCCTGGGGGACAAGAGTGAGACTTTGTCTGAAAAAAATACAATACAGTACAATACAATACTGTACATATACATCATTGAATACTATGCAGCCATAAAGAAAGAAAAAGATCATGCCCTTTGCAGCCCATTGAATGGAGGTGCAGGCCATTATCTCAAGTGAATTAATATAGAAACAGAAAACCAAATACTACATGTTCTCACTTATAAGTGGGAGCTAAAAAAGAATGTGAAAAGACAACGCCCTCAATGAGAAAATCTTTGCAAATCATATATCTAATAAGGTAATTGCATCTAGAATATATAAAGAACACTTACAACTCAACAATTGAAAAACAAATAAACCAATTAAAAATTGGGCAAAAGATATCAATAGGTATTTCTCCAAAGAGGATACAGAAATGACCAATAAGCACATGAAAAGAGTCTCAAGAGGAAGCAAAAGAAGGTTATGGGGCTTTTGATGGTGTTGAGAATTGAAGAACTCCAAAAAGTGCCAATAAGTACTCACCGGAAAGCATAGTAAAACAATTTGAGAACAATAGTCATGGGTGGAAGGGGGTAAATCGAAGGTCCTAATTCAATTATCCCTGAGTAAGAAAAAAAAGAGCTTTGAAAAGAGAGATGAGAAAACTCAGTGAAATATTAGAAATAAAAGCAAATTCAAAACTTAGTGGAAGGGACTACAAATAGATTGGATTGTGCTAAACCTGTCTTGGCCCTATGAACTTCTCAACTAACAAATGTCTTCTTGTAGCAAAAACCCCTATACTGAGGCGGAACTGATAGGAATTGAGTCCATATGAAGCAAAATGGTGGGGGTGAGGGACAATTAAACAAAGGAAAAAGGTCCAAGTAAAAAGGGTAAAGGGTGTCACAAAGTAAGATATTAAAAAATTATATTTTTATCATTTCATGACAATAGCTGAATAGAAATCTATAGAGCAACAAAGATAGGAAAATTATCCTGGTCTGTTTCTTCTAAAATTATGGGGAAGCGCTTTTCATATAAACATGAGCATAAGAAAAGGATTATGGGCAAATCTGATATAAAATTATTTTTAAAGGAAAGGACAAATAATTACACTAAAGGAAATAAATACACACAAGAAAGAAAATTCCACAAATTGCTACATAATATTTGAAAACAACTTAAACATTTTTAGAAAATAATGAAAAGCTATGCAGGAATACACAAATCAGAATTAGAGAGACTCAGTAATGATATGATTGGAGAAAAAAAGCTTTGAAAAGAGAGATGAGAAAACGCAGTAAAATATCGGAAATAAAAGCAAAATAATTTTTTCAGAAGCAAACACTAAACCAGAAGGCACATAACAGCAAATAAACACTATGGATAATGCCTAAAGAAAACTATAAGATGAAAACAATAATAAAAAGTAAAATATTTTTTTTAAAACAGCTAGGTAGGATTTAGAAGTGATAGCTACAAAAGAAAGGCAAAGAATATTTAATACAAATATAATTGGAGCCATTGAACACGAAATCTGAAGTAATAAAACAGAAGAAATACTAAAATCTATAATTTAAGAAAACTTTCTAGGAAAATAAACTTCAAAAATACTTGTAAATAAGCTACCACTTGTGAAGAAAAGAAAATTACATTGTCATTCAACATCTTTAAAATGAGAATATAATAGCATAAAAAATGTAACTATAGAAAGAAAGTCAAAATCAGGGATAATTATATAGAGGGGAATTATTTCAAGTTATTTGAAACTTCTCATCTGCAACACCAGGAGCTAGAAGATACTGGAATAAAATAAATGTATTTAAAAATCAATTCAACAGAGGACTTATATTACCAGTATGCAGAACTGGTAATTTGAACCAACCATACCATTGGAGATATTTTAAAATGATAAAAGTATCTAATGACTAATAAAGTCATGGAGAATTAACAGGTAGAGATTCTGAAAAAGACCACAAATTCAGAAGGGAAAGTAACTTTCTGGTCACTTTGGATCTGGGTTGTTTCTATATAAGAGGTAGGGCATCAGGATGGCTGAGTAGTCTAAGGTACCAGACTCAAGACAAGGAGGGAATTCTAAAAACAGTAAAAGAAAAGTGACAAGTCATATATAAGAAAATTCCCATTACACTAACAGCAGATTTCTCAGCAGAAACTTTACAGGCTAGGATAGAATGAGATGATATATCCAAAGTGCTGAAATTTTTTAAAACTATCAGCCAAAAATACTATACCCAGCAGAGCTATACTTCAGAAATGAAGGAGAAATAAAGTATTTCTCAAACAAGCAAAAACTGAGGAAGTACATTACAACTAGACAAGTCCTACAGGAAATACTTAAAGGAGTCCTACAACTGTTTTGTTTTTTTGTTCTTTTTTGTGAAGAACAGGGTCTTGCTATGTTGCCCAGGCTGGTCTTGAACTCCTGGCCTCAAGCAATCTTCCTGCCTCTGCCTCCCTAAGTGCTGGGATTACAGGCATGAGCCACTGTGCCCATAAATGCTGTTGGTGGGAATGCAAATTAGCACTGCCACTAAGGAAAACAGTATGGGAGTCCCTAAAAAAACTACAAATAGAACTACCATATCATCCAGCAATTCCACTATTGGGCATTTATCCAAAGAAAAGGAAACCAGTATGTCAAAGTGATACCTGCACCTCCCATACTTACTGCAGCACTATTCACAATAGCTACTATGTGGAATCAACCTCAATGTCCATCAACAGGTGAGTGGATAAAGAAAATGTGGTGTATACGCACAACGGAATATTATCCAGCCATAAAAAAGAATGAAATCCTGTTATTCATGGCAGTATGGCTGAGCCTGGAGGACATATGTTAAGTGAAATAAGTCAGGCACAGAAAAATAAATACATGTTCTCACTTATATGGCAGCTACAAAATTGTATTGAGCTCACGGAAGTAGTATTGTGCTTATTAGAGGCTGGGAAGGGTGAAGGAAAAGGAGGATGGGGAAAGGTTGGTTAATGGATACGAAATTATAGCTACATAGGAGGAATGGGTTGTGGTGTTTTGCAGCACTGTAGCACTGTAGGATGAATATGGTTAACTATAATTTCTTATATATTTTCAAAAAGCTAGAAGAGTGGATTTTAAATGTTCATGCAAAAATGATAAATGTTTGAGATTATGAATATGCTAATTACCCTGATTTTATTATTATACATTGTATATATGTATCAAAATGTCACCCTGTATCCCATAAATATGTACAATTATTATGTACCAACTAGAAATAAAAGGAAAAAATAGGTGAATGAATACTGAGATATACTTCTGACAGTCTCCAAGGACTAGAGAAACAAAGGTCAGAATCCTGAGTCTACCAGTCATGGTGGAACTTCTTAAATAATCTCTCATGTTTGGCTAGGAAATTGAATAACCATACTTAAAGAATACATGTAAATTTTAGATAATGAGGTTTTATCTAGAATACCTGAAGCCTGAAATAGATTAAGATTACCCATGATTGCTAGTGCCCCAAGATGCCTGGCAAAAGTCCATTAAAATCCATTCTGGAGAAAGAAAATGTTATATGCCCCAAATTATTTCCAGGAAGAAGTGTTTAATACAACTTTCAGCACAAAATCAAAGATAACCAGGTTTATGTGGAGACAAAACACCATAAAGATACAATTTTAAAATACACCACAGGAATAGACCCATGAGGATCCCAGTGACTGGACATATCAGAAATAGACGCTAAAACCATGAGCTTATTGTGTTCAGGATATAAATGCCAAGCTTGAAAGTTTCTAGAGGAAACTAGAAATTATACAAAGTAACAATAAATTGAAAAAGAACAAATAAAAGTATCTCAGACCATTTGTGCTGCTATAACAGAATGCCACAGACTGAGTAATTTATGAGAACAGAAATTTATTTCTCACAATTCTGGAGGCTAGGAGAAGTCCAAGATCAAGGCACTAGCATCTGGTGAAGATCTTCTTGCTGCATCGTCACATGAGAGAGCCAAAAGCATAAGACAGGAACAGGCTCCTTCCATCAAGTCCTTTTACAATGCCATTAATTTATTCATGAGGGCAGATCCCTCATAATCTAAACATTTCCCGAAATTCCCCACCTCCCAACACTGTTGTATAAGGGATTGAATTTTCAACACATGAATTTGGGGGTACAAATTCAGACAACAGCAAGAAGAGAGAATTATTAAACTTTAAGGTGGGTGAACTATCCACAATAAAACCCAAAGAGCAAAAGGTGTCAAAATAAAAGGTAGACATAGATGGGATAGAGTAATAAGGTTAAAATATGCTTAATTAGAGTACTAAAATAATACTATAGAAATACAATGGAACAGAAGCAACATTGGAGAACATTATAGCTGAGGATATGCTCGAAGTGGTGTAAAGGCATTAATTCACAAATTCAAAAATCCTATACAATGGACGTTGGGGACTTGGGGGCAAGAGTGGGGGGTGGCGAGGGATAAAAGATTGCAAATATGGTGCAATGTATACTGCTCAGGTGATGGGTGCACCAAAATCTCACAAATCACCACTAAAGAACTTACTCATGTAATCAAATACCACCTGTACCCCAATAACTTATGGAAAAATTAAAAATAAAAAAAATCCTACTGAATCCAGAACAGGATGATTATAAAGACACATCATGGTAAAACTGCAAAATATCAGATACACAGAAAATCTTAAAAAGCAGCCAAAGGAAAATAAACAGAATACCTTTAAAGGAATGACAGTTAGATTGACAGCTAAATTCTTGACAGCAACAATGGAAACCAGTAGACACTGGAATAATATTTACTATGTGCTGTGGGGGTCACACCTAAGATTATACCCTCAGAAAAAATGTTTTTCGATAATTATGATGAAATAAAGACATTTTCAGAAAAACAAAACCTGAAATCATTCCTCACCAGCATCTTCGGACTAAAGGAAACTCTCAGAGTATTCTAACATGGAAAGACAATAATCTCTGATGAAAGGTCAGAGGGGCAAGAAGTAAGGAAGAGAAACAAAACTGGTAAATATATAAGTACATTTAAAACAACATTGATTGTATAAAATAATACTAATATCTTGGGGGGTTTTAAAATATTTTTAAAGTATGACAAAAATAGTATATAAGAGGGATTAAAAAGATTTTAAAAATGTAAGGTCCCTGCATTTCCCAGAAGGAGGAGGGGTTTCAATTAAATTTTGATTTTGATATATCAAGGATACATGCTTAATTTTCTAGGGTAAGCACTAGCTATTTGGAAAAGGGCTTCCAAATAATACAGAAGGAAATGGAGCAATAAAAAGTACAAAAGAAGATCAACAAAGGAAGGAAATACAGACATAAAAATGGTGAGACAAAAATAATGCACAAAAAATTGAAAGATTTGTGCCTAAAGATATCACTAGGTATTGTAAATGTAAACTAAATAAATATTCGAGTTAAAATTTATAGATTATCTAAGAAAGAGTACTTGCTCAGGTTATCCATTGCTATATAGTAAACCATTCCAACTACGTAATATCTTAGAACAACTTACTGTTACCTCTCCTGGTTCTGACTCAACTGAGTGGTTCTTGCTTGCAATCAGGTGCAGTAGTGTACTGGTAAATGCTTAACAACTAGGTCTCTGGGAAAAAAGAAAAGCAAAAAACTCTGTTTTATAGCATTTGCCTATTTCTGTGGCAGAAATACTCCTGCCATGGCCAATTTCAAGCTACCAAAGTGACATCATTGAATCCAGAGTTGGGAATAAATTTGCATTATCAGTTCTCATAAGCCAATACAAGAGCCAGCTCCAGCACACTGCAGTCACTTGAAGCCTTCTACATTTTTCTGGCACCTAAGCTTGGAAAGCTAAGACAACTGGAGACTAGTTAGTAATTTTTCTATCCGTTTGGCTTCTCACAAGTCCAGCTTGAGTTTCTTTACAGTACAACAATCTCAAGGTAGTCAGAATTCTTACATGGTGGCAGGCCTCCCCCAAAACAAATATTCTCAGAGACCAAAGCATAGTGTAAGACTTCTTATGACCTGACTTTATAAATCCCAGAATGTTACTTCCAATATTAAGACCAGTCAACGTTCAAGGAAAGAAAAATTAGACTCTGCTACTCGGTGAGACAGTAGCAAAGAACTTGTGGAATATGCCCATAATAGTGAAAGGTTTAAAATAAAAGGCTGGGAAGAGGACATCTCTTGCAAACACAAATGAAAAGAAGAGAAATTAATCAGTATAATTAATATAAAAATACTTCAAAGCAAAAACAAAAATCAGAAAGCAGAATTCTGAAGAAAAGTAAACTAGACAGGAAGCAAAAATAATATCAAGAATGGAAAGGGAAATGTCACTATAGATTCTGTAGAAAGTATAAGCACATAACTGAAAATTTAGATTAAACAGGAAAATACCTGAAAAAATATTATCTATGTAACTGACTCAAGAGTAAATTAAACTCTGAATGGTCCTTACATTATTAAAATTGAGCCAGTAATCAGAAATATTCCCACCAATCAAAATCCTGATACAGATAACTTCAACAGTGAGTTCTCCAATCAAATAAAAAGTAATTCAAAGATTATACAAACTTTTACAGGAAATAGAAAATTTTCTGGAAGTTTTCAAAGATTATTCTTCTTTGTTAAGTATTCAAGTTATGCTAGATTCTTATTTATAACTTGAATACTTAACAAAGAAGAAATTAGGAAGAACAACAAGTTCTATCAGTATCACCTGGAATAAAGATGCAAAAACTTTTTTGAAAATTTAACAAAATAAGTAGTATATAAAAAGGATTATAAATTATAATCAAATTATGTTTATCCAAGGAAGTAGAGGTTGGTTTGCCATAAGAAAATCATGAATCGTAAATTCAACACATTAACATTGCCAAAGAAAAAATTTATACCTCCCTCAAAAGATGCAGATAAAATATTTGATAACATTCAACCTCAATTCTAATGTTTTAATTTTTATGTTAAGACATGGTCTCACTCTGTCACCAGGCTGCAGTGCAGTGATGTGATCACAGATCACAGATCCCTGATCAACCTCCCCAGATCAGGCTATCCTTTTAAAATAAAAAAAAAAAAAAAGTGGGTAGAATAATTCCTAGAGCTCACAAAGGGCTGGAAATATTTCACATTCCTACCAGTCAGAGAAGAGAGACCTCTTAATGCACAGGGCATTAGGTGGTGTCCTCAGGGAAGTATTGCTGTAATGAAGGCCAAATTAGTGCTACACTAAAAGCTGCTCTGAATGTGTACTAACAAATCTTAAAATGAAGTCTTGAAAGGAATAAATTGGTACCGAGCAACTTAATTTCATGTCAGAACTGAGTCCAAGACTCTTTAAAGCAGAGTTGCTCAACAGTGGAACTACTGACATTTTGAGCTAATTCTTTATTGTTGGGCAGCTGTCCTGTGCACCGTAGGATGTTTGGCAGCAATTGGATGGTGTTTAGCAGCATCTCAGAGCTCCATTATTAGACGCCAGTAGCAATTCCCTAGTTGTAACAACCAAAAATGTATCCAGGCATTGCCAAATTATCTCCTGGGTGGGGGGTAGAGGGGGCAAAACTGTTTCTTATCAAGAACCACTGCTTTAAAGGAACACACACATGCACACACACACAAAATCCAGCATCTGCAATGTAAAATTCCCAATGTCTAGCATCTTATTAGAGATTACCAGTCATGCAAAACAGCAAGAAAATATATCCATATAAGAAGATAGATCAAAAGAAGCAAACTAAGGACAAAAATGTTGAAATTAGCAGACAAGAAAGTTAAAACATCTATTATACATGTACTAATATGCTCAAACATATAGATAAAAAGATGACTATTCTGTGGAGACATGTAAAATAAATTTTAAAAGAGACAAAAAGAATCTTATACAGATAAGAAATAAATGTGGTCTCTGAAATGAAGAATACACTGTTTAGTGTATATGATACTGCAAAAGGAAAAATTAGTGAACTTGGAAAATATAATAAAAGATATTCAAAATGAGGCACAGAGAAAGAAACAATGGACAAAAATAAAGAACGCTTCAATGACCTGTGGGACAGCATCAAAAAATCTAACATATGTGTTACTGGAGTCTCAGAAAGGATGGAAGGAAAGAAAAAATTATTAGAAGAAGTATGGTTGAATTTTTCCTGAATTTGATGAAAATGATAAATCCACAGATCCAAGAATATCAACAAACCCCAACAGACTAACATAAAGAAAACCATACTAAAGCACATTACAATCAATCTGCAAAAGTCAGGATAAAAAGAAAATTTTTAACAGTAACCATGAGGGGTGGGGAGAGGAAGACTCATATATCAAAAAGCAAACATCTTATTAGAAACTATGCAAGCCAGAAGACAACTAAATTACATCTTTTAAAAAACTGTCAACTATGCCCAGTGAAAATACTTTTTCAAAAATAAAAATGAGATAAAGGGCCGGGTGCGGTGGCTCACACCTGTAATCCCAGCACTTTGGGAGGCCGAGCCGGGTGGATCACGAGGTCAGGAGTTCGAGACCATCCTGGCTAACACGATGAAACCCCATCTCTACTAAAAATACAAAAAATTAGCAGGGCGTGGTGGTGGGCACCTGTAGTCTCAGCTACTCAGGAAGCTGAGGCAGGAGAATAGCGTGAACCTGGGAGGTGGAGCTTGCAGTGAGCCGAGGTCTCACCACTGCACTCCAGCCAGGGCGACAGAGTGAGACTCTGTCTCAAAAAAAAAAGAGATAAAGATATTTCTCAGACAAAAGCTGAGTGAATTTATTGCCAGAACATATGCACTATAAAAAATATTAAAGAAATTTTTCAGGCAGTAGGAAAGTGATACCAACTGGAAATTTGGATTTACAAAATAATAAACTTCATTGCTAAATGTCTAACGTGTAGAACATGCCTGGCACATAGAGAACACTCAGTAAGTATTTATTAAATGCATTTAATTAATGAATGTTCAATATAGGAGTTGGGAAGACCTTTCTTTCTTTCTTTTTTTTTTTTTTTCAAGACGAAGTCTTGCTCTGTCACCCAGAGCTGGAGTGCAATAGCAGAATCTCATCTCACTGCAACCTCCACCTCCTGGGTTCAAGCAATTCTCTTGCTTCAGCCTCCCAAGTAGCTGGGATTACAGGCGTGTGCCACCAGGCCTGGCTAATTTTTGTATTTTTAGTAGAGACAGGGTTTCACCATGTTGGCCAGGCTGGTTGGTCTCCAACTCCTGACCTCCTGATCCGCCCGCCTCGGCCTCCCAAAGTGCTGGGATTACAGGCGTGAGCCACCGTGCCCAGCTGGGAAGACCTTTCTAACTAAATATGCAGACCTTAAAATCCATAAAAGGAAAAAGATATATTTTAATTCATACATTTTAAAAACATTTATATATGACAAAATTAGTACAAACAAATGAATAGAAATAATATAGGAGGAAAATATATTTGTAATGCAGATAATAGATAAACACACGATGGCACGTACACCTATGTAACAAACCTGTACGTTCTGCACACATATCCCAGAACTTAAAGTATAATAAAAAAATAAATATAAAAATAATTTTTAAAAATTTTATCTATAAATAGAGATACTTTTATTTATTTCTAAAGTAAAAGTAACAAAATTAGAGAAATGGAGAACAGATTACTGCTTGCCAGCATTAAGGAGGGAAGCAGATGTGGCTATAAAAAGGTGATATCAAGAATCTGGTTGTTACGGAACTAAGTTACTTCTCTACTGTATCAATGTCAATATCCAGGTTGTGGTATGGCCCTGTGTTTTTGTAAGATGTTACTATTGGGGAAAACTTAGTGAAGAATACACAGCATCTCCCTTTACTATTTCTTTCAACAACATGTGAATCTATAATTATCTCAATAAAAATTTTAATTAAAAATGTCAAAAAATAAACAGTTAATATCTATAAGGTACAGAGAACTTTTCCAAACTGAAACTGAAAATTTTTTTCAATAGAAAAGTAGGCAAATAACTTAATGGATAAATCAAAGAAGATCAAATACAAATCAACAAAATACATATGACAATATGCCCAAATTCACTAATGCTATACAGGAATTTAAAATTCAAGTAACAATGAAATATCATTTCATAGAGATCACATTGGCAGAAAGTAAAACCACTATTGCTTCTTGAGATAGAAAGAGTGCTCATAACTGGTTGGGTCCAAAATACTTGGAAGGCAATCCAGTGACATATTTTATAATTAAAATTATTAATATTTTTGATGCATCAATTCCACATCTGATAATCAGTTTTGTATAAATAACACCAATATTTTAGGAAATATATGAAATGATAGCACAGCATAGTTCATGAAGATAACAGAACACTTGACACAAAGTGATTGCCCATCATTAGGTAAATAATTGCACACTTACACTGTGGAATACTACACAGCTTTTAAAACCATTAGATTTGCAGGGACTGCCAAAAGGTACTTTCAGTCACCAATACCTTTTGGAAATCCCTTCAAACTTTGGAAAAGAAATAATAACAAAAAGCCTACCAGGTCTCTCTCTGTATATGTATATACACATGTGTGAGTAATTATCTGAATGCAAATAAAAAATTGAAAGCAGAATCACAAGATATTTTTCATGGGATATATGAGGAGGAACACTGATGTGCCTAGAGGACAAAAAAGTAGAGACAATCAAAACAGGTTAAAAAAAAAGAAAGAAAGAAAAGTGCACTTAAAAAAAGCATTTATGTGAAAAGTTATGGGGCTCTTAAAATAATATCTATGTGGGTATATGTATACATTAGATTAAAAATTTTTTTAATTTAAGATTATGATTAGCCTCATTAAAACAAACATTTCCTAAATGTTTAAGTTCTCACAACGTAAGGAATTTTTTGTAAATGCTCAATTGCATGATAAATACTTAGAACTATTAAGAATACAATAGAAACAAAATATTCTTGTTTTGCACATTTCATTATGGTTTCTGAGTTAAGATTTCACTCTGAAGGATAATCCAACACGTAATGTCCACAGCAGAGTTGTTAAATTCGATAACAACTAGCAAAATTAAAATTAAAGAATAATTTGAAATTGGCAGGAAAGGTGCCTTAAACAAACAACTGCAAGGAAGGCTAACGTGTTTACTAAGACAATTTTTTAAAATATAAGCTTACCTCTTTCAAGCATTCTGAGTCCTCCTGCCTCTGGCCTGTTCCCTCTGCAGAACCCAGACAAGGAGGAAGGCTGGGACTGAAAGCCATGAGGTCCGTCTTATGCGGGCCCTCCCCAGAGCACACCCTCTGCCGCCTCTGCTGCGAGTACGACCAACTCCCTACCGCGCTGGAGCACACTAGAGTGGGCTTGCCCGGCGCGCCCGCGCCCTCGGTGGGCGGCGCCGAGCACCGCAGCGCAGTATACAGCAGCAGCGTGAGCACCAACAGGCTGGACACCGCGCAGATGGCAATGATCAAGTAAACATTGACATCCACCAGCGCCGCTTCTGGACCCACAGCACCTGCCGACGCCCTCGACGACGCCTGTGGCGCTTGGCCGCTCTCCACCAGCGACAACAGCACCGTTGCCGTGGCCGTCAGCGCGGGCTCACCGTGGTCCTTCACCAGCACCAGAAGGCGGTGGCGCGGCGCGTCCACCTCGTCCAGAGTGCGCGTCGTGCTGATCTCGCCAGTGTACAGCCCCACGCGGAACGGGATGCGCGCGCCGACCGCCGCCAGCTGCAATTCATACGAAAGCCACGCATTGTAGCCCGAATCGGCGTCCACCGCGCGCACCTTCGCCACCACGTGGCCTGCACCCACCGACCGCGGCACCAGCTCGCTCACTGTGCCTCCCGCGCTGCCAGCCCCGGGCGTCAGCAGCGCCGGCGCGTTGTCGTTCTCGTCCAGCACGAACACCTGCAGCGTCACGTTGCTGCCCAGAGGCGGCACGCCCGCATCTCGCGCGCTCACCTGGAACTGCAGCAGCTCCAGTTCTTCGTGGTCCAACGGCTGCAGCGCGTACACCTTGCCGCTCTCCGCGTGCACCGACACGTAGCTCGACAGCGCGCGCTCGCCCACCCGCCGCTCCACCAGCGAGTAAGAGACCAGAGCGTTCTCCTGTGCGTCCGCGTCCTGCGCAGACACCGTGAAGATGTGGCAGCCCGGCGGATTGTTTTCCTTCACGAATACCGTGTACTCGGGCTGCGCAAACGCCGGCGCGTTGTCGTTCACGTCGGCCACCCCCACGGACACACTGGCCGTGGCCCATAGCGAAGGCGAGCCCCCGTCCCGCGCGGTCACCACCAGTTCATAGGCTGATACGCTCTCGCGGTCCAGGGCGCTGTCCAGCACTAATGAGTAATAATTCTTGTAGGTGGACACCAGCTTGAAGGGGACGTGCGGCGTCAGGGTGCAGGTGACCTGTCCATTTGAGCCAGAGTCCCGATCGGACACACTGATTAGGGCAATGATGGCGCTAGGCTGAGTGTCTTCTCTGATGGGAAGTGACAAAGAAGTGATGGCAACCTCTGGGGCGTTATCATTTACATCTAGTACTTCCACCAAAAGGGCACAATGACCCGCCATTGGAATATTTCCTTTGTCAACTGCCTCCACGGATATTTCATACAATTTCTTTTCTTCGAAATCTAGTTTGCCTTTTGTCCTAATTTCTCCATTGTTCGGATTTATGGTAAATGCATATACCACTGCAGGCGATACAGGCCTTCTAAATGAGTAAACTATATCTCCATTTGTACCATCATCAGGATCTGTGGCATTTAGCTTGATCACTAATGTTCCATTGAATGCGTTCTCTAACACCGTCACTTTATAAACGGATTGGTAAAATTCCGGGGCGTTGTCATTCACGTCCAGAATCGTGATGAGCAGCTGAACTGTGCCAGTCAGCTCGGGTTTACCTCCATCACTGGCTGTCAGTAATAAACTATGTTCCTGAATTTCCTCTCTGTCCAGTGTTTTCCTCAGTACAAGTGATAATGAAGACATTTGCTCAAGACTATTTTGTGCGTCCAAAGTGAAATAATCGTTGGGATCCAGTCGGTAGGTCAATGCCGAGTTTACTCCAATATCTGCATCGGATGCGCCATCTAGTGGAAATCGAGTTTCCGGAGGTCTAGATTCTGCAATGATTATTCGTTTCTTGCTTTCAGGGAATATGGGCGGGTTGTCGTTAATGTCGCTCACCTTCACCTCCACATGGAAAACCTGCAGTGGCCTGTCCACGATCACCTCCAGGTGCATGCTGCACTCCGCGCTCCGCCCACACAGCTCCTCGCGGTCGATCCGAGAATTCACAAACAAAATGCCATTCTGCAGATTTACCTCCAGAAGGTCCCCGTGTGTTTTGGACGCCACCCGGAACAGGCGCGGCACCAGCTCCGCCAGCTCCAGCCCCAGGTCCTGAGCGATGCGGCCCACGAAGGTGCCGTGTTTTGCTTCCTCGGGGACGGAGTAGTGGAGCTGGCCACTACCCGTCTCCCAGGCTGCGAGGATCAGAAGCCAGAGCAGTAGTTGCCGCGGTCTTGGGTCTCCTTGCCAGGAAGACAGCATGGTACACTCCAAAAACCTCAGAGCTATCTGCAATACATACAACGCCTTACCTCAAACTGCCTCTCAAGGCCCAATTTTTATGGCTTCCTAGTGCGGAAGGATTCGCAAGAAGTATTCCGCTTTCTGCTATATTTTCTGCAGGAAGAAACGGCGGCTCTTTCTTCGCGGAAACGTTCTCAGTGAAGAGCGACACCATGCGCATGAACGTGTAAGTGTAAGTATGACTCAGTCTTCATATTTTCCGTTGATGTAGTATTTTTTTCCCCTTGCATTTCCTGACATTTTCACTGCAAATATGTAATTGAAGATTAAATGTTTACCTTCCCAGAAACAGCAAATCACTGCATTCTGCTCAACATTTTATATTAGCTGACAATTGGTTGATGAGTTTCATTTTGCCACAAATTTACTTTTCCATGTGTAAGAATTCCATGCAGAACTTTAAGACAAAGAATATTCGACACTCGTTTTGGGACAATTGATCGGTAGTTTTGCATAGTCATGTAGGTTTTTATGGTACTGTCCTCTTCCTGTAATATTTTTCAAGACCTCCTCACACAACAGCCATTGACTCCAAAAGGAAACATAACAATCACATAAGAATAAAATCGGTGAAGGTGAAAAATATTGGTAACTGATATATCAGATTTTGAATAAATACATCATATTTATAAATTTCCTTCAATGTGACTTGAGATGTAGATATTTATATTCAAAAGAAAGTGTTCAGTCAATATGTGTGGGATTTTGTATGTGAGTGTGTGTATGTGCATAAACACAATAATTTAGACACAACAATGCTCTAAGGTTTTCGATTCTATTTTTATAAAATATGCCTGGAACTAATATCCTATTTACTTAGTAGAATTTAACTTACCGCCGCCGGCTGCAATTTATGCGAAAGCCACGCATTGTAGCCCGAATAGGCGTCCTGGTTAAACAGAATTTAACCAGTAGGTTAAATTTTCCATTTTCTCTCTCCATCTTACTTCATCATCACTGAGTAAAACCTTGCCGTCATTTAAATTGACTTTAATTTTCCAAGAAACAATAGCTAGACAAAGATGTTAGCATATCTTTAGCGAGGAAAAAAGGAAGAGGATCTTACTTTTATCTGTTGTCATAACTATCTCTACCAAGCCACAAAATCCCAGGCCAAATGGTGTAACGAAAAATATATCATAGCTCCAATAATTATCTGGCCTGTTCTGTGCACAACTCTATAGGAAATGACTGTTGGGTTTATTTCCATAGCTCTGCTCTCCTCTGAAAATTTAGGCAGAGTATTTGGTATTCTCTTACCCTCATCATCCTCTCCTGCTCCATTACTTTTACTAACATAGTATTTCTCTTCTAATTCTTTCTATCTGGCCCTGCATTTCTTTATTTACCTTTTCACATAATTAGACTACATAGTCAACCATTTAAAATATGCCCTTCCAGACACTCTAGAGTCATTCACCTATTTATATTACTCCTCTAACATTCTTTTTAGCCTCCAACATGCAGTTACCCTGATAATCCATTTTCTCTATTCTTCCTATTAAGCTGCTCAATATTGTCACTTAACCATGACTATTCTCTTCAAATTTACTCTCACCTTTACCTCAGTTGGGCTCTCAAGTGAATTCATAATTAACTCCTCCCTCTCGCTTACAGAGATTCTTCCATATTCTCTTCCCTCTCTTCTCAAATTCTCAACGTCATTTCCATCAGTTCACTTTCAGATGATTCACACATTGAGAGATGTGACAAAACAGAAATTCAATTGCTCTCTGCTTGTGTCATTTTTCCTTGTATTATCCGTTTTCATTTTCTACGAGTTGTAAGGAAAAACTGTTCCCACTTTTAAGGTCAACCATATGCTCTTAAAAATTATTTTCTATTCTCTCATAGTTTTCATCTAAATTCATCTGCTGCCTGTCTTATTTTTAGTATCTTATTTTATTTATTTATTTATTTATTTTGAGACAGAGTCTTGCTCTGTCGCCCAGGCTGGAGTACAGTGGCGCGATCTCGGCTCACTGCAAGCTCCACCTCCCAGGTTCACGCCATTCTCCTGCCTCAGCCTTCCGAGCAGCTGGGACTACAGGCGCCCGCCACCACGCCCGACTAATTTTTTGTATTTTTAGTAGAGACGGGGTTTCACCGTGTTAGCTAGGATGGTTCTCCATCTCCTGACCTCGTGATCCGCCCGCCTCGGCCTCTCAAAGTGCTGGGATTACAGGCGTGAGCCACCGCGCCCGGCCTAGTATCTTATTTTTTACTTGTTTCTTTCACTCACACTGTGAAGACAGTCAAACATCTTTAACTAAAATATGTATACATACACACATGCACATACACTAATTTAAACGTTCTACTTCTGGTGGAAAACCTATTCTGTTTATCTTTTTCCCTTCACTTTTAACTTCTAACATATACTTGATATATTGCACTTTGAGCTTTATTTCAGCTTCCTGTTGTCTATCCTCCTATGATTTTAAGCCTACTGTAATAGGTTGAATTGTGGTCCCCAAAAAGTTATGCCCACATTTTAATCCCTGGAACTTGTGGATTTTACTTTATATGGTGAATGATATGATTAAGGATCTTGAAAGGAGTTTGTCCTGGATTATCCAGATGGGCCCTAAATACAATCACATGTACCTTTGTAAAACCAACACATAGAGAGAGACATGGAGAGGAGGGGGCAATGTGACCGTGAAAGCTGAGAAGGCTGAGATAGGAGTGGTGCAGCCACAAGCCAAGGAACACCAACAGCCAACAGAAACTGGAAGAAACAAAAGTCAGATTCTTCCCTGGGGCCTCCAAAGAGAGTATAGCCCTGACAACACCTTAATTTTGGACTTCTGGTCTCCAATACTGAGACATAATAAACTTTTGTTGTTTTACAGCACCCAGTTTGTGTTCGCTTGTTATAGCAGCCACAGGAAGTGACACACTTACCCACCTAAGTACCTGGACACATTGTTTTTCACTTTTCAATGTCTATCTTGGCAATTTTATTCTTTCATGGATTATTTTTTTCTCTAAAGGAGTTGTTCCCAAAATCTATATCAATAATCTCTTCTGAGATCCAGACCCATATTTCCAATCACAACGGTATTCTCTTACGACCTCAAAGTAACATTTTCTTACATGTTCATCTCCATTCCCTACCTGCTCAAATACACACAAACTGTTTCTCCAACCTTGTTCTGCAAGTTGGTTAATGGCAATCTCATCTTCTCAGTTGAACAAACTAAAAAAGTGAGAGTCACCTTCTACTTTTGTTTTTCTCTTATCATTTGTATTGAGTCTGTCATTATCTGGCTGCTTCTACTTTGCCAGTGCCTCTTGTATATGTCTTTTTCAATTCATTTCTACTGCCATAATTTAAGTCTCCATTACTTGATACCTAATTTATTAAAAAAGAAATAGCTTTCCTGCCTTCACAATCTCCCCTGCTCTAATCCTTCAATTACACCATATACTGTGCAGTTGTTCATACTTATCTCTCCATCTGTAACACTTTCTCGGTAAAATGTTATCTATCTTTCAAGACACTCTTCAATAAAACGTTATCTGATTTCTAGGGCTTACTCCCATTTCTAAGATAGAGGAGAATGCCCAGGTAATACATTTCAATACCATATATTTATTTAAAATTATTGATTGAAGCTGGGAGTAGTGGAGCCTGCCTGTAGTCCCAGCTACTTGGAAGGCTGAAATGGAGGATCACTGGAACCCAGAAGTTCTAGTCCAGCCTGTGCAACATAGCAAGACCCCCATATGTTTTTAAAAAGTGATTGAACATATACTATATTCCAGATCCTAAACTAAAGATATGTAAGAAAGTAGATATAAGGCTGGAAATTTTAATGCCTTTACTACCAGGCTGGGGTATGTAAGACTTTATTCTCTGGTTAAGGAGAAGCCTCTGGATATTTTTATAGAAATAGAAAGTTAAAATATGTAAAATGCACATTAGAAGATTCACTTGGTAATAGGCACAGTGCAGTGGTATGCTATGATAAGTTTGGGATCATCTGAAACTGGTTTGAGCCACAGTTGGTTACCAACTGTACTGTATAGTACAGATGGTTAAATATTTTTAAATTGAGAAATGATTTTATTATATTTCATGTAAATAAGAGTAGTACAGTAGCTATTCCTACTTGAAATAAAAAGGTATTTTGTGAGCAATGAAGAAAATCATTCATCATATGTCAGACATATCATTTATATTACTGTGATAATACCTGGAATATAATGTGAAAATATCTACATTGTACTGAAATTAGAATAGTGATCAAGAAGGCTATTTTAAAAGCCTAAGCATGTGAGGAAGAGTTAAAGAATCCATTAATGGTATCTAGGAACTCTTTGTACCATTCTTGCAACTTACCTGTAATCTTGAAATTATGAACAAATTAAATTTTTAAGTTATCAAACATCTGGCCAGTTTTTAATCTAATATACTGTTTTGTTTCAAGGTTCATCAGTCATATAAAATATTATAGAAAAAGAAAAATATTTAGTGTGGTGCTCCATGGCCTCCATTGTACCTACATATTTCCTTCATTAATATTAGACAAATACATAAAAGTTCAAAACGAGTAAGAATGACCAAGAAAGATGAGACATTCGATAGTTTAAAGAATAAAATCATAAAGAAAAATGAGAGAATGTAGTTATAACCTAAACGGAAGTTCTTCAAGGAAACAAATATATCTAAATAATATTAATAACTTACTTCACTGGGAGGATTTAAACAATCTTCTCGAGACAGCTGAAGGCTTGGGCTGAAGGCCATGAGGTCCGTCTTGGGCGGGCTCTCTCCAGAGCACACCCTCTGCCTCCTCTGCTGCGAGTAAGACCAACTCCCCACGGCGCTGGAGCACACCAGCGTGGGCTTGCCCGGCGCGCACCCGCTAACGGTGGGCGGCGCTGAGCACCGCAGCGCAGTGTACAGCAGCAGCGTGAGCACTAGCAGGCTGGACACCGCACAGATGGCGATGATGAGGTACACGTTAATATCCACGAGAGCCGCTTCAGGATCCACAGCGCCCACTGAGGCCCGCGACGACGCCTTTGGGGCCTGGCCGTTCTCCACCAGCGACACCAGCACCGTGGCCGTGGCCGTCAGCGCGGGCTCACCGTGGTCCTTCACCAGCACCAGCAGGTGGTGGCGCGGAGCGTCCGCCTCATCCAGGATGCGTGTCGTGCTGATCTCGCCAGTGTACAGCCCCACGCGGAACGGGATGCGCGCGCCGACCGCCGCCGGTTGCAACTCGTAGGACAGCCAAGCGTTATAGCCGGAGTCAGCGTCCACTGCGCGCACTTTCGCCACCGCGTGGCCCGCACCCACCGACCGCGGTACCAACTCGCTAACTGCGCCTCCCGCGCTGCCAGCCCGAGTCGCCAGCAGTGCCGGCGCGTTGTCGTTCTCATCCAGCACGAACACCTGCAGCGTCACGTTGCTGCCTAGAGGCGGCACGCCCGCGTCGCGCGCGCTCACCTGGAACTGCAGCAGCTCCAGCTCCTCGTGGTCTAGCGGCTGCAGCGCGTACACCTTGCCGCTCTCCGCGTGCACCGACACGTAGCTCGACAGTGCGTGCTCGCCCACCCGCCGCTCCACCAGCGAGTAGGACACCAGCGCGTTCTCCTGCGCGTCCGCGTCCCATGCCGACACCGTGAAGATGTGGCAGCCCGGCGGGTTGTTCTCCTTCACGAACACTGTATACTCGGGCTGTGCGAACGCAGGCGCGTTGTCGTTCACGTCGGCCACCTCCACGGACACGCTAGCCGTGGCCCACAGCGAAGGCGAGCCCCCGTCCCGCACGGCCACCACCAGCTCATAGGCCGACGCGCTCTCGCGGTCCAGAGAGCCGTCCAGCACCAACGAGTAGTAATTCTTGTAGGTGGACACCAGCTTGAAGGGAACATGAGGTGTCAGTGAGCAGATGACCTGTCCATTGGCTCCAGAGTCACGATCTGACACGCTAATCAGGGCAATGACGGTACCCACCTGAGCATCCTCTTGCACAGGGAGCGACAGTGAAGTAACCATTACTTCAGGGACGTTGTCATTCACGTCCAGAACTTCCACCAGGACCATGCTGTGACCTGCCATGGAAGGAATCCCTTTATCAATGGCGTTAACCTGAATTTCATAGGCATTATTCTCTTCAAAATCCAGTTCACCATAAATTCTAATTTCACCTGTGTCTGGATTTATTGAAAACACACATTTCTCACTCACTGGCAAAATCATTTTGATCCCATAGGAAATTTCTCCATTAAGTCCTTCGTCTGGATCGGAAGCATTTAGTTGGATCACTCTCGTGTCGTTTTGGACATTTTCAGACAACACTACTTTATAGCTGGGCTTATCAAATGCCGGACCATTGTCATTCACATCCAGGACGGTTATTTGAATCTGAACAGACCCTGTTAGTTCTGGTTTACCGCCGTCGATTACCATCAGCAATAAATTGAGTTTTGGCGTTTGCTCTCTGTCCAATAACTTCCGAAGAACTAATTCAGGCAATATACTTTTATCTTTTTTTGTTTTTATTTTAAGCTCAAAATGCTCATTTAGACTTAACGCATAGGTCAAAAGAGAGTTTACGCCGATATCCGCATCAAAAGCGCCCTCTAGAGGAAAATGAGAGTCCAGAGGCGCAGATTCAGAAACAGGTACCTTTTGTTCCCTTTCTCTGAACACCGGGGGGTTGTCGTTAATGTCCTTCACCTCCACGTCCGCATGGAAAACCTGCAGCGGCCTGTCCACGATCACCTCCAGGTGGATGCTGCACTCCCCGCTCCGCCGGCACAGCTTCTCGCGGTCAATCCGAGAATTCACAAACAAAATACCATTCTGCAGATTTACCTCCAGAAGGTCCCCGTGTGTTTTGGACGCCACCCGGAACAGGCGCGGCACCAGCTCCGCCAGC
Source organism: Hylobates moloch (assembly GCF_009828535.3). Classification (NCBI taxonomy): domain Eukaryota; kingdom Metazoa; phylum Chordata; class Mammalia; order Primates; family Hylobatidae; genus Hylobates; species Hylobates moloch. The sequence continues at coordinate 117,892,441 of NW_026652281.1, read as the reverse complement.
TCCAGCCCCAGGTCCTGAGCGATGCGGCCCACGAAGGTGCCGTGTTTGGCCTCCTCGTAGACAGAGTAATGGAGCTGGCCGCTTCCCACCTCCCAGGCTGCAAGGAGCAGAAGCGACAGCAGCAGACGCTGGGATCCCGGGCCTCTTGGCCCGATAATCACCATTGCAGAAAATGAGGGCCTCTGAGTTGGGACAATCAGTTTTAAGGTATCGCTTGCCTGAGGTATTTTATGAGCAGTCACCCTTTTCTGTAAGTACATATTTAGTAAATGTTTTCCAGCATCACAGTCAATATGGAGTCGATCCTATTCCGTGAATGAATGGAAAGCGGGTGCGGAGAAAAAATTTTCCTGTAGCGACATCATGTGACTGATTATGTAAGTACAAGAAAGATCCTGAGGTTCTTTTCGGTTTAGCCACTTCCTGGGTCACTCTTAATTCTATTGTTTCGACTTTGGGATATTTGTCACGGATCATTTATAAATGCGGGTTTAGTTAACATACATGATATTAGTAACAAAACATCAACAATTTTATTGCACTGTAGTTTAAAAATGTTTTCTGCTTCAAAGTAGAAATCTTTCAAATACAGTAGGCTAGAACCTATACTTTATCATGGAAAATGATATACAGAATAATATACAGCGCCCCTCCCCTTATATACCTTACAATTCACAGTTTCAGTAACTTTTGACCTTCACAAGCACTCCATCGTAAGATTTTAGAGAAAGTTAGGAATTTTGTATTTAACAAAGGATAAAAAACTAAAATATGTCTAATACCAAACAATATTTCATTTATATAAATTGTCTTATTCATAAATCTGATGAAAGTTAGAATTCATCATAAATATGGAGAGTGTTATTGTTTTGGTCCCTTGATGCTTGAATGTGATAACTTTTCACATAACTGCTCTCATTTCCATAACATGTCAAAACAAATCTTAGGAATAGATTCTGGAAAGTTTTACTCTAGCAAAAGTAAAGCACTTTAATGTAAAATGTTTAGTTGAAGCCCCCAAATTTCACAGTATCCCAAAGCAACAATAGAGCACTAAAATGAGAAAGAGCTCTTAAAGGGTTTTGGAGCCTAATCTCATTGACTAAAGTCAAGAGAATGTGAACTTGATATCAACCTTTTGCTTTTTCTCTAAATCTTCCCCTACAGGTCATTTAGTAGTTAAGACATACTTCTCTTCAGAAAATCAGAATGGTGACTGTGATGCAAGGGGGAATCAAAAGACCTTTCATGAGATTATTCATTAATTCAAGATCAGCTTTAAGAGAAAAAAAAACAGATAAGATTCTACAACTCGTTGTGAACAAGTACACGTAGATTTTGTAAGTCTATTAATACTCAAGTCAAAATCTTTAAACCAATAATTTGTTGCCATTCATTGCTATTACATATAATAATAAAGGCAACTGAAATATGACACCTTTACAACACCAGGAAAGAATAACCAAGAATGGCTCTACAAGTATAAGATAACTTAAATCAACTATAAAACGTTAAGTAATTAAAGACATATTTGAATTTTGATGTCATCAGGCTAATTATTTAAATTGTCTAATATTACCACCAAGTTTCTTTCCCATTTTTCATTTTCAAAAGTGGTCAATGTACCATATATGCTAAGGAACTTTAATTTTAAAAAAATAGGCTGGGCACAGTGACTTACACCTGTAATCCCAGCACTTTGGGAGGCTGAGGCAGGCAGATCACCTGAGGTCAGGAGTTCAAGACCAGCCTGGCCAACATGGTGAAAACCCATCTCTACTAAAAATACAAAAATTAGCCAGGAGTGGTGGTGCACCCCTGTAGTTCCAGCTTCTCGGAAAGCTGAGGCAGGAGAATTGCTTGAACATGGGAGGTGGAGATTGCAGTGAGCCGAGATTGCGCCACTGCACACCAGCCTGGGTGATAGAGCAAGACTCTATCTCAAAAAGAAACAAATAGTAATAGTGTGTTATGTAGTTCTCACATACTCTTTGACCTAAACAAATTGTTAAGCCAATAGGAACATCTAAGTTTAGCCTAATACTTAAACAACCAAACTAGAAAATAAATTGGAATTATAATTTTATACCATAGAATGCAACCTTGGCATTGAGTATAAAAGACACAACTTTGCAGAAATCAGTCCAAGTAATTTGAATTATCTAAAATGCAAATTGGTTATTTATGTGATATAAAATAATAATTTACAAAATTTTAACCTGTACTGAAAACATTCCCAAGTCTTTAAAAGATGTTCAGTTATTCCAAAAACTTCATCTGGAGATGAGTAATGTATGCCCTATCTAATATTCACATTTATTATATTTGTGAAGTTTCGTAAGTGGTATGATGGTTTAATCACTTTTAAGCCTGAAATATTTTATATTTTTATATTGTTGCCCTCTCTTTAATACTTAAAGAATGTTTTTAGCCAATGAATATTAAGATACAAAAGTTCTCGATCTAAAGTCTATGAATAGGCTTCAGCATAGACTCTGAATATTGTGCCAAACAGTATGTTATGCATCTATAAGGGGGGAAATAGCTAGATATGATTCTCAAGGAAGTCTGTAATTCCACCACTCTACATGTAGTAAGAATAACTAAATATGAAGAATGACTCAGAAGTAAATGATCTTTGCTCAAATCTTCAGATGGGATGATACTACGTGGAAAGAAAATTTCAAAAACATTAGAGATAAGGCATTACAAGATAGAGCAGTTACAATGTGAGATGAATGAAACTGATAATTGTCAGTAGGTACTCACATTAATATATTTAATTTTTTCTCTGCTAGATGAATCTGAAAAACTCATGGAAGAATGCCAACTAGCATATATTGTAGATAATATAGCCCTATATGAATGTCTTTAGAAGTTTAGATAATTTGAATAATTTTATTTACCTAGTTTCCTTTGGAATCATAAATCATGCCATTTTGTTTGAATATCCAATAGTTGACAAATCTCTTGCCTATTCATGGAACAAAATCAAGAACAGGCAAAAAAATTATTTTTTCGGATGGGGGTCTCACGATGATAGCTCACTGCCGCCCTGAACCCCTGGGTTCAGGGGATCCTCTCATGTCAGCCTCCCAAGAAACTGGGACTACAGGCGTGCACCACTAGGTCTGGCTAATTTTTTAATTTTTTATTGAGACAGGATCTCGCTATGTTGTCCAGGCAGGCCTCGAACTCTTGGGCTCAAGCAATTCTCCTGCCTCAGCCTCCCAAATAGCTGGGATTACAGGCCTGAACCACTTTGCCTGGCAAGAACATGTAGAATTTTAGTTACATTATTTCCATAAAGCAGCATATAAGAATGCAAGGCTTAACTTTTTTCTTCAAACCATATGAAAACAAGTATTATCACAGGAATAAAGACAAAAGTAAAGATTGTTTCATATATAATGAATTTATGATGAATGTTTAACACTGTAAAAAAAAAAAAAGAAAAGTAAATCATGTCATACTAATGGAGTATTCCAGCTTTGACACAAGCCTGAAGTTAGAAAAGCCAATGGACTAAGTGCAGTGGCACTGCATTCCCAGCTACTCTGGAGGCTGAAGTGGGAGAATCCTTTGAGCTTAGCAGTTCTAGACTACAGGTCACATGTAAATAGCCACTGCAGTCCAACCTGGACATCATAGGAAGACCTCCTCCCTTTAGAAAAACAAAGCCAGTTGATCTAACAATGTAGAAATATCAAGGCAAAACTCTGCTAAAAGACAAAGAGGAGCAAATTTAAATAATCCATAGTTATTATGGTCATAATTGAAGTTTAGAGATGAAAGGGCATGGGTACTTTAGTGAAAATAGTAATTATTTCTACTCAAGTGACTACAGAAGCGTCATTCTTGCATCTCATTTCTTTTAGTATTTGCTAACCAAATATTAAGAGAAATAGGATATTTATTGGTTAAAGAAGCCAGATCATTCATATGATTAAAAGACTGAAGATGTGTGTCATTTGGTATTTCATGAACAGACATTGTTATCTAAAACAATATTCAAAATACTGATTATTCATAAAACTTTCCCTTTAAAAATCCGTGGAAAAAAACTGGATTTTAAATAATTTCACATACACTTCCTGATAGGTGGAATCTGTAGAAAACTCACCTGTCCGGGGTGATTTGACCCCGGCTCCTGTCTTTCCCCTTCCTCCTCTTTATTCAGACCTAGAGGAAGACTGGGGCTGAAGGCCATGAGGTCCGTCTTCGGTGGGCCCTCCTCAGAGCACACCCTCTGCCGCCTCTGCTGCGAGTATGACCAGCTCCCCACCGCGCGGGAGCACACCGGCGTGGGCTTCCCCGGCGCGCAAGCGCCCTCAGTGGGCGTTGCCGAGCACCACAGCGCCGTATACAGCAGCAGCGTGAGCACCAGCAGGCTGGACACCACGCAGATGGCGATGATCAGGTAAACGTTAACATCCACCAGCGCAGCCTCTGGGCTCGCGGCGCCCACCAAAGTCCGCGAAAAGGCCTTTGGCGCCTGTCCGCTCTCCACCAACGACACCAGCAAGGTGGCCGTGGCCGTCAGCGCCGGCTCACCGTGATCCTTCACCAGCACTAGAAGTCGGTGGCGCGGCGAGTCGGCCTCGTCCAGGGCACGCGTTGTGCTTATCTCGCCTGTGTACAGCCCCACGCGGAACGGGATGCGCGAGCCGTCCGCCGCTGGCTGCAATTCATATGAAAGCCAAGCGTTGTAGCCTGAGTCCGCATCCACTGCGCGCACCTTCGCCACCACGTGGCCCGCACCCACCGACCGCGGTACTTGCTTGTTAACTGCGCCTCCCGCACTGCCAGCCTGAGTCGCCAGCAGTGCCGGCGCGTTGTCGTTCTCGTCCAGCACGAACACCTGCAGCGTCACGTTGCTGCCCAGAGGCGGCACGCCCGCATCGCGCGCGCTCACCTGGAACTGTAGCAGCTCCAGCTCCTCGTGGTCCAACGGCTGCAGCGCGTACACCTTGCCGCTCTCCGCGTGCACCGACACGTAGCTCGACAGCGCGCGCTCGCCCACCCGTCGCTCCACCAGCGAATAGGACACCAGCGCGTTCTCCTGCGCGTCCGCGTCCCGCGCCGACACTGTGAAGATGTGGCAGCCTGGTGGGTTGTTCTCCTTCACGAACACGGTGTACTCGGGCTGTGCGAACGCCGGCGCGTTGTCGTTCACGTCGGCCACCTCCACGGATACCTTGGCCGTGGCCCACAGAGAAGGCGAACCCCCATCCCGCGCAGTCACCACCAGTTCATAGGCCGACACGCTCTCGCGGTCCAGGGCGCTGTCGAGCACCAACGAGTAGTAATTCTTGAAGGTGGACACCAGCTTGAAGGGAACGTGGGGCATCAGCGAGCAGGTCACCTGTCCGTTGACACCTGAGTCACGGTCAGACACGCTGATCAGGGCAATTACCGTGCTGGGCTGAGTGTCCTCTCGTACTGGGAGGGACAAGGAAGTCACGGTGACTTCAGGAGAATTATCGTTGGTGTCCAAGATTTCCACCCAGACTGTACAGTGACCTGCCATTGGGGGAGACCCCTTATCTGTAGCCTGTACTTCAATTTTATAAAACTTGTTTTCTTCATAATCTAAAGTTCCATTGACCCTCACTTCTCCATTATTTTGATCTAGTGTAAATAAGGGTCTTCCGGTGGGCTTAATTGACATTAAGGAGTATGTTACCTCTCCATTGACTCCTTCGTCTCGGTCTGTGGCGTTTAGTTTTATCACAAGAGTTTCTTTAGCAGCGTTTTCCATAAGGCTCACCTTGTATTCTGATTTATCAAACTCTGGATCATTGTCGTTGACATCCAAGACTTGGACTAACAGCTGAACGGTGCCAGTAAGCTCCGGTTTTCCCCCGTCTGTAGCTGTTAGTAGCAAATTAAGTTCCGGAGTTTTCTCTCTATCCAGAGACTTCTTTAGAATAAGTGACAGTCTTTTAATCTGTTTACTATTTGTCGGTGAATCTAAAGAAAAATACTCATTTTTACTTAGCTTGTAGGTCAATAGAGCATTCTCTTCAATGTCAGCATCAGAAGCTCCCTCTAGTGGAAAACGCGAGTCCAGTTGCTTAGATTCCGCAATCAGCAGCTTCTGTTCTCTGAGCGAGAACACCGGCGGGTTGTCGTTAATGTCCTTCACCTCCACGTTAACATGGAAAACCTGCAGCGGCCTGTCCACGATCACCTCCAGGTGGATGCTGCACTCCGCGCTCTGCCCGCACAGCTCCTCGCGGTCGATCCGAGAATTCACAAACACAATGCCATTCTGCAGATTTACCTCCAAAAGGTCCCCATGTGTTTTGGACGCCACCCGGAACAGGCGCGGCACCAGCTCCGCCAGCTCCAGCCCCAGGTCCTGCGCGATGCGGCCAACGAAGGTGCCGTGTTTGGCTTCCTCTGAGACGGAGTAGTGGAGCTGGCCGCTCCCCACCTCCCAGAATTCGAGGAGGAGAAGCCAGAGCTGTAGTCGTGGGGTGCCCAATCCCCTTCTCTGAAAACCAAACATCGCATACGAAATTGGCTTCCAAAATAAGCTTCTTTACACTTACAGTACCAGATTCTTCAGTTTCAGTTTAAAAATCTCGCTGAATTCTTGAGAAGTTTCAAAGGATCCTTAAACGGTGGCATCCGGTATGATGGAGTCCCTTTGTATGGGAGTGCCTCGCTGTTCAGACCAACCTTTGATTGAACTTTCCACCAAGTAAAGAGCGACACCTTGCGCCTAAAACTGTGAGTACTGTCCACTACATTTACCACAACAGAATTTCACGTGTTTTGGGTTTCTTCCCCTAAATATTTCCAACATGCTTATTTATGGAATATTCAGATTATAAGTCATATTTAAACTAAATATATATGGAAATGGCATTTTATTTCTTGATTAACATCAAATTTAAATTATTGTGTCTATGTTTGACTTAACATTATAACATTGTTCTTTTACTTATCTAAAATACATATACACAGAGAGAGTGAGAGAGAAAGAAAATTCAGTTGTTAAGGTGGCCTCATGAAAAACTAGGGCTAAACATTTCCTAAAAGTGTTGTTCCTCATATAAAAATACTATCAAATTTGAATTGTTTTACTTTCAGTCTCCCTTGTTACTTTGGCTGCTAGGGAACTCAAAGAAAAAATTGAAGTTTTATAAAAGCAGCTCTTTAGTCTTTATGTTCCACATGATTTATTCTCATGTTTCTGGGCTTGCCTTTTCATATCTATTTTCTATAGTTCTGATTCTTTGCTGTTTACATTTAATTGCTTTCTGATTATAAGTGACTTTATATTCATTGCAGAACAATATGAAAAACAAATATATTCATATTCTGAAACTTGGCAGTTTTAAAAAAGGATCCACAAAGGAAAAGTCTATTGACCTAGATGAATTTTTTTGTGACATATATTATTTCTAATGTAAGCCATTGTAGCATAATATGAGATATCAAAATTTAGCACTTTATGTAACAGTCAATGATATGACAGAAATAGGCTTTTCAACTATAAAATAAATTTTACTATCATTTGATAAAATAAATAAAATCACCCTGAACATCTTTGTGCCATATTGGTATTTCCAAGTCACCAACATTGGTTTCCTTAACCTAATTCAGTTATATTCATGAAAATAGTTTGTTTCTTGTTGAAAGAATTTTGGGTTTGAGAGCATAAGTTCATGGAGAACAAGGGACATGATTTTTAATTATACCTTCTCTAAGTACCTGATACTGTGCTTAAAACATAAAAAATTAATCAAACAATTCAACTAAATGGTAAATTACCTTAGCGTTTGTGGAAATGGAATTTCATAGAAAATACTAAGTAAAATACAGGAATTGCTTATGAGAGTTTTCATTGCCTGAAGTTGTAATTTGCTTGAGTTTTCTTTGTCTTTTCATATACCTTTAGGATTTAGGAGGAAAAAAGAAGATGCAACAAAATTTTAGAGCAGAAAGCGATTTAGAATAAATATCACTCTAGCTTAAATATTTTGTTGTATAGTTTTGATGGTTTATCTCCAATCTAAAAATACCACAATGGCATATGAAAAAATTATCATATGTGTATGCTAATATTTTATATATATATTCAACTATTAATTTGAGATTTTGTTCTACTTTTTTCATATTTACTCTTTTCCCAATGTTGTCATAACACTAGAACTCTAAGGTAAATGCAAAATTCTGTATTAAAAAATTAAAGGAGACATATCAACTTTTATAACCATTAATTCCATTATGCATCTGTAAAATAATCAGTCATAGTAGGCTCTAACCAAAATATAACATTAGACCAGATGACAGTATATTCAACATGATATTTGAAGCACATCAGGTTTATTTTGAACAAAAGGAAACAACAGATCCTCAATCACCTTATTATGGGAATTGGGGATGAAGATGTTACATGGAATGTGGAGTCTTGCGAGGTAGGGAAATGAACCTGAGAAGGTTTACTCTGGAAAGATGATAATATCACATATTTGAATTAAAACAAGATGTTAATTTAGGTGTTAATTTCCAACAATACAGTATTTTGTGAATATATAAAGTAATACCGAACAAACGCCAAGTCATAAAAGAGTTTGATATAGTGTATGAATCAATGACCCATCTTTTGCATTTTGGCTGTGATATTTCAGATGTCACCATCTCAACCAGCCTCTAGTGAAGAGGTTATGCTCCCTTTGAACTCATCTTTGAGGATCAGCCTAATATCTGGGTATAGGCTAATGCCAAGAAGTCATTTCAATACAGTTATTGTTAACTGATTTTGTAAAATCAATTGAAGGTTAAGGAAATGTGTGCCTGACTTTTCCTATATCAATCAAGACATACAATCTGACTGTATGTCCTGTTAGTTATATAAGTATTAGAGTGCCTAGTTTAATGTCTTACTAGTGCACGTCATCCACTGATATTCTAACAGACCTAGTGCTATTATTTCTTGAAACACACATAAATAAATTTTGACACCATTGTCAGAACCCCAGGAGGTTCTCCAAAACCAACAGATTAGAATTACATTATCCAACCACTGTATTAACAAAAATTATAGGATTTACTCAGTGATGCTAATTCTGTTCTATCATGGCTTAGTCAAGTAAAAACAGTTATTTGGTCACAAATCATTTGTCAGTTGTTACAAGCTTCCCAGCCAACAATAAGACTGAAGAAGACTGAAAGACCTACACACATTTGAAGATTTTCATGGGAATCTATGTCTTTAAAATTGCTATTGAAGTATGCAATATTGTAAACATTTCTTGAATCCTTTGGCCATGTTCAGGGTCCCTGAAATAATAATATCAACATCTATACTTGTCCCAAATACTGTCTTTATTCACAGTAAAGAAAGAAGGGTGTCATTTTTGGTATACAGTATTTAGTTTGGGTGTTCCACAAGGATATTGGAAACCACAGTTTTCTGACTTTTCTTACATGTTAAATGATTCTTACTTATATCACTTCCAAACAACAGATACATAGTTCTTATAAGGCAACTCTTAATTACTTAACAATTACATAACCAAAATACCTATCTCAGTGTGGCATTGATTAAAACAAATGACAATGATGATCATGAACTCTTACGAGAAAAAAATCACTTAACATAAAAAAACTTAGTGCCATCTCAATCACGCATTGTCCAAAATTAATGATGAAGACAATCATGAAGCTTCTTCTAAGCACAACAGAAAGATTTGCCTGTACACAACTTGTGCCTGATTTTCCTAGCCGAGACCACGTTTGAGCAGAGAAAAGACTTACTGAAGAAAGCTCTACATTATAGTGAATAAAAGAATGAGTCTGAAGCCTGAATGATACACATTTGAATAATATCTCCACTATGTACTGGCACTGGATAAAATAGATAAACATCTCAGATTCTCTTATTTTATCTTTCAAATTGGAACAGTCATATGTACTTTAGAAACTGTTACAAGGATTAAATGAAATAATGTATTTAAGTCCCTTCATGATGCCTAACAAATATATTATTAAACTGCTCAAACAATGGTGATTTATTATCACGAAGTTACTGATCAATGTTGGCTCTTGTTCTATACCTATGGATGAAGAGAATTCCAGCACCATAAAGTAGGACAGGGTTTTTTCCCTCTTCTGAAGATTTCCTTAATGTTTATCTTCATAGAAATCATTCTCTCAGAAGTTGTTTTTCTAGGTAGACACCAATTCCTTTTCAGCATTTATATTAACTTTACCATACCTATAACATGGTTATCCTGCCATATGTAAATATACTATTTCTTTACACAGAATTAAAGGCCATCTCATTTGTAATTAGGCCAAAAAGAGCAAAGTAATTTTACATATAATTTAATATACATCCTTACAACTATAAATACATGTTCTCTGGGATCCCTTTAAAAAAGCAATTCACATTAATATGGTGTGAAGGCAAAAAATATTTTGCATCAAATATATCAAGAGTATACAATGTTAAATTCTAAGGTATAATTAATACCACAATTGTCAAGTGGAAGTGCCTTTATTAATATCCTATGGTTCTTATACTTAAGTTATTAAAAGCAATGACATTTTTTGGTAGAGATGGGGGTCTCACTATTTTGCCCAGTCTGGTCTCAAACTCCTGGCCTCAAGCGATCCTCCTGCCTCGGCTTCCCAAAATGCTGGGGTCACAGGCCTCAGACACCCTGCCAAGCTCAGCAATGCCATTCTGAAGACCATACAGCTTAATGAACACAGACAATGGTATCACTCTTCATCATGTATGGGAAGACTCTCTTATACTTAAAGCACAAATAAGTGTGAATTTTCCTACCCTAAAATATTTTCATACAGCCAGGTACCAAAAATGAAAGAAAAATGAGTATAATCAGTGCTCAAAGAAATCTTCCCAAAATAGTAGAAGAGCTCAACAACTTAAACTGGAGGACAGCAGCAATTAGGTCAACAGGTAATTAAGCAGAGCTGACATTGTTTTGTTTTTGTTTTTTTTTAAAAAAAGAACAAAATTGTTGGCTATCTGAAGTAGTTGAAGATTGTGAAGACAATGGCCTAAAATGAAATTATAAGAAGACTGAAGACAAAAATTAAGAAGTAAAATCACCTTTAAAGGCAAGGCTAAAATTCCACCCACTGCAATCACCATCTCAAAAAAGATTGCTATTGATCACGAAGAAACAAAATTGTTTGTGAACGAAGCTGGCTGAACCCTGCTCATCACCGTTTGTGAGAGATAAATTTATAGATTATAGAAAGATAAATATTTAAACATGTTTTAAACTCAAATAATTATGATATTAAATGTTGTCATGGTATTTTTGAATACATAAAAATAATAAGGAATGGAGGACACAAATCAGAATAAGAAAATGAATAGGAATAAAGAACTTGCTTCAAAATTGAGAAGATTTGACCTTCTCATAAGGATCATTATTCATCATGATCCTTCCCGTAAGATTTAACTTTCTCATTTACAGGAAACAGCCACTCAGTCTAATTCATTATTAGTATTATCATTATACTTAGCAACTGAAGAATATTCCTAAAGAATATTCATGGTGACTGTAGTAAAAAGTAATGAAGATGGCTAGACTTCCAATGTGCTTTTTTTTTTTTTAAGACAGAGTTTCACCCTGTCTCCCAGGCTGTAGTGCAGTGGCCTGATCTCGGCTCACTGCAACCTCTGCCTCCTAGGTTCAAGCGATTCTCGTGCCTCCGCCTCCTGAGTAGCTGGGATTACAGGTGCGCACCATCACACCCAGCTAATTATTTTGTATCTTTAGTAGAGACGGAGTTTCACCATGTTGGCCAGGCTGGTCTCAAACTCCTGACCTCGAGTGATCCGCCCGCCTCCGCTTCTCAAAGTGCTGGGATTACAAATAGGCGTGAGCCACCGCACCCGGCCCCAGTGTACTTTAAATGAAGCATCTCAAAAGAAAAGCAAAAGCAACATAAATAACGCAATCGAATTAAACAATAACTTGGTGAACATTATCAATGTCACTATGAGGGACATCAATAGGAATGAAATACTTTCCAGGATTACAGTACTTACATTCTCAAAATTTTCCTTTTGAAGTCCATCTCCAAAATCTGAACCATGGAGGAACACAAGGACTAAAAGCCATAAGGTCGACCTTGGGCGGCCACTCTCCGGAGTAAAATCTCCTTTGCTGCGAGTAAGACCAGATCCCACTACACTGAGGTACACCAGCGTGGGCTTGCCTGGCATGCACGAGCCCTCGGTGAGCGGCGCCAAGCACCGCAGCGTCGTGTACAGCAGCAACGTTAGCACTAACAGGCTGGACACCACGCAGATGGCGATGATCAGGTACACGTTGACATCCACCAGCGCTAGCTCCCGGACCTCGACGCCCGCCAACGCCCGCGATGAGACCTTCCTCGCCTGGCTGCTCTCCGCCAGCGACGCCACCACGGTGACCTTGGCAGTCAGCGCCAGCTCGCTCGCGGTGGTCCTTCACCAGCACCAGCAGGCGGTGGCGCGTAGCTTTCGCCTGGTCCAGGGTACTCGTCGTGCTGATCTCGCCCGTGCAGAGCCCCACGTGGAACGGGTGCTGCCAGCTGACAGATGCAGCTGTTGCGACAACCAGACGTCATAGCTGGAGTCCACCGTGCGCACCTTCGCCACCAAGTGGCCTGCATCCACTGAATGCCGCACCAGCTCACTCACAGCGCCGCCAGCCCACCCAAGGCACCAGCAGCGCCGACAAAGTTGCCTTTCCAGCACTAATACCTGCAGCGTCACGTTGCTGCTCAGAGGCGGCATGCCCGCGTCGCGCGCGCCCACCTAGAACTGCGGCAGCTCCAGCTCCTCGTAGTCCAGTGACTGCAGCGCGTACACCTTGCCGCTCTCCGCGTGCAACCACATATAGCTAGACAGCGCGCACTCGCCTACCCACTGTTCCATCAACGAGTAGGACATCACCATGTTCTCCCGCGCGTCCCGGTCCCGCGCGGACACTGTGAAGTCGTGGCAGCCCCGCCGGTTGTTACCTTTCACGAACACCATGTACTCGGGCTGCCGGAACGCCAGCGCATTGTGGTTCACTGTTCGGCCACTTCCACGGACCTTTTGGCTGTGGCCAGCAATGAAAGCGAGTCCCCATTCCGAGTGATTACCAACAATGGATAGATTTGCTCTCTTGGTCCAGGGCGCTGTGGAGCACCAACGAATAGGTTCTGGGCAGCGCCTTTTGAAGGTAGACACCAGCTTGATGAGACGTGAGGCGTCACCGTGCGGGTCGCCTGTCCCTTGGCACTGAAGTTAGGGTCAATTACACTGATTAGGGCTATGACGGTACCAATGGAGCGTCCTCCTGTACAGAGAATGATAGTGACTTACTGCTAACTCTGGAACACTGTCGTTGATGTCCAAGACTTCTATCAAGTCCGTGCAATGACCAAACATTGGGGAATTGCCTGTGTCAACTGCCTGTATTTGAATCTTTCATTATTTAGTTTCCTCAGAACCTATCTTTACATTTACTTTTATTTATCCACTGTCTGAATCGATGCGAAAAAAGGGCTTGTATGTTAGGGGAGACATCAGTTGCAAAGAAATAATGTGACGGTTTGAACCCTCATCAAAATCCAAGGGGTTACGACTAATAACCAGTGTACCTTCTCTTGCATTTTCCAGTAATTTCACATGACAGACTGCTTTGTCAAACACTGGGCATCATCATTTACATCCAGCGCTGTGATATATAATACTTTGGTGCCTGTCAGCTAAGCTTTGCCCCCATCAGTTGCTTTGAGCACCAACAGTAGCTCTGAAGTGACTTATCTATCTGAAAGAATTTTTAAAATACACCTTCGAGTGGTTTTACCTGCTCTCGGTTGGTATTTCCAGGGAAAAATAATCATTGCGATACAGTATGTAAGTCATCAGAGCATTGGCCCCGACGTCGGCATCCCAGACACCCTCTAGTGAAACACGAGAATCAAGGGCCCTCGTTTCAGAAACAGATTCTTTTGTGTTGCTGAGAACACTGGCAGGTTGTCTTTATTGTTCTTCACTCTCACCTCCACATGGGAAACCTGTAGCAACTTGTCCGCGATCACCTCCAGGTGGATGCTGCACTCCGAGATCTCCCACACAGCTCCTCGAGGTCGATCAGAGAACTCACAAAAATGCCATTCTGCAGATTTACCTCCAGAAGGTCCCTGCTGCCTTTGGAATCCAACTGAAACAGGCGCGGTATCAGTTCCACAAGCTCCAGACCCAGGTCCTGCGCGATACAGCCCACGAAGACGCTATGTGCCGTCCTTGGCCTCTTCCAGGATGGTATAGTGGAGCTGGTCCTTTCCCGCTTCACAAAATTCAAGGAGCAGAAGCCAGTGCTGTAGTCTCCGGGATTTCTGGCCACTTAGTCTAGCAGCTAACATCATGCCTCTCTTTTGGTTAGTAAAACAATATTTCATGACTAGAAAGACTTAGTTCCTCTGAGACCTTTTGATCCTTGTTCCTGAGGTTCCACGTGATCTTAATGGGTGTCTGTAGTTTTTAAAGTACAGAAACAATGGAGATTCTTTCTGATCTAGGAATAATCTGATTTTCTTCTGTTAAAAAAAATACTTTTCGGCCGGGTGAGGTGGCGCTCGGCCAGCACTTTGGGAGGCTGAGGCGGGTGGATCACGAGGTCAGGAGATCGAGACCATCCTGGCTAACACGGTGAAACCTCGTCTCTACTAAAAATACAAAAAAATTAGCCGGGCGTATTGGCGGGCACCTGTACTCGGGAGGCTGAGGCAGGAGAATGGCGTGAACCTGGGAGGCGGAGCTTGCAGTGAGCCGAGATCGTGCCACTTCACTGCACTCCAGCCTGGGCGACAGAGCGAGACTCCGTCTCAAAACAAACAAACAAACAAAAAAAAAACTTTTCTTGGGGAACAACAATATCCTGTGGCTCAAAACATTAAGTGCATTTGATTTCATATTATTTCACTTATCTTCTTCTTTCCTGATCCCTGCATATGTTTATGTTTCTCTTTGTGAGCTTTCAACTCCTTTCCTATACCTTCTTGTGTGTGATCAGTACCTCTTCAAAGCTGGGTTTGTCTTACAAATCAGAATTCCATGAAGAGTTTTATCTTGTATGTAGACATCCTAAATAAAGTACTACTGCACCAACTGTATTATCACTTGAATTAATATGAAAAAAGATCATATTTGCAGGATACTGGTGTTACTATTGCTTTTGCTTTTTTCAATTTTTGAAATAGGGTCTCACTTTGTCATCCAGGCTGGTGTGCAGTGGCACAATCATGGGTCACTGCAGCCTCAACCTCCTGGGCTCAAGCCATCCTCCCACCTCATCCTCCCAAGTAGCGCTACAGTAGGGACTAAAGGCATGTACCACCATGCCTGGCTTATATATATATATACATATATATTTATATATATATGTATATATATATATAAAAAAATATATATATGTAAGAAGAGCCCATCATATATATATTATACACACACACACACACACACACACAATACAAGGTATCCCTATGTTGCCCAGGTTGGTCTTGAAGTCCTGGCCTCAAGCTGTCCTCGCACCTTGGCCTCCCAAAATGCTGGAATTACAGGTGTGAGCCACCATGCCTGGCCTTATGTTAGTATTGATGGAGAGATTAATGCACCTGTATACCTGAGACTTTTACAATTGATACGAGTTTTTACTAAGTTTTTTATATTACTTATAATATAAGACACTAAGGGGATTTTTTTTCAAAATATCAGACGGGGGGAGTATATATTTCATAAATTTGATATAATAGCAAATACACTTCTAAACTCTGCATTAACTTAGCATCTATAATTTCTAAGAGCTGGAGACAGGGCATGGAGAGTATTAACACTGAAAGAATGCCATGCTTAAATTCTTGTCACAATTTTTTTTTGGTGTTGCTAAACTTGAACAATAATTTTAATTTTATTTGAAGCTATTTGTGAAGCACGTACTGAGTAACAAATTCAATCTCCATACTCAAAGAGAAAGGGAATGAAAAAAGTAATTGTTAAGAGCCATAGGCGAGATGACAAATTCATTGCATTGGTGTTCAGTAACACTAGAATTAATAAAATTTTTTAAAAAATGAAATCATGGATATCAGGTAACAACCAATTTCAGGGAAACACAATTGATAGTGTAGTTTTGTCACTCTGCAACTAAATTAGCTTTCATTTCTGAGTCTATATCATCTAACCCAACCCTGTTTAAGATGACTAGAGAAGCTATTAAACTATACAATATATCGGATCAGTAGAAAACATTTTCTCCACAAACTTTTAATATTAATTCATACTAAAGTATTTTCAGTCTCAAAATTAAAAAGTGTTCAAATTCTCTTCATTATTAAACATAAGCATGACTCTTAAAGTGAAAGAGCTAATACCTGAATATCATAAGCAATGCCTAATGCTGATAAAGGAGCAGATAATGAAGAGCTACTGGATAAAATTATGTAAATAACGGAAACACACATTTTCTTCTGCTAAGTGAATAATACACACTGACACAAGTACCACTACAACTAAAATAAAAATGGAAAACATTTTTAAAGTTCAAAACATTTAATTGCTAAGATTAAGAAATTTTTACCAATGAACTGCCCACCTACTTACTGCACTATTGAGAAAAAGCTGTAATCACTGAACATTGAAATCTACTATGGCAGTATAAGCTATGGTATGCTACACATATTCTATACATGGAGGAAAACACATTTTCACTGAAGAGATATAGATCAGTGGAATTTTTTGTTAATGCAAATACAATCAAATCAAAATTTAGATTGGAAATGAAATAACATGAAGTATTAATCTTACAAATATTTGTAACGAAAAGTGATTATGAAAGTAAATCATCAGAACTGCAACCTATATCACATATTTGTATTGGAAAATATTAGTGTATTCAGAATAAATTGCTATTTAAAAAAAATGTAAGTACCAATCAAAGGCTGACACACTGGGCAGGATAAAAAAATTTGAAAACTCCTGGAATAAATTATATTACAAAGGTATCACTAGAAATATTCAAGCATAAATGGAAGGTAGACAAAAATGAAATATTCGGATACATATTTGAGAAAAAGCGGTAAGAGAAAATATTATTCATAAAGCACAAAAGGAAAATGAAAATATAATAACCCACCTTCCTAGAGTGGTCCCCTCCAATAGATTGATCTTCCCCGTCCACATCTACCATTGGGCACGGTGGAAGGCTGGGGCTGAAGGCCATGAGGTCCGTCTTGGGCAGGCCCTCCCCAGAACACACCCTCTGCTGCCTCTGCTGAGAGTAAGACCAGCTCCCCACCGCGCTAGAGCACACCAGCGTGGGCTTCACCGGCCCACATGCGCCCTCGGTGGGCGCCGCCGAGCACCTCAGTGCAGTGTACAGCAGCAGCGTGAGCACCAGCAAGCTGGACACCGCGCAGATGGCGATGATCAGGTACACGTTGACATCCACCAGGGCCACCTCGGGCGCCACGCCCACTGAAGCCCGCGACGAGGCCTTGGGTGCCTGGCTGCCCTCCACAAGCGAAACAAGCACAGTGGCCGTGGCCGTCAGCGACGGCTCGCCATGGTCCTTCACCAGCACCAATAGGCGCTGGCGTGGCGAGTCAGCCTCATCCAGAGCGCGCGTCGTACTGATCTCGCCCGTGTACAGCCCCACGCGGAAAGGGATGCGTGCGCCAACCGCCGCCGACTGCAATTCATACGACAGCCACGCGTTGTATCCAGAGTCAGCGTCCACTGCGCGCACCTTAGCCACCACGTGACCCGCACCCACCGACCGCAGCACCAGCTCACTGACTGCACCGCCCGCGCTGCCAGCGGGAGACGCCAGCAGCGCGGGAGCATTGTCGTTCTCGTCCAGCACGAACACCTGCAGCGTCACGTTGCTGCCCAGAGGCGGCACGCCCGCGTCGCGCGCGCTCACCTGGAACTGTAGCAGCTCCAGCTCCTCGTGGTCCAACGGCTGCAGCGCGTACACCTTGCCGCTCTCCGCGTGCACCGACACGTAGCTCGACAGCGCGCGCTCGCCCACCCGCCGCTCCATCAGAGAGTAGGATACCAGCGCGTTCTCCTGCGCGTCCGCGTCCCGCGCAGACACCGTGAAGATGTGGCAGCCCGGCGGGTTGTTCTCCTTCACGAACACCGTGTACTCGGACTGCGCGAACGCCGGCGCGTTGTCGTTCACGTCGGCCACCTCCACGGACACGCTGGCCGTGGCCCACAGCGGAGGCGAGCCTCCGTCCCGCGCGGTCACCACCAGCTCATAGGCCGACACCCTCTCGCGGTCCAGAGCGCTATCCAGCACCATCGAGTAGTAATTCTTGTAGGTGGACACCAGCTTGAACGGAACGTGAGGCGTCAGAGAGCAGGTGACCTGTCCGTTGGCTCCTGAATCATGGTCAGAAACGCTGATCAGGGCAATGACGGTGCCCACTTGAGCATCTTCTTTCACCGGGAGAGACAGAGAAGTGACAATCACCTCAGGTGAATTATCATTTTCATCCAGTAGTTCCACTAGGACCGTGCAGTGACCAACCATAGGTGGGGTTCCCTTATCTGTAACATCTACATGAATTTCATAAGTGTTACTGTCCTCAAAGTCAATAGCATCATTTACTTTTATTTCTCCCGTCCTTTCGTTTATCCAAAATTTCCTTCTTATAGTGGGTGGGACCAAAGAGCTAAATGAATACATCATTTCCTTGTTTATTCCTTCATCCGAATCAGAAGCGTTGAGCCATATAACTAATGTTTGGTTCACTTGATTTTCATACATCTTAACTTCATAAACCGGTCTGTCAAAGACAGGGGCGTTATCATTGGCATCTAACACCAGGATCAGCAGAGAAACAGATGCGGTAAATTCAGGTTTGCCTCCATCAGTTGCTGTCAATAACAACTTTAGCTGAGGATTTTCTTCACGATCCAGCAGCTTCCTCAGAACAAGCACTGGGAATTTGTCTTTGTCTTTTTTGTTTATAATATCAAGAACAAAATACTCATTTGGACTGAGTTTGTAAGTAAGCAATGCGTTCTCTCCAACATCCGCATCAGATGCGCCTTCTAGTGGAAACCGAGAGTCAAGCAATCTGGATTCAGGTATTGAGAGCTTTTGTTCTGTTACGGAGAACCTGGGCGGGTTATCGTTAATGTCCTTCACTTCCACGTCCACATGGAAAACCTGCAGCGGCCTGTCCACGATCACCTCCAGGTGGATGCTACACTCCGCGCTCCGCCCGCACAGCTCCTCGCGGTCGATCCGAGAATTCACAAACAAAATGCCATTCTGCAGATTTACCTCCAGAAGTTCCCCGTGTGTTTTGGACGCCACCCGGAACAGGCGCGGCACCAGCTCCGCCAGCTCCAGCCCCAGGTCCTGCGCGATGCGGCCCACGAAGGTGCCGTGTCTGGCCTCCTCGTAGACGGAGTAGTGGAGCTGGCCGCTCCCCACCTCCCAGGCTGCGAGGAGAAGAAACGAGAGCAGCAAACACTGGACCCCCAGGCGGCTACATCTGGAAACCATCTTATCCTTCTCTTGTTTTACAAATCGACGAATCAGCGGTCTAGAACGCACATACGATCTGACATTTTCTGTCCTATTTCTTATATCTATTTTTTATCGAAATGGCTGAGATCTCAGAATGAAGCTACTTCCTAGTCCTTGAGAAACTGGCTGATGCCTTTGTTCTAAAAAGCTATTTTGTGGACGACAGCGACATCCGGTGGCTTTAGGTGTAAGTACAATTCCGTGAGTTCACAACTTTTTCATTCATATGTTAATTCTTTTTTTACGTATTTTTATGTCTGTGGACTTTCAAAGCCTCACATTACGTCTCTTTATAGTTAATAACAATAAATGTTGATCCCACGTGCAATGTTTTCTTAAATGTATACTCTCAGAGTAGTGATTTCTTCCCTAACCACATGATTATCAACAGCTGAATTTCAAAATGCCCTTAATATTTGCGTACTACTGAGTACACTAATATTTTATTAAATGACAAGTTTAGTTCCATTTAAGTTCTGACACTTAACTTACTTCTCTTTCTCATTATTTTGAGATTTAATAAAGTTTATTTAGACACTAATGTCAAGCATCAACTATCTGTGAGGTGTTTATAACTCCGAAGATCTAGGCATCACTAGAATTTAGAGATCATTAGCTTCAACATCAGATATTTCTCCATTTAGATTTCTATTATCCTACTCACTAGGCACATGACTTGGGAAAATCATTTAACCTCTCCCTCCCTCATGTTCCAATTTTATAACTTTGGCCTAATGGTAATATGGTGGTTGTGTGAATTACAATATAGTAAGTGCTTGCAATAGTACCTTAAGGAGAGTGAGTGCTTCATAAATGGAAACTATTCTCAGGCCTCAATTTGGCCACATTTGTTTTCATGAGGCTCAATACCAAATTTGGCTCATCAGGCAAAATTATTACCTATAGAATGCCTTAATTATTGCTACCGCACAGGCTGAGAGTGGTGGTTTCTGTATTTAAGAAAACAGAAAAGTACCGTTATAGAAAAATCCTTTATACAAGAAGTTTCATTTTATAATATCTTACATGGGCAAAAAGAATCTTAATTATAATTCTGAATAAAATAATTAACAAATTTATTATTTCTGCTTTCAGAGACAAATGCTTTCAACCCTGTTTACGCCTTTCAAATGCCCAAAAGACACAGTTCTGAAATGTATCTAGTAATTCTATCAATGTCAATGAAGTTTTTCCTCACTACTTTCAGTAAAAATATTTTTTCTCTCTCAAAGTTCTTGAAATCAAATATTCAGGAATGAAAATGTAATATATTTGTTCTGCTGAAAAAAACTTGGGTTTTCTATCTTTCCAAGAAAGGAAAACTTAATAACAGAAATATTGGTCTTATAATAAATTAACCTTTTAGCAAGGGTTAATTTATTTTATTTAATGATGTTTTGACTTTTCTAAAGAATATTTTTAAATGTATCAATAACTTTAAACTTTTTAATTAAAATCTGAATGACAGAGCAACAATATTTATGAATAAGAAAACTGACAGAAACGGGTGTCATTTAATCCATCAGTTTATATGTCCTACTAAATTGCTTCTATACTTCTCTACTCCTCTGGAATGCCTCTTGCATCAAAATTCATTCAAATTCTGATTTTAGAGATTACTTTTTTATAAACCCTGAATTAAAATGTAATGAGTTACGTGTCAAAATGTCAACGTTTGTTTTAGCTATCTGGAGTGTAAAATAAGTTTGCCATTGATCAATCATCTCCACACACAAAATAATAAAAACTAAACTCAATTTCTACTAATGTACATTTCATACCAAGTAATAACAAATATCCCAGTGTAGACGTCCAATATTGAATAAAAAGTAGGGAGTAGTTAAACTACTCTTTCTGGTTTTTTTTTTTTTTTTTTTTTTTTTTGAGATAGAGTCTTGCTGTCACCCAGGCTGAAATGCAGTTGTGCCATCACAGTTCACTGCAGCCTCAATGTCCCAGGCTCAAGCGATTCTCTTGGCTCAGCCTCCTGAGCAGTTGGGACTACAGAGGTGTGCCACCAGGCCCGGCTAATTTTTTTTTTTTTTTTTTTTTTTGGCAAAGATGAGTCTCACTACATTGGTCTCAAACTGCTGGGCTCAAGGAAGGGACCCTCCCACCTTGGCCTCCCAAAATGTTGGGATTGCTGGTGTCAGGCCACCACATCTTTTTAAATTACAGAAACTTGCACTGCCAAGTATCAAATAGGGCTACGGATCTAAAATTTCGGTTGTATGAGAATCATCTCACGTGTGCTTTAAAATGAAAATTTGCTCATACTACCCATTTCAGAATTTCTGAGGTGGAGTCTTGAACCAGAACATTCAATGAGGACTTAGGTGCTGCTAATGCTAATGCATTAGCAGGTCTAAGGATAGGTTGACCATAGGCCCCAAATTGTCTGGAGCAGGCTCAATTGAGGTCTGTGATCTTGTATACTTATTTACAGCAGCCCCTTTGCTCTCAAAGTGTCTAAGACATTGGGTGACAACTTAGTTTTTCCTATATAGTAACTACAACTTGAAAAGAGGCATAGAAGGAGCTTCATTATTGTTTCATGATTCTGACTTGAATTGAGGAATGTTAACTACAGATGCATATAAGCAGAGCTATTAGGCAAAATAGGAAAGTGGCTCTTCTGCTCTCACCTCTGTTTTGAACTTGCCAGCCTGTTTTGAATTTTACTTCTCTGGATCCCAGTGAGTTCATGTTTGCTAATGACCTCAAAAGATAAATTTATTACTAAGGTGTTCACAGCCCTTCTGAGAATTTGCATATGATGAGAGCTTATACTCTGAGAGAGAATAGAGATTAATATGAAGGACTAAATTACCAATCCCATCAACACAGCCATCAATAATAAAGAATACATTTTAGGCCAGGCACGGTGGCTCACGCCTGTAATCCCAGCATTTTGGGAGACTGAGGTGAGAAGATCACGAGTACAGGAGATCGAGACCATCCTGGCTAACACGGTGAAACCCCGCCTCTACTAAAAATACAAAAAAATTAGCCAGGCATGGTGGCGGGCGCCTGTAGTCCCAGCTACTCGGGAGTCTGAGGCAGGAGAATGGCGTGAACCCGGGAGGGGGAGCTTGGAGTGAGCCGAGATGGCACCACTGCACTCCAGCCTGGGCAACAGAGCGAGACTCTGACTCAAAAAAAAAAGAATACATTTTATGATTATTGATGACATAGTAAATGCTTAGTAAGTACTAGCTCTAAGGAGACTGGAGGACTTAGGGCAGGGGACAAATGACATCTGTAGCATCCCTCTATTCACATCAAATAATCAAATACCTGGGTCCAAGTTTAAACGGCACATGAAACTTGAAAAATGTGCAAAGACAAAGATACTTCAAAGTATAAGACTATATTCAAGGTGAGTTGTGCTGATAGACAGACATAGATAGGTTTAATGACAGGAGCTCAGAGACCACTCAAGTTTTGAAAGAAAATGACAAAAAAAAAAAAAAAAAGGCTTGGCACAGTGGCTCACAGCTTTAATCCCAGCACTTTGGGAGGCCGAGGTGGGAGCATCACAAGGTCAGGAGTTCGAGACCAGCCTGGCCAACGTGATGAAACCCCATCTCTACTAAAAATACAAAAATTAGCCAGGCGCGGTGGCATGTGCCTGTAATCCCAGATACTCAGGAAGCTGAGGTAGGAGAATTGCTTGAACCCAGGAGGCAGAGGTTGCAGTGAGCCGAGATCATGCCACTGTACTCCAGCCTGGGTGACAGAAAAAGACTCCGTCTCAGAAAAATAAAAAGACAAACAACATGTAATATTGTAGCATATTCCAAACGTGTGTTTTAAGGGAAATTTTAAAAATTAAAAGATTTTGTTTTAAATAAACGTTACTGGCATTTTCATAGTTATTATTGTGGCTCTATTCTCAAGGCCATTCTGATCTTTCTCCACTGAGTTTTTAATTAAGTCATACCTTGTAAAATATCTGACACAATATTAAATAAAATAGCTGAAAGAGAAAGAAAAATATAAACCACATAACAAAAACTCAATAAGCGAAAATTTTAAAACTATAAATTAGAAAACAAACAAATAGCTTGCACTAAAGGTAGAGTGTGGAAAACCACCACTTTGAAAGTCACATACTACAATTCAGGAAATATAACATGTAGTGACATTAAAGAGGCAAATCTCATATCCAGATTTCTGCCTTGTGTTATGTATGAGCTGAGAGGAGAAAAAGAGATTTTTAAAAAACAGATTTCTGTCTTATGGATTACTGACAGAACAAGTGAATTTTCACCTAAATTTGTAAGGGTAATGTTTTAAGTTACAGACTTTGAATTTCAAAAGAACTCAAAGTTTGGAATCTTTACATGGTTGATCATTTTATCACTGCATGGAGAAAATTTCAATTGAAAGGAGAATGTCTTCTTGAAGAAAGAAAACACTTGTTTAAAAAGCATTTTCTCCAATTTCTGTAAACTGAATTTCAAAAAATGTTCTAAGTACAGACAAAATTTCAGTCAACATTTCCTGAATTATCGACATTGTCAGGCATTTTAAAACGTATTTTATATAAGTTGAAATGAAGGCTGTGTTTATAACATTTATTGACATAATTTGATTCCTAAAGTGGAGCAACTGTTTTCTAAAGTTTAGGGGAAGTTTCTTGTTAAAATAATAGATACTGAGGTTGCTGAACAATCAGATGTTCACACAGTCTCCATCCAGAGAAATGCAGAGAACTACAAACTTAACAAGGTAACAATTGCTATATATTTTTGCTTGGGTTTCTTATAAACAATACGAGTAGACTAAAATACTATGCATCATTTAGAAATAAATAAATGATAGTGATGTTAATGTTTAATGAATGACTAACAACTAAATTGGTTTTCAAGTGTTATGGCAGCATAGCATCAGAAATTCAATGTCACTTTAATCACAAATTTAAATAAAATCGATTCAGCACCCAAAAAATATCTATTTAATATACGGTTTATAATTCTCACTAGACGTCAAGACAAAGTCGGCTCCAATGTTAAGGGGTTTACTTTATGAGAAAAAAAATCTGCTGGATTTCTAGAAAAATGAATAAAACTATTTGAACGGCCCCTGGGAGTAATCGAAAGTATCTTTCAATAAAAAATAAATAATTATACAATAAAATGCTAGAAAAACCCACCTTCCCAGATGAATCTGAAGAAGCAGAGGGTTCTCCCGTTCGCTCTGTAGATCCAGCACAAGGAGAAAGGCCCGGGCTGAAGGCCATGAGGTCGGTCTTCTGCGGACCCTCGCCAGAGCACACCCTCTGCCTCCTCTGCTGCGAGTACGACCAACTCCCCACCGCGCTAGAACACACCAGCGTAGGCTTGCCCGGCGGGCACTCGCCCTCGGTGGGCATCGCCGAGCACCGCAGCGCAGTGTACAGCAGCAGCGTGAGAACCAACAGGCTAGACACCGCGCAGATGGCGATGATCAGGTACACGTTGACATCCACCAGCGTCACCTCGGGGCCAGTGGCACCCACTGACGCCCGCGACGATGCCTTTGGCGCCTGGCCGCTCTCCACCAGCGACACCAGCACAGTGGCCGTGGCCGTCAGCGCTGGCTCCCCGTGGTCTTTCACCAGCACCAGTAGGCGCTGGCGCGGTGCGTCCGTCTCATCTAGGGCTCGTGTCGTGCTGATCTCGCCCGTGTACAGCCCCACGCGGAACGGGATGCGCGCGCTGGCCGTTTCTGGCTGCAGCTCGTATGAAAGCCACGCGTTGTAGCCCGAGTCGGCGTCCACTGCGCGCACCTTCCCCACCACCACGCCGGCGCCCACCGACCGCAGCACCAGCTCGCTCACTGCGCCGTCAGTGCCCCTCATCCGAGGTGCCAGCAGCGCCGGCGCATTGTCGTTCTCGTCCAGCACGAACACCTGCAGCGTCACGTTGCTGCCCAGGGGCGGCACGCCCGCGTCGCGCGCACTCACCTGGAACTGTAGCAGCTCCAGCTCCTCGTGGTCCAGCGGCTGCAGCGCGTACACCTTGCCGCTCTCCGCGTGCACCGACACGTAGCTCGACAGCGCGCGCTCGCCCACCCGCCGCTCCACCAGCGAGTAGGACACCAGCGCGTTCTCCTGCGCGTCCGCGTCCCGCGCAGACACCGTGAAGACGTGGCAGCCCGGCGGGTTGTTCTCCTTCACGAACACCGTGTACTCGGGCTGCGCAAACGCTGGTGCGTTGTCGTTCACGTCGGCCACCTCCACAGACACTCTGGCCGTGGCCCACAGTGAAGGCGAGCCCCCGTCCCGCGCGGTCACCACCAGCTCATAGGCCGACACCCTCTCGCGGTCCAGGGCGCTGTCCAGCACCAACGAGTAGTAATTCTTGTACGTGGACACCAGCTTGAAGGGAACGTGGGGCGTCAGGGAGCAGGTAACCTGTCCGTTGGCATCGGCGTCTAGGTCAGTCACACTAATCAGGGCAATGACTGTCCCCAGTTGTGCGTCCTCTTTTACAGGAAGCGAGAGCGTTTTGATAGTCAACTGTGGAGCATTGTCATTTACATCCACAACTTCCACAAGAACTGTACAATGACCAGCCAGGGGTGGGAAGCCTTTATCGACAGCCTCTACTGGGATCTTGTGTGCTCTACTTTCTTCAAAATCCACATGTCCTATCACTGTGATTGCCCCACTTATGGGGTCCATGTGGAACTTGGATTTTACATCTTGTCCACGATCACCTCCAGGTGGATGCTGCACTCCGCGCTCCGCCCGCACAGCTCCTCGCGATCGATCCGAGAATTCACAAACAAAATGCCATTCTGCAGATTTACCTCCAGAAGATCCCCACAGAATTTGCACACCGCCCGGAACAGGCGCGGCACCAGCTCCGCCAGCTCCAGCCCCAGGTCCTGCGCAATGCGGCCAACGAAGGTGCCGTGTTCAGCCTCCTCGGGGACCGAGTAGTGGAGCTGGCCTCTCCCCGCCTCCCAAGCTGCTAGAATTATAATAAACAGCAGTAGATGTCGGCCCCCTGGGTCGTATCCATTTGGGCACACCATTTCAAATTATTGGCTTGTTTTTCTTGTCAGCAAAACTTGCCTTCGAATTTATAGGAATGTTTTTATCCCTTCATTTCAATCTCGATGTGTGGCCATTGTTGTGCATCCAAAGAGTGAAAGAGAGTGGAGCGTCTTTCCAGTGCGAAAAGGAATGACTTCCTTTTGTTGACTATGAAAGAATTTGCGGTAAAGAGCGACATCATGTGGCCATCATGTAAGTAAGAATTACAAACTATTACAAGCTATTAATCAGATGAAAAGTTTTATTTCAAACTCTGAATTTTCTTCTTCATTGTTGTTAAAGGTTAAAATAGCATTTCTCATGATTGTTAGAAGCATTCTTAGGCGACTGATGGCTTTTGAATACTTAGTGTTACCAGAACTGTAGCTTCCTCATGCCTTAGAAAAACTTTTTTTCACACAGTTTTAAATAAAGATAGAAACCTAAGTGAAAACATGAATCTAAACAATTGCAAGTTTAAATTCCTTTGATCTAGATCCCAGGAAACTTCATATTCTTGATTCAGTATCGCTTGTTAAGAAAAATCCTGTACTCTTTTAGGGACCCAGGATCTCAAGAATCTACCGATTGATGAAAGAGAAACTTAGAAAGGGGTGTGTGTGTGTGTGTGTGTGTGTGTATGTGTGTGTGTTTTCTTTTTAGGAGGCAAGAAACATTAGCAACTATCCAGACACTTTTCTTGGGAAAAAAAAAAATAAGAGAAAGTTTGGGGAATCTTTGAAGGGGAAGAATTTGTATCATGTGAACCTTTTGAGGAGGAAGTATTCTGAATTTTTTGCTTTAGCAGAATCTATATATACTGTTTCAGGAGTTCTTGATTTTATATTTGTTTCCTAATTCTATCCTTTCAAACACTTGTGTGTTATGAATAGATGCCTATTTTTACAATCTCAAATATTATTTGTATTATTTCTTTTACAATGTAAGTTTATTTTATTAGATAAATTTCAGTGCTCAGCCATCTTACACAGAGCAGCCCTTTGATCAAGTCTTGAGGTATTTCATCCTTTTTGGATCTACCTTACTGTGTTCGTTTTCTTGAATGTTTCACTCCAATGTTCCCAACGGCATGTAAAATAATTATGTCTGTATTCAGATGCTTTCCTAAATAAGTTTTTATAATTGCTGCTCTCCTGGAGTATTGCAGTAGCTTCTTATTGTGTAACCTGTCCATTCCTATTTCATTCTCCTTCATTTAATCCTTGCAGTCATCTTCCTTAAACACTTTTTATTCCTATTGCTTCACACTTTTTGACAGCTTTCAAATGACTTTGAAGAATGTCAAAATTACCTGTCTAGTACTCAAAGTTACCCAAAAGGTTTTTCTCATATTACTTTCCTTGCTTTATATCACACTCGCACTTATGGGAACCGTGTGCTTTACCCAAAGTGGACTATTCCTCATTTCTAGGTACATTTGGAATTTTCTGTGTACTCACTTAAGTTACTCTCTTTTCAAGAATACCTGTTAGTCTCCATATTCTCCCAAGGAAAACTCTTTCCATTTTATAACCAGTAAAACATCATGACTCTTCACAGGTTCCTTCAACAAGGGAAAAAGGCAAAGATTTTTTTCCAATTCCAATAACACTATGATGTACCTTTCTAGCACCTCTTACAATGTTCTTCCTTTTACTATCATCGTATTTATGTAGGATACTTACCTTTATTTATCTATTAAATTTGAAGCCAGGTCTTGTTAATTCGATGATTCTCAGCAGGCACGGTGTGATACTCTTAAAGACCCTCCTAGAAACTTTTTAAAAAACATTTACTCACTAGCAGCGCTATAGTTCTCTACTTCCTGAGAAAGTATTCTGTTTCGAGGCTGTTAGATATCATTATCTACACAAATGGTGATCTTCAGTATAACCAGAGACAATTCTGCCACTCTTAAGTATGTAGAGGTATTTTTTTTAATTTTAGTGCAATATTAATTATATGCTTAAAAATTATCATGTACTTCTTTTAGAAAACAGAGAATACCACCACTGGTTTCTGCCATTTCAAGAATGGAAAATGCTCACATTAGGAAACACAAACCACAACTCAGTCCTCTAATGGCCCCTAAGAAACTTTTAAATGTGGGCAAATACACCATTCATGCTTAATGCAGTCTAATATTTCCTGGGAACATGGACAACACAAAAAGTCAAAACCACCTTCAGGAAATCACTGAGAACTCAGCAGGTTAAATGTCTTTTGAATTCATAAAACTTTTCCAGTGTCCAAGTCTTAATTCAATTTTCAACTTTGAAACACACATTTTAAATTACTTTTAACGTAGAACATGGCATTTAAAATGTTAGAGACATCTCAGATTAATTTGGTAATTATGGCCTCACTATGAATAACAAAAATTCAATCTTTACATAAAATGAAAACAATATGGAATCTGTAATGAGAGTTTCCTAGCATAAAATGACATGAAGTTTTTCTTTTCCTCTTCGGAAAAGTACCAAATTTTATTAAGCACTTGCTATTTGGCAAACACAGCTATAAGCACCTTACAGTATCAACTTACTAAAGCCTTATTACAATTCTATCATTGAAACTAGTGTTTATCATTCCAAATTTACAGAAGAAATTGAAATAGAGGTGAAACAATCCATCCGCAAAACAAAATTGGTAGCGATGAAATTTAGGCAAGGGAGGATAGCACCAAAACTCACACTGAATCACTACTTTTTGCTGCTTTTCATTTAAAGAAATAATGACCAGCCAAGCATAGTGGCTCACACCTATAATCTTAGTACTTTGGGAGGCCAAGGTGGGCAGATCACTTGCACCCAGTAGTTTGAGGCCAGTCTGGGCAACATGGAGAAACCCTGTATCTAAAAAAAAAAGAAAAGGCAGGAGGCATGGTGGTGCTCGCGTGTAGTCCCAGCTACTCCAGAGGCTGAGGTGAGAGAATCACTTGAGCCCAGGCATTCGAGGGTGCAGTGAGCCATTATTGCACCACTGTACTCCAGCATGGGTGACAGAGCAAGACCCTGTCACACAAACACACACATACAAAATAGTGAATAGTTTAAATTACTGTGTAGAAACAATGAAAACATGAATACAAAAAATAGATTTAGACTCCATGAAGAGAAGACCATCAAGTGAAATTCAAACAGAAATAAGAGAGCTGCAATGACAGAGGAATGCAGTTTTCATATAAATTTACTTGATCACAAGGTCCAAATTCTCTTGAATCACTATTTTCCCATTATTTAGATTGGTAGTAAATAAATCAATAACCATAACAACCAGAAGTATTCAGGCTGATAACTATTGTTTTTGTCCTTTAGTCCTCAATGGTTTAAAAGGGGGACAATCAATAAACACTATTGTCTCCTGGAATCACAAGTCTGAAAAGGGAACCACAGATAAAAAGTATGATGATCAGAGTTCTTACACAAAATGGATAAAATCAAAGCGTTAGCTTAATAAAAGTGTCAGCAGAAAAACATTGAAATGGAAAGTGTAAAAGCATAAGTGATACACTGGTGCTCAAATTTCAAAATATGATCAAAAAAGAGTATATGTAAAAAAATTCTCCTAAAGCTCAAAGGCAAACAAATGAAAATCCTACATAATTAATCAGAAAAAAATGCTACTATGAATCTGAATTAAAATGCAACAGAAAACGACATATCTAAGAATATTTTGGTTTGAAGGCAAAAATTCTGAGGTGCAGATTGTGGACAATGATTTCTAATTTCACTTAAATTATGAATATTAAAGAAGCAAAGAGATTGTAATAAGAAACAATAAAATGAAAATACGTAAATTTTATAAAATTAAAAATTAAAAACAAATATAGAAAACAAATCTGAGGAAAACAATTATAAATTTAAAATAAAAGTTAACTGTTAATTATGAAAATTCACTTACTTTGGCATCATGATCTTCATTTAAATCCCGATTCTCCACCCTACCCATCATAACAGGACAAGGTGAAAGGCTGGGGCTAAAGGCCATGAGATCCATCTTGGGTGGGCCCTCCCCGGAGCACACCCTCTGCCGCCTCTGCTGCGAGTACGACCAGCTCCCCACCGCGCTGGAGCACACTAGCGTGGGCTTGTCCGCCGTGCACGCGCCCTCGGTGGGCGGCGCCGAGCACCGCAGCGCTGTGTACAGCAGTAGCGTGAGGACCAGCAGGCTGGATACCGCACAGATGGCGATGATCAGGTACACGTTGACATCCACCAGCGCCGCCTCTGGGCCTGCGGCGCCCACTGACGCCCGCGATGACGCCTTTGGAGCCTGACCACTCTCCACCAGCGACACCATCACCGTGGCCGTGGCTGTCAGCGCCGGCTCACCGTGGTCTTTCACCAGCACCAGCAGCCGGTGGCGCGGAGAGTCCGCTTCGTCCAGCACACGAGTGGTGCTGATCTCGCCTGTGTACAGCCCCACGCGAAACGGGAAGCGAGCGCTGCTTGCCGCTGGCTGCAGCTCATACGAAAGCCACGCGTTGTAGCCTGAGTCGGCGTCCACTGCGCGCACCTTCGCCACCACTTGGCCCACACCCACTGACCGCGGCACCAGCTCGCTCACTGCTCCACTGGTACCACCCACCCGAGGCGCCAGCAGTGCCGGCGCGTTGTCGTTCTCGTCCAGCACGAACACCTGCAGCGTCACGTTGCTGCCCAGAGGCGGCATGCCCGCGTCGCGAGCGCTCACCTGGAACTGCAGCAGCTCCAGCTCCTCGTGGTCCAGCGGCTGCAGCGCGTACACCTTGCCGCTCTCCGCGTGCACTGACACGTAGCTCGACAGCGCGCGCTCGCCCACCCGCCGCTCCACCAGCGAGTAGGACACCAGCGCGTTTTCCTGCGCGTCCGCGTCCCGCGCAGACACCGTGAAGATGTGGCAGCCTGGCGGGTTGTTCTCCTTCACGAACACCGTGTACTCGGACTGCGCGAACGCCGGAGCATTGTCGTTCACGTCGGCCACCTCCACGGACACGCTGGCGGTGGCCCACAGCGAAGGCGAGCCCCTGTCCCGCGCGGTCACCACCAGCTCATAGGCCGACACGCTCTCGCGGTCCAGGGCGCTGTCCAGCACCAACGAGTAGTAATTCTTGAAGGTGGACACCAGCTTGAAGGGGACGTGGGGCGTCAGCGAGCAGGTCACCTGCCCGTTGGCACCTGAATCGAGGTCGTTCACGCTAATTAGGGCGATGACAGTACCCAATTGAGCGTCTTCACGTACAGGCAAGGATAAGGAAGTCAGTGCTATCTCAGGGACGTTATCATTTTTATCCAAAATTCTCACTAAAACGGTGCAATGACCCGCCATGGGAGGATGGCCTTTGTCCGTGGCGTCAATGCGGATCTTGTATAAATTTACTTGTTCAAAATCCAAATTACCCCGAATCACTATTTCTCCTGTATTTCGATCTATGCTAAAGTGGTCAATAACCATGGCTGCAACAAGGCTATTAAAAGAGTATGAAATTGCGCCATTCGATCCTTCATCTCGATCAGAAGCATTCAGTCTGATAACTGTCGTTCCGTTGTCTGCATCTTCGAATATTCTTACTTCGTATTCAGACTGTTCGAAAGTGGGAGCATTATCATTCACATCCAGCACTGTGACCAGCAGCTGAACAGTGCCTGTGAGCTCAGGTTTGCCCCCATCTGTGGCTATCAGGAATAAGTTGTGTGCAGGGGCTTCCTCTCTGTCCAAGGATTTCCTTAATAAGAGCCCAATTTGTTTATTGTTATCACTGTTTATTTTCACATCTAGCCCGAAGTATTCGCTAGAACTGAGTTTATAGGTTAAGATGGAATTTGAGCCAACATCTGCATCTGACGCGCCCTCCAGTGGAAACACAGAATCTGGCAGCCTAGATTCGTAAATCAGCACTCTTTGTTCCTCTACCGGGAACAAGGGCGGGTTGTCGTTAATGTCCCTCACCTCCACGTCCACATGGAAAACCTGCAGCGGCCTGTCCACGATCACCTCCAGGTGGATGCTGCACTCCGCGCTCCGCCCGCACAGCTCCTCGCGGTCGATCCGAGAATTCACAAACAAAATACCATTCTGCAGATTTACCTCCAGAAGGTCCTCGCGGTCTTTGGAGGCCATCCTGAACAGACGCGGCACCAGCTCCGCCAGCTCCAGCCCCAGGTCCTGCGCGATCCGGCCCACGAAGGTGCCGTGTTTGGCCTCCTCGGGAACGGAGTAGTGGAGCTGGCCGCTCCCCACCTTCCAGGCTGCGAGGAGCAGAAGTGGGAGGAGCAGATATTGCTTTCCCAATCTGTCTTCCGGGGTAAACATCATGTCAAATACCTCTGGTTTTATTTCCATTAGAAGATCTTCCGCATAAAGATAAAATACTGTATGTTCCCGAATTTACTAATCCATTTCTTCTGCGTCCGCCATCATTCAACAGTCAGGGAATGATGCAGTATAATAGAAGAAATTTGAATGTTGGCTAGCTATAACTTCATGGTAGACAGCGACATCATGCGGCTCCAAAAGGTAAGAAATTAATTCACATAACAGTGCTATACTATATATTTTTAAAACGGTATCTTCTTTTCTCTACTTTTATAGTAAACCCTCCTCACGTTTGTAATTTGCACAGTCAGTGTTATCCCGACTTCTTTTATTAGTTTAGAATAAGGGATCTAATTATTCACAGCTAAACAACTTTTCTACCAATATTTGCAACATTAGTATCAACCAGTTTAGCAAATTTAAGTGTTAACGGAACTGCTCTTTAAATCTGAAATGTAAACTATTCTACACTCTTGGTAGAAAAGAAACTTGCCCACATCTGTCTTTCCTAGGGCATACTATTATATAGTGCTCTAGGGAAAAAATGTAACTTAAAATTATCAAATTTTGGTTGAATTTTTAAAGCCTTATAGATTATTGAAGTCCATGCTTTCTTTGTTCAATAAATATCAGATGCTCTTAAGGTTCTTTTGTGTAATGATGGAAGATAAAATTCTAGGGCATATTCTTTATCACATTTAATTTATCTGCAGCTTATATTAGGATTCTTGCTTAAAATATTTTCTTTTCATATACTTCACCACTTCACATTCTAGTGGAATTTCTACCCATTATGCTTTGCTGTTTTTGATTCTTCAGCTGTTCTTAAATGATCTCATTTTTTTCTCTCAACTTCAACCCTGTCCTATATCCTTTCCTTTAATTGTTCTCACTCCCTTCCAAGTTTTGAATAAGACTTTTATTGAGGTATTTACAAATCCATATCTGCATCCCTTCTTTCTATGTTTCTAATTGTCACTTTCACCTATACATGCTGACTCCTAGAAAACAGCTTGTTAAATATCAAAGCATGACAAATTATTAATAATCCCCAAATTCAAATTTTTAAATTCATATTTTTAATGACATGAGCATTTCTCATGTCACCTATATTACTTTTTAAATTACTCCTTTTCCCTGGCTTGCCTTATTCCACGTCCACCTAAGTCCATCTGTCTTTCACATGCTACCATATTTATCTTTATGAGTACAGCTTTCATTGAATTTTACTAAACCTAGAAATTGCAAGACATTTGAGAAACTTCTAGTAACCTAATATGTAATCACATATTAGGTAATCAACTTTTTGAAGGTTATTTTCAATTACTCTCC
Source organism: Hylobates moloch (assembly GCF_009828535.3). Taxonomy (NCBI): domain Eukaryota; kingdom Metazoa; phylum Chordata; class Mammalia; order Primates; family Hylobatidae; genus Hylobates; species Hylobates moloch. The sequence continues at coordinate 117,858,202 of NW_026652281.1, read as the reverse complement.
AATATGAATCTTATTTTTCTGACAATATAGACCACTTGCACTTCCTCTTTTTCAATACCGTGTTTATTTTAGCTAGGTTTTTTAACTGTGTCTACATTTACTTGCAAAAATGTTACCTTCATATAAAAGTCAGGGCCAAATATCAACTTCACCCTTAATTTAACCTTAATGTTATCCATTGGAAGTGATTAAACCCCTCCTTGAAAGGAGAAAATTAGAGTCACCAATAAGACTTTTCAAATGACATGATCGTCTTCACCTTACTCCAAAATTCTGATATACAGTAAAATGCCTCACAGATGATTGTAACACAAAGCCTTTTCTTCCATTTGAAATTCTATCTTAAAATAATTAACCTGGATCTGTTTAGTAGTTCTTATCACTGACTTTCTATTGCAGTTATTTTGGGCAAACAAAGCATTCAATTTCCTAACCAAAAACAATCCCCCAAACAAGAGGTTCCTATAAAAAAGACAAGCTGCACAAAATATACATAAAGACTTGATATATAAAGAGATATATAGTTTATATCACAAAATAACATGATTTTTTAAAATGTGACCGTTGTTAACTTTAGATTTATAGAATGACAAAAACTATTTCTCAATTTCTAGGACTTCCTCAAAGTAGCTCAGGATATTAGGAATATATAAATAGCATGATGGAAGGGTACTTATAAAATTGAATGCATATGAGAATAAAAGAAACAGGCAAAGCAACAGAAATAGGGAATTCACATTTTATCATGTAAAGTGTGGACTATTTACTACCTATAAACCCATACTTTTCCCCTCAAAAGAGTAGAAAAATGGTTCTCATTATTTCAGATGGAGAGGACACTTGTATAGAGTAGGGGAGTTTGTATCATGGTATATTTATTTTTTTAATCTAAAAATGAAAAGTAACAACAAGCAGTAAAATTTCCCAACCAAAATATACTAGAATTTGCACAACTGAGGGGATTCACAGTTACTCCTTATCAGTATAATAATTTAGGCCAGCTGTGATGGCTCACGCCTGCAATCCCAACACTTTGGGAGGCCGAGGCAGGTAAATGACCCGAGATTAGGAGTTCGAGACCACCCTGACCAACATAGTGAAACCCCGTCTCTAGTAAATACAAAAAATTAGCCGGGTGTGTTGGCACATGCCTGTAATCCCAGCTACTTGGGAAGATAAGGCAGGAGAATCGCTTGAACCTGGGAGGCCAAGATTGCACCATTGCACTCGTTTGGGCAACAAGAGCAAAATTCTGTCACAAAGTATCTAATATATATTAGATATATTGAAAAATATGCGAATTTCCAGAAAATTAAATCATTGTTCCACTGAATGTTAATATTAAGGGAAAAATAACCAATCACATACCTACACAATGGGACACCATAGATACAGATAAAAGAAAAATTTACTTCAGTAATGATAACTCATGATCATCAAGATATATTAGTAAATGAAAAAAGCAAGATTAAAATCAATACTCATATGTTTTTTAAGGGGGTAGGGAAGTTTATTTGTATATGAAAAAAATCTCTAGAAGGATATCCGAGAATGTTTTGGCTTCATGAAGGAGGTGAAAGGGAAAATTTAACTGTATTCTTTTGCACCTTTAGAACAGTAAATTATGTATATGTGTTTCCTATGCAAAAAATCAATAAAATGAAAAACATAATTTTAAAATTACAGTTATCAAATTCATCATGAGTATACAGGTGAACTGCTTAGGCAAAGTTGAAATAAACCATGTACTGCAAAAACATAATTGAAAACAGAAACTAAATTAGTGTAATAAAATAATAATTAATTTAAATACAACAGAAACAAAAAGGCAAAATTGGAAGGGTGGTGCTAAAACATTTTTATAGGCCAGGCACTCTTGCTCAATCCTGTAATCTTAGTACTTCGGGAGGCTGAGATGGGAGCATGGCTTCAAACCAGGAGTTCAAGACCAGCCTGGGCAAAGCAGCAAGACCCCTATCTCTACAAAAAAAAAAAAAAAAAACTTTAATTAGCATGCGCATGTAGTCCAGCTACTTGGGCGGCTGAGATAGGAGGATCACTTGAGCCCACGAGTTTCAGGCTTCAGTGAGCTATGATCAGGCCACTGCAGACTGAGCAACAAAGGGTCTATAAAAAATAACAATAAAATAAAATAAATTTTCATGTAATCATAAACTGAGACTTTGAGAATGACTCCAAACTATGTCTTACAATTATTATCCTACATTTTTAGAGATGCAAAATTCAAATGCTAATATAAAATATAATTTTTAAAATACTTAATATCACAGAAAGCTGATGAATCTATTACCCCAACAGAAAAACCTCATAAAAAGCACATAGTACATGAATTAGTGCAATAATTGTGTATCACAATATTTATGTACTAAGGCTTAATTTTTAAATACAAAAAAAGTGGGTGAATGTGACATTTAATATTTAAAAATTGGGAGGGAAAGTTGGATGTTAATATTAGAAAACTCACATCGTCTGTAGAGGTGGGACCCTGAGGAAGGCTTGGACTGAAGGCCATGAGGTCTGTTTTGGGTGGGGCGTCCCCAGAGCACACCCTCTGTCTCCTCTGCTGCGAGTACGACCAGCTCCCCACCGCGCTGGAGCAAACCAAAGTGGGCTTGCCCCGCGTGCACACGACCTCGGTGGGCTGCGCCGAGCACCGCAGCGCGGTGTACAGCAGCAGCGTGAGCACCAACAGGCTGGACACCGCACAGATGGCAATGATCAGGTACACGTTGACATCCACCAGGGCAGCCTCGGGACCCACAGCGCCCGCCGACGCCCACGATGAGGCCTTCGGCGCCTGGCCACTTTCCACCAGCGACACCAGCACTGTGGCTGTGGCTGTCAGCGGGGGCTCTCCATGGTCCTTCACCAGCACCAGAAGGCGGTGGCGCGGTGCTTCGGTCTCATCCAGAGAGCGTGTTGTGCTGATCTCGCCCGTGTACAGCCCCACGCGGAACGGGATGCGCGTACTGCCAGGCGCCGGCTGCAGCTCATACGAAAGCCACGCGTTGTAGCCCGAATCGGGGTCCACTGCGCGCACCTTCGCCACTACGTGGCCCGCACCCACTGACCGCGGCACCAGCTCGCTCACTGCGCTGCCGGTGCCACCCACTCGAGGTGCCAGCAGCGCCGGCGCATTGTCGTTCTCGTCCAGCACGAACACCTGCAGCGTCACGTTGCTGCCCAGAGACGGCACGCCCGCATCCCGCGCGCTCACCTGGAACTGCAGCAGTTCCAGTTCCTCGTGGTCCAGCGGCTGCAGCGCGTACACCTTGCCGCTCTCCGCGTGCACCGACACGTAGCTCGATAGCGCGCGCCCCCCCACCCGCCGCTCCACCAGCGAGTAGGACACCAGCGCGTTCTCCTGCGCGTCCGCGTCCCGCGCAGACACCGTGAAGATGTGGCAGCCTGGCGGGTTGTTCTCCTTCACGAACACGGTATACTCGGGCTGCGCGAAGGCCGGAGCGTTGTCGTTCACGTCGGCCACTTCCACAGACAAGCTGGCCGTGGCCAACAGAGAAGGCGAGCCCCCGTCCCGCGCCGTCACTACCAGCTCATAGGCCGACACGCTCTCGCGGTCCAGGGCGCTGTCTAGCACCAACGAGTAGTAATTCTTGAAGGTGGACACCAGCTTGAAGGGAACGTGGGGCATTAGGGAGCAGGTCACCTGCCCGTTGACACCTGAGTCACGGTCAGACACAGTGATCAGAGCAATGACCGTGCTGAGTGGAGCGTCCTCTTTGACAGGCAGGAAAAGGGAGGTTATGGCCATCTCTGGGATATTATCATTCACATCCAGGAGTTTCACTACTACTTTACAGTGTCCCGATAATGGGAATGCACTTTTATCCATGGCATCAATATTAATTTCATATGAGTTACAGTCTTCATAATCCAGTTCCCCCTTAACTTTTATTTCACCAGTATTAGAATTAATTATAAATTTGGACTTTACATCGTCAAGAACAAGATTACTGAAGAAATACACTAGTTCCTTATTGAGGCCCTCATCTGCATCTGAGGCGTTCAGTTTAATAACTAATGTCCCACTTGGTGCATTTTCCAACAATCTGACATTATAAATGGATTTATCAAATTCTGGGGCGTTATCATTAGCATCCAATACATTGATCAACAACTGAACTGTACCTGTTAGTTCGGGTTTTCCTCCATCAGTTGCAATCACTAATAAACGATGTTCTTGTGTTTCTTCTCTATCTAAGGATTTCCTCAAAACTAGCTCTAAAAAGTTCGTTTCTTCTTCATTTGTTTTAACATCTAAGTCAAAATATTCGTTTGGATTTAACCTGTATCTCAATTGTGCATTTGCTCCAATATCCAAATCCGACGCGCCCTCTACCGGAAACCGCGAATCTGGCATTCTTGACTCTAAAATGAATAATCTTTGTTCTTGTCTGGAGAACCTGGGCGGATTGTCATTAATGTCCTTCACTGCCACCTCCACATGGAAAACCTGCAGCGGCCTGTCCACGATCACCTCCAGGTGGATGCTGCACTCCGCGCTCCGCCGGCACAGCTCCTCCCGGTCGATCCGAGAATTCACAAACAAAATGCCATTCTGCAGATTTACCTCCAGAAGGTCCCCGCGGCCCTTGGACGCCACCCGGAACAGGCGCGGCACCAGCTCCGCCAGCTCCAGCCCTAGGTCCTGCGCGATGCGGCCAACGAAGGTTCCGTGTTTGGCTTCCTCCGGGATCGAGTAGTGGAGCTGGCCGCTCCCTGCCTTCCAGTAGGCGAGGAGAAGCCAGAGCAGCAGGAGCCGGGATCCCAGACTTCCTCTCCGGGAATATACCATCTCAATCTCGTTCCAGTTATCAGCTCTCTATTGCATCACCACACAATGTATTTTGTAAATTCAATTCCCAATTAACTATATATTTTTTATATTATCACCTTTCTGAGCTTCTTGGCACAGCCAAAAATGGAAGGTTCTTTTCCTTTCTGTCTAAGGAAAATGTACTCACTGTATTCCTTTGAGGTTGGGAAGGGAAAAAAACCTTGCGGTGTCCAGCGACATCATGTGGATGAAAAGGTAAGTGTTTTATTTTGTTTTGCTTTATTTAGCTTATATTCGTCAATATTTCTCAAGTATTCTTACGTTCAATGACATGATTCTTATCATTCTTTAAATCACTTATCTCTAGTCAAAATATATCATTAAACTCTATCTTAAAATGCGTCAATATAAGTGCGTCATTAAAATATTACAGAAAAATACATCTAAAATCATGAAACCCCAATCCTTATTAGAGAAATTTATATTGGTGTATTTTATATAGGGAGGAGTTTATATATTTCCAAACTGATAAAAATAACTTTTAAGAGCTAAAGTTTTGGCTTTTCTCATCTCTATTTAAACATATCTAATTAAAACTTTTGAGTTTTTCTGTATTAGTCAATGGAATGTTTGTATGCTACCTCCGTGTTACTCATAAAACAAAATTTTATTCCAATTTCAGTGTTTAATAGTGACATTTTGTTGATGTTATTTTCAAAAACAACTAAAACTATTTTAATGGCATTCTCACCTGAGTTTCTTCTTGGAGGTCTAATTTTCAAATCAATGAAAACCTATTTCTTTATCTATAACACCTATCTACTTTTTGTACTGACTCAAAAACTGTAATGGGGATATTTCAACTTTCTAGAAATCAAAAGCATAATAGAACGACTTTGGTAAACATCTTTGCACTATTTTCAAATTAGAAGCATCTAGATAGCATTTCTTCAAGTTGCTATTACTGATAAAGCAATTATTAAAAATTGTAAAATACATACATTTGCACTTACATAACAAGTCAAAATCCTAATATTGTCTATATGACATACTATTTCACAAAATGTTTAGGTTCCAGTAAATATAATCATGCTGAAAAGAATATCATTTTATTAACCAGGCTACATTTATATTAGTTTAATTACTTTTTTAAGCTCCCAACTGTTTACTGGATGGTATGATTTGAACACGACCTAGAAAATTTAGTAAACTTCACTTAATAAATATGTGCAAAAGAAAATGTCGCCAAGTTTTCTATTGAAGAAATAGCTAACATTCTGCTTGTATATATACTCCATAAAATTCCTTAAATATTACAAAATATCCCTTACCTGTGAAGACAAGAGGGACCAAGGGATTAGTAATTCTATTGTTGGATGCTTTTACATTTAAAATATAGCTTGATAAGAAAAAGGAACTTACCAGAAAATGCAAAGTCAATGGAAATTCACTTGATTTCTGGAATTCAAACTTGTAAAGAAACAAGATATTGTCACAGAATTGTTTCTGATACAATCTTTAAAGATGTATTTACCATTTCCCTTATACGATTTTTACTATCTCTATTATCATGACTTTTCACTAATATTTGGATCATTGAAACACAAATCAATTTCCAAGACTATTTGCCTAATAGTTTTCATACTGATAATTTTGAAATATTTTAATACACAATGGTTAAAAACATAAGAAAATTATAATAAATATTTAGAAAACAGCATTAGCTGATGTTAGCCACTTTCTATTATATAACAGTAAATAATGTAAAATTACAAAGCTATGGAATAAATTATAGTAGAATTTTATACAAAATACACAAAGATAACCTTTGAAAAAAGTAAATATTAAGTATTTTAAAGGCAAATTAACATGTAGTATTAACAATGTGTACATGGCAATCTGCAGAATATTATGATAAATACTGAGTATTTTAAAAGATATACTCAATGGAGAAAAAGTCATCAACAATATCAGTTCACATGCTCCTCTCTGTCTGGAAAAAATATCTCATGTACTTATATAGATATTTAAGGAGGAAACAAGACTCTTGACTTTTGATTCACTTTCATATCTGTTAAATTATATTTACTTTTTAAATTATCACTTGCATTTGTGCTACAGTGATCAACTCTTATTTTGAATATTCCTTTCTCAATAACTATAGATTATCTAATCTGAATTTCATGGGAGACTCCACAGGAAAAGAACATTTTTAAAAATCTTCTAAGCTATTTTCTTCAATCAAATATTACAGATTATTTCCTTGATTGATCCAGTTAACCTCTCCTTTAGATATTTCAGTCATGTTTAAGCATCATTGTGTAAACAGAACTTCTTTCTTGAGAAAAAAATTTAGATTTAAAACTGTGTAGTATTTTAAAGTGTCTCCATTTAATTCACTAAAAGCCTTTAGAAACATACTAACACAAGAAAATTTAATCTTCATAAGGGTATAAATGTCCTTTATTCCTTACAAAACCCAGAATAAAATTTTAATAAGCTATATTTTTCTTCTCTTATCTGTAGAAATTATATAGATATACCAGATTGCAGAGAAGAGGAAATGTTGAAGCAATTGTATAAAAATGTATAAATGATTTGTGCACATATGTCATTTGATTCTTCAAAAATTAATTCTATATAAAAATTAATTTATTCTATTATAAGGATAGTAAGAAAGGATACCATGCACATATAATACACATCTTAGCACTGCCTGTATAATGATTCACAGAGGAAAGTATAACTGCCCTATAAGGGAGTGTGCTAAAATATCCATATTATATATCCTCTTTGGATAGAAAATATGAGAATAGTTCTAGCATATCCCTGAGATAGTGAAAAATTAAATTAATCATTTTTAGGCAATTATATTGCGTTCATTAATGTCAAATAATCTCACTTAGTGGAAAGGCACAATGAAGCTAAATTCAAGAGATGTAATCTCAGGCATCTTTTTTATGCCTCTAACTATAGATGATTCTATACAACTGGGTGACAAAGAGTCTCACTCTGACCGAGGCTGGAGTGCAGTGGTACAGTCAAAGTTCATTGCAGCCTCAGGCTCAAGCCATCCTCCAACTTCAGCCTCCCAAGTAGCTGGGACCACAGGTGTGCACCACCACATCTAGCTAATTTTTTTCATTTTTTGTAAAGATGGAGTCTCCCTATATTGCTCAGACTCATCTTGAACTCCTGGGCTCAAGCAGTCCTCCTGTCACGGCCCACAAAAGTGTTGGGATTATAGGCATGAGCCACCATGCCTAGCCTGATTCATTATTAAATGGAGAAAAATGATAATCTCTCAGGTTATATCCAATTTTAAAATCCAAGATCAAGTGAGTGAAAACTTGGTGAGAGGAAAGTTTCTTTTAACATTAGCCAGTACCCAAGTTAGAAATATATTTTTAAAAAGGAAAATAAAATTCTAAAACTTAAAAATGCCATGATTGAAGTTAAGAATTCAATCGAGGACTTTGACAGTGGCCTAGAATAACAAGATAAAATTCCTGAAGTAAAAGATGGGTCAGAATAAAACATAGATTATGAAACACAGAGAAAAAGTGATTTAAAAACAGAAATGGCATATAAAAGACAAGGGATACGGTGAAAAGATTTAACATACATGTACTTATAGTCACAGAAGAATATAAAAGAAAAATACGAAGTAGAAGCCATATTTGAAGGCATACTGCTAAGTCTTCTCTTAAACTGATAAAATATTATCAACCCACAGATATAAGAAGCTTTGAAAACTGCAAGCGAGATTAAAAACGAAGCAAATTAACACTGGGCACATGATAGTAAAGCTGTTAAAAATGAAAAACAGAGTAAGTATACAAAGTAGCCAGAGAGAAAAAAAGACACACTAATTGAACAATAAACTTGACAGCCATCATCTCAAAAGAAGACCATGGAATGTCATCTTAAAAGTGCTGGCAAAAATAACTTTCATTCAATACCCAAAACTGTTTCTCAAAAGTGATAGTAAAATTAAGACATTTCCAGATATATAAAAACTTAAAGCTTTCTTTACCGGCAGGCCACACTAAAGGAAATGTTAATTTCTTCAGAAGGAAAATGATCCCAGAAAGAAACACAAATAGGTGTTAACAAAACAATGATAATAATGTACTATGTGTCTAGAATATATAAATAATTGAAAGGCATATCAGTAACAAAAAGTAGGGTACAAGTAAATGGTATAAGGATTCAAGGTCTTAGCATTGCCTGGAAGTATTAAAAGTATTGACTTAATTGAGATAATAAGTCAAGGACGTGTGTTATAATCAATAAAAGAGGAAGTCAAAGAGGAAATCAATAAAACAATTTGTAAAAGCATATGTAACTTAAAAAGATAACAGAGGTAGTGACATCAGCAAGATGCTGTTATAGGAATCCCCAGACCCTCCACAGGTATACCAACTCGACAACAATACAAGGACCAATTCCCATGGTGATAAGTGCCGGAAACCAGTTAAGAGGGTCCTGGGCTCCAAGCAAGTGTAAAACTAGCTGGGCAATTTTCTAGGGCCCTTTCCCTATAGTCCCATCCAGCAGCACAGTTCCATTCAAACAGGGGGAAACTCCCAGCTCCTATCTTCTCCCTGAGAAGGGAAAGAGAAAATAAAGCATGCATTCAATGTTCTGACTTTTCAGGGGAGCTGTCTTGCATATCTCAGAGCACTGATGGAACCTGGCATATTCTAAATTCCTGAGGGCAGCTGAGAATAATAGAGAGCTGGGTGGTGGGCTGATGCTCCTCAGGACCTGTGATACAGCACACAGAGCACAACTCAGCTCAGCTCTCTCTCCCTCATGAGGGAAAGAGAAGAGTAAAATGCATCCAAAGTTCCTGAATTTTAGTGGGCAGTCCAAGTTTCTGTCTCACTTGACTCCAGGCACTGATAGGATTCAGCAGAATCTATAACTGAGGGCTTCTCAGAACCTAAAAGAGCTGAGTGAATACTGCTGCTCCAGAGGGCCCACAGTACAGCACACGGACACCACAGAGGGAAAAAGATTAGAGCTTCTTAAAAAAAAAAAAAGTTGGCAGATCCCTCTAATTAGGAATTATACACACAAGTCCACAGAAGATGCATCCACAGAAAAGGTTTGAGAGGTCCCTAGAATCTCTAGCCAGCCTGATTAGTAAAGATCTTTCCATGTACAAATCCAGGCCATAAAGACTGGGAGAGGTAGCTGGTGTGTTTTTGTTTTTTGTTTTTTTGAAATGTATAGATATCAACACAAAGTAATAAGGAATATGAGAAAACAGGAAACACGGCCCAATCAAATAGCACGTGCCCACACACACATACACACACACACACACACAGACACACACCTCCAGAAACCAAACCTAAAGAAATAGAGCTATGTGAATTACTTGACAAAGTATTCAAAATAATTGTCATAAAGATGTTCAGTGAGCTCAGGAAAATAATGCATAAGCAGAATCAGAATTTCAGCAGATAGAAAATATTCAAAAGAACTAACAAGAAATTTTGGAACTGAAGAATACAATAATTGAACTGAAAATTTTACAGACATGTTCAACAGCAGACTTAATCAAGTAGAAGAATGAGTCAGTGAACTCAAGGACACATCATTTGAAATTATCCAGACAGAGTAGCAAAAAGAAGAAGAAATGAAAGAGAGTAAAGAAAGCCTAAGAAATTGATAGGACATCCTCGAGCAGGCTACTCTACTCATTATGACAGTTTCAAAAGAAGAAGCCATGAGAGAAAAGGACAGCTTATTTTTCAAAATTACATCTGAAAACTTCCCAAATATGAGGAAGGAAATGGACATCAAGATCCAAGAAATGTTAACAATTTAGAAAGCAGCAAAAGAAAAATGCCTCATCACGTAAAAGAGAACACCCCTATTTCTACCAGTAGATTTCTCAGTAGAAACCTTGCTATCCAGAAAGGGGTGAGATGTTATACTGAAAGTGCTGAAAAGAAAAAGAACTGCCAACCAAGAATACCAAATCCACCAAAGTTTTTCTTCAAAAATGAAAAAGAGATAAAGACCTTCCCAGTTAAACAAAAGCTGAAGATGATCACAATTAGACTTGCCTTACAAGAAATGTTAAGAGGGAGTCTTTTGAGTTAAAATTAGGGGATGCTAAACAGAAATACATAGGTATTTTATTAAAGTATAAAGCTCACTAGTAAAGATAAATATATAGATAAAAACAGAATACTATAATACTGTAATGGTGGTACATGTCACTTTAAAATCTGATATTTTAAAATCTGATTAAAAGACAAAAGTACAGAAAAACTATAAAATAATGTTAATGTATACACAATATAAAAAGATGTATTTATGACATCAATAACACAAAATTTGGGTAGGGGAGAAGTAAACATAATAAGTTTTGTGATTGTAGTAAAGATGCTATCAGTTTAAAATACATTTTTATAAGAGTTTTAAAATGTAAGCCCCATGGTAACCACAAAGAAAATTCCTATGGAAGACATACAAAAGAAAACAGGAAAGGAACAAAAACATAACATTACAAATCTCAATAAAACACAAAGGAAGACAGTAAGAGAAAGAAAGAGGCGCAAAAAGTCTACAAGCTGCAAACAACGATTAACAAAGAGGCAACAGTAAGTCATGCCCTATCAATAATTACTTTAAATAAAAATGGGATAAACTCCCCCAATCAAAAGATACAAAGAGGCTGAATTGATTTTTTTAAAGACCCAATTATATGTTAACTACAAGAGATTTGCTTTACATTTAAAGACTTAGATAGGCTAAAAGTTAAAGGATATTTAAAAAAATTCATGCAAATTATAACCAAAAGAGTGCAAATGTGGAAACAGCTACATTAGACAAAATAGTCTTTAAGTCAAAAAGTGTCATAAGAGACAAAGAAGGACATTATATAATGATAAAAGGTCAATTCACCAGAAGGACATAGCAATTATAAATACATACGCACCCAACATTAAAACACCTAAATATATGAGGCAAACATTCACAGAAGTGGAGAAATAGATAGCAATACAATACAGGCAAGTGTTGTATAACAACGTTCCAACCAATAACAGACCACATGTACAAGAGTAGTCCCATAAGATTATAATGGAGCTGAAAAATTCCTATCACCTAGGAAGGCAATATATATTGCTCTGATGTCCTATAATTCCAAAAGACTTTAGTTAAAATGGATATATAAAAAGAGGTAAAATTTTAACCCAGGGAAATTCGACTCTTAGAAATAAATTTACGAAGAAGTTGATAGAGAAAAACAATATGAAAATTAAACAAAAAGATGTTATACACTCACCTTCGCAAAGGATTCCTCAGTTGTCTGCAGCTGATCTTCTCTGTCCCTAGAGTCAGGTAAACTGGGGCTGAAGGCCATGAGGTCGGTCTTGGGTGGGCCCTCACCAGAGCACACCCTCGGCCTCCTCTGCTGCGAATATGACCAGCTCCCCACAGCGCTGGAGCACACCAGCGTGGGCTTAACCCGAGCGCACGCGCCCTCGGTGGGTGGCGCCGAGCACCGCAGCGCGGTGTACAGCAACAGCGTGAGCACCAAAAGGCTGGACACCGCGCAGATGGCAATGATCAGGTATATGTTGACATCCACCAGCACAGCCTCGGGACCCACAGCGCCCGCCAACGCCCGCGAGGAGGCCTTTGGAGCCTGTCCACTCTCCACAAGTGACACCAGCACAGTGGCCGTGGCCGTCAGCTCGGGCTCGCCGTGGTCCTTCACCAGTACCAGTAGGCGGTGGCGCGGAGTGTCCGTTTCGTCCAGGGCACGCGTTGTGCTGATCTCGCCCGTGTACAGCCCCACGCGGAATGGGATGCGCGCGCCACCAGTCCCCGGCTGCAGCTCGTACGAAAGCCACGCATTGTAGCCTGAGTCAGCATCCACCGCGCGCACCTTTGCCACCACGTGGCCCGCACCCACCGACCATGGCACCAGCTCGCTCACTGCGCCACCAATGCCACCCGCCCGAGGCGCTAGCAGTGCTGGCGCGTTGTCGTTTTCGTCCAGCACGAACACCTGCAGCGTCACGTTGCTGCCCAGAGGCGGCACGCCCCCGTCGCGCGCGCTCACTTGGAACTGCAGCAGCTCTAGCTCCTCGTGGTCCAGCGGCTGCAGCGCGTACACCTTGCCGCTCTCCGCGTGTACCGACACGTAGCTCGACAGCGCGCGCTCCCCTACCCGCCGCTCCACCAGCGAGTAGGACACCAGCGCGTTCTCCTGCGCGTCCGCGTCCCACGCAGACACCGTGAAGATGTGGCAGCCCGGCGGGTTGTTCTCCTTCACGAACACTGTGTACTCGGGCTGCGCGAACGCCGGAGCGTTGTCGTTCACATCAGCCACATCCACAGAAACACTGGCCGTGGCCCACAGTGAAGGCGAGCCCCCGTCCCGCGCAGTCACCACCAGCTCATAGGCTGACACGCTCTCGCGGTCCAGGGCACTGTCCAGCACCAACGAGTAGTAATTCTTGAAGGTGGACACCAGCTTGAAGGGGACGTGGGACGTCAAGAAGCAGGTGACCAGCCCATTGACACCCATGTCTTTGTCGGACACGCTGATCAGGGCGATGACTGTACCCAGTGGAGCGTCCTCTCTAATTGGAAGTGATAAAGACTTGAATTCCAAATCTGGGACATTATCGTTGCTGTCTTCTACTTCCACAATAACTCTACAATGGCCAGAAAGTGGGAGCTGTCCCTTATCAATGCCCTCTACAATAATTTCATAGGATTTGCTTTCTTCAAAGTCAATATATCCCTTTACAATAATTTGTCCAGTAATTGGATCTATGTGAAACTTGGATTTCACATTTGGCGAAATATCATTTGAGAATGAATAAACAATGTCCCCATTCAATCCTTCGTCTAAATCTGAGGCGTTAAGTTTAATTACCAATGTTCCATTAGGAACATTTTCTGGTAATCTCACCTTATAAATGGTTCTGTCAAAAGCTGGGGCATTGTCGTTGGCATCCAGTATTGTGATGAGTAACTGAACGGTGCCAGTCAACTCGGGTTTGCCTCCATCAGTGGCTGTGAGCACTAAACGAATCTCCGGAGCTTCTTCTCTGTCTAAAGATTTCCGTAATATAAGCCCAAGACCTTTCACCAGCTCGTCATCAGATGGTTTTTCCAGAGAAAAGTATTCATTTGGGCTCAGTCTGTAAGTGAGCAGGGCGTTCTCCCCGATATCTGCATCCGAGGCGCCCTCTAGTGGAAACCGAGAGTCAAGCGGCCTGGATTCCGCGATGAACAGATTCTTTTGTGTCGCTGGGAACACCGGAGGGTTGTCGTTAATGTCCTTCACCTCCACGTCCACATGGAAAACCTGCAGCGGCCTGTCCACGATCACCTCCAGGTGAATGCTGCACTCCGCGCTCCGCCGGCACAGCTCCTCGCGATCGATCCGAGAATTCACAAACAAAATGCCATTCTGCAGATTTACCTCCAGAAGGCCTCCGCGGCCCTTGGACGCCACCCGGAACAGGCGCGGCACCAGCTCCGCCAGCTCCAGTCCCAGGTCCTGCGCGATGCGGCCCACGAAGGTGCCGTGTTTCGCCTCCTCGGAGACCGAGTAGTGGAGCTGACCCTTCCCTCCCTCCCAGGCTACGAGGAGAAGAAGCAAGAGCAGCAGACGCCGGGATTCTTGGCCGCTTCCCCAGGAAAACGCCATCTTTAGTGCATAGTATTTTGTTCTGATTAAATATCGTTTCTCAAAGTCAAGGGAAATCTTTTAATCGGTCGGTCAAGTGCAGCTGCATCCTCCATATTTCAGACTCCAAAGAGTGCATATGGTTCCTTCCAGTAAGAATAGAAGGAATTTTCCCCTCTTCCGTCTTCTCTCATGTATTTTGTGGTAAAGAGCGACATCATGTGGCTCCAAACCGTAAGTAGCAATTGTGGAAACCCACACACACTGTACTATGAACTACTTGGTTTTATTTATTCTTTCAGCCGTTTTGGAGAATAGGAATACATTTTGTACTACTGTGGTACACATTGTACCACTGATTGATTGAGTGTGGTCCTTAGTTTCGCCATAGGGGCAACTTTTACTTCAGTAGAAATAATTTTTTCAACACAGGTTTAAATAAGTATTACAGAGACCTAACTATACACTTTATAAACATGTAACCGTAAAGCATTGATTAGAAAAATTCATTACAGATTCCTGTGTTCCCAAGAATTCTAGGGTTTTTTATTAATGATAACACCCTCTTCACCCTAGTATTTCTGGTGTTGTAGACTTGAGGGAACTGGTCTCTAGGGAATTTCTGGTGCCAAGAACAAGCTATTGAAAGGGAAATTTGCAGATGTTTTATAAAAGGATCAAAGACCATCAGCATTTAATTAAATGTCTTCCTTGAGTCACGTCATGGCTGAAAGTGCAAGGAAGCAGGAAGTTATAGCAAATAGCTTGCATGGAAAAGCATTCCAAATAATTTTATTCATTGGAACTCATTTGCTCCCATGAGCAATGCTAGTATTCTCATTTTGACTCTTACAGTTTATAAGTACTTGCTTGTTCTCCAGTATGTAATGTGCCTAAGCTTCTGTTTTCTCCCATAGTGCTTATATATTTTAGCCAAACTGAGTATTTCCTACTTCCAATAGCGTTTTGAAATAAACATGTTCATTTTGTCCTGTCTATAAGTAATCCACATGATTTCTAAACTCTTCTAAAGCCAATTTACCCCATTTTATAACCACTTAAAACTTCCCTGACCCGTGAAGAATGTCATGGTCAAACCAATTGAACAGGTATTTTTTCTTCTTTTACAAACTGCAGCACCAGAGTGGAATCGTGTGGACCATTTATTACATTAATTTATCTCTTATAAGCATTTGAGTATGTGTGTCCTTTTTTGGAATATATATTTTAAAGGGAATAGTTGTATATTAATTGTTTAATAGCTCAGAGGGACTTACCTAATATTTGCTAAATATTTACCCTGTAGAAAAGGTTTGGTTTCCTTCCATTGCCTAATATAATGCATTAATTTAAGGTGATCGCATAGCTAGTTGGGAAAATGTGGTGTTTCAACAGCCTCTATAATTTTCTAAAGATACAAAAAAAGTCTCTAGACATTTCCCCAATTAAGATGTATTTCAAGTTCCATGTTGAAAACTTGGGTTTTAGCTTAATTTTTATTCCAATTCTTGGTAATCACGATCTTTGAATCATCCTGGGTATTAATGGGGAATGAAGACTTCCCAATAAATAAACCATAATACATTTTCTTACATAAAGAAATTTAATATATAAAGACATAATGGCAGCCATTTAAAAACTTTCCTTGCCTCCTATATTCATAAAGTTCTTTTCCTCCTGTTTGTCTAAACAAAAAATCAATCTAGTGAAAATAGCTTTACTCTCCCTCTCTATTGAAGAACTACACTCACACAAACACACACACACAGAAAAACCAAAACAACAACAAAAAACCCACCAAATTTCTGAATCAAACAGAAACCAGAGTACTTTCACTATTTGGGGACCCAAACTATATTTTTACAAAATGATCATTGACATCAAGCACATTGGAAAAAAGGAGGAAGAATTCCATTTTCGCCCATTTCATTTGTAGTATTTTCATTTACCAGGTATTTTAATGTACAGATGGGGAATGCAGCAGAATAGAAATGGTGTTTATTTGGTAGCTAGTCAATATTTATTTGGCATAGCATCAATCCATCTGTGAAGTGAAAATTCCAAAGTCTTCAAAATGTCTTTGCCAAGAGTCTTGTTAGACAATAATTTCAAGAGGCAAGCTGGATTTGAAGATTGAAGTTCCATATCTGGGAAGACAAGTACTTTGGCTGACTCTATTATATTCCAGAAGCTGATAACAGAACTAAATTTTTAAAATACTGACCTGAGATGGACACAATATGGCTACTACTTCATGGACAAGGGAGCAACAAAGGATAGTGCCAAAAAAGGAAATAAAGAAAATGGAAGTGAGGGGAAGAAGAGGAGTCAAGAAAAGTGTCTATTTTACATGTTAGACCTCCCGCACTGTCAATGAGTATTAACCAGGTTTCAGTTGGTTACTATTTCTCTCCAGTGGTAGGGAAACTTAAATGGGAGTCCAACTAATTGCTAGAGGAGATAACCAAATATGTAGGGGGAGTGATTAGAAAAAAGTCTACCTTCAGTTTCATTTGGTTCTGGTTATTTGGAGTTTTCTACTTACTGCATGGCACACATTAATAGGCAAGATGCTATTCAGAGAAGGTAACCAGTAATAACATTATAACATTGGCTTATCAAACTTATTTCATATTAGTATCCTTAGTATGGTATGCAAAAGGCACCAATGAATAAAAAGTTTTGCTAGTAGGGGTAGTTTTAAAATTAGATACCATAATTATTTTCAAGATATTGTTCAGATTGAAAATTATTTTTAACAAGATTTAAAACATTCTTTTAAAATGAATATATAAATATACTACAGAACTATTAAATTTTCACTTCATATTGATATTTTAGTTATTAGTAATAATAAATTTGAACATATAACACAGTAGTATTATTAAAGTAGTATTAAATAAAGTAGTGATAAACTAAAGATGAACAAAGATACAATTCTAAATGCAATTGTTATTCTCGATTTTTTTCCAAACTGGGAAATCAAGAAACAATAAACGGTATTGCCAAATTAGAGCACAAGGCCTAAAATGAATCATATTCAAGTAAAAAGGAAGGGTTGAAACTCCAAACAAATGAATAAGAGAATAAAAGAAGTTCCATAAAAGACAACAGGTGTAATGATCTAATTTTTGAAACTGAAGGTGGAAAAGCATAATCAATAGGGAGTTACAAGCATTTAGGCGAACTCATAAAATGAGCAAGTAGCATTCGTACTAACAGGTAGTAGGAAGACCAAATGAAACGTGGCAAAAGATATTGAAGGAGCATTGTGTAGGGATAAGTATAAAACAAGTAGAAGTCAAATTCTCTAAATAATACAATTCATCTAAGAAAAAATATTTGTCTTATACCCAGGCATTTAGCAATAAAATAATCCTACTACTGCACCTAATAACAAAACAAAATTACAAGTGTGGATCTCATAACTTACTGCTGATTTGGTTCAAAAATTAGCAACAAAAATCTTAGCATTTTAACCACAAAACCACAAAACTGGAAAAGTCTAATTATGAATCACATAACTCATACTTAACTATTAACGTATTTCCAAAGGAGTGGAAACATTGAGGAATGAAAAACAAAGACATTTTGGAAAGAATAAATAAAAATTACTCACTTTGGCTGAGAGATCAACGTCCACATCCTGTTTCTCCTCTCTATCCCGGCTATTTGGGCAAGGAGGAAGGCTAGGGCTAAAAGCCATGAGATCAGTCTTGGGCAACCCCTCTCCAGAGCACACCCTCTGCTGCCTCTGCTGCGAGTATGACCAGCTCCCCACCGCGCTGGAACACACCAGCGTGGGCTTGCCCAGCCCACAGGCGCCTTTGGTTGGCGGCGCGGAGCACCGCAGAGCAGTATATAGCAGCAGTGTGAGCACCAACAGACTGGACACCGCGCAGATGGCGACGATCAAGTACACGTTGACATCCACCAGTGCAGCTTCCCGGCCCGTGGCGCCAGCGGACGCCTGGGACGAGGCCTTGGGTGCCTGGCCACTCTCCACCAGCGACACCAGCACAGTGGCCGTGGCGGCCAATGAGGGTTCACCGTGGTCCTTCACCAGCACCATTAGGCGATGGCGCGGGGCGTCCACCTCGTCCAGGGCACGGGTCGTGCTGATCTCTCCCGTGTACAGCCCCACGCGAAACGGGATGCGCGCACCGCCGGTCCCAGGCTGCAGCTCATACGAAAGCCACGCGTTGTAGCCTGAGTCGGCATCCACTGCGCGCACCTTCGCTACCACGTGGCCAGCACCCACTGACCGCGGCACCAGCTCGCTCACTGAGCCACCGATGCCACCCACCCGAGGCGTCAGCAGTGCCGGCGCGTTGTCGTTCTCGTCCAGCACGAACACCTGCAGCGTCACGTTGCTGCCCAGAGGCGGCACGCCCGCATCGTGCGCGCTCACCTGGAACTGCAACAGTTCCAGCTCCTCGTGGTCCAGCGGCTGCAGCGCGTACACCTTGCCGCTCTCCGCGTGCACCGACACGTAGCTCGATAGCGCGCGCTCCCCCACCCGCCGCTCCACCAGCGAGTAGGACACCAGCGCGTTCTCCTGCGCGTCCGCGTCCCGCGCAGACACCGTGAAGATGTGGCAGCCTGGCGGATTGTTCTCCTTCACGAACACCGTGTACTCGGACTGGGCGAATACCGGCGCATTGTCGTTCACGTCGGCCACCTCCACGGACACGCCGGCCGTGGCCCACAGCGAAGGCGAGCCCCCGTCCCGAGCAGTCACCACCAGTTCATAGGCCGACACGCTCTCGCGGTCCAGGGCGCTGTCCAGTACCAACGAGTAGTAATTCTTGAAGGTGGACACCAGCTTGAAGGGGACGCGGGGCGTCAGGGAGCAGGTGACCTGTCCATTGACTCCTGAGTCGCGGTCGGACACGCTGATCAGGGCGATGACTGTGCTAAGTGGAGAGTCTTCTAATACAGGTAAAGACAGTGATTTAATAACTAACTCAGGTACATTATCATTGATGTCCACAATTTCGAGTAGAACTGTGCAGTGATCTGACATTGGGGGATTTCCTTTATCCGTGGCTTCTACCTGGATTTCATATGACTTACTTTCCTCGAAATCTATGTTGCCCTTTACACTGATTTGTCCATTGACTGGATCTAAATGGAATTTTGACAGAATATCTGCTGACATGTCCGTATGGAAAGAATACGCGATATCCTTATTTACTCCTTCATCCAAATCGGTAGCGTTAACGGTCACCACTAGGGTACCATTTGGTGCATTTTCGAATAATCTGACTTTATAGATCGTCCTCTCAAACGCTGGGGCGTTGTCGTTTACATCTAAAACAGTGATCTTTAGTTGAGTCGTGCCAGTGAGTTCTGGTTTCCCACCATCAATTGCTGTTATTAGTAAATAATGCTTAGGAGTGTCCTCTCGATTTAAATTTTTTTTCAACACGAGTCCAAGGGATTTAATTTCCTCATCATTTCTTTTAACGTCCAAGGTAAAATATTCAGTGGAATCAAGACTGTAAGTCAACAACGAATTTGTTCCGATATCTGCATCTGATGCGCCCTCTAGCGAAAACCGAGAACCAGGCTGTCGGGATTCGGAAATAAACAGATTCTTTACAGCCATTGGGAAAACTGGCGCGTTGTCATTAATGTCCTTCACTTCCACGTCCACATGGAAAACCTGCAGCGGCCTGTCCACGATCACCTCCAGGTGGATGCTGCACTCCGCGCTCCGCCCGCACAGTTCCTCGCGGTCTATCCGAGAATTCACAAACAAAATGCCATTCTGCAGATTTACCTCCAGAAGGTCCCCGTGTGTTTTGGACGCCACCCGGAACAGGCGCGGCACCAGCTCCGCCAGCTCCAGCCCCAGGTCCTGCGCGATGCGGCCCACGAAGGTGCCGTGTTTGGCCTCCTCAGAGACGGAGTAGTGGAGCTGGCCGCTCCCCACCTCCCAGGCTGCGAGGAGCAGAAGAGAAAGTAGCAGGCACTGGGCTCCAGGATCTTCTCGCCAGGAGAACAACATTGCAAGTATTTTCCAAATATTAGATTGCCTTTACATTGATCCAAAATTTAAAAATAATTCGAGTTCCTTATCTTCATTTCTTAAACTCCTCGGTGTTAAATTTTAGAGAGGATGAAACAAAGCAGTATCTGAATACGTAATGCCCGCTGCGTTTCTTTTGTGGAGAAAGACCTTGTGGAGGGCAGCGACATCATGTGGCTAAACGTGTAAGTATTAAATATGTAAATATATCTTCTTTTCCTTGTATGTCGTTTGAACTTTCCCAAATTTTCTAGTTTCAGTTGTAATATCCTTCGGTCACTCCTCAAAGTCCTTATATTTTATCTAAATATTTCCTTAGAACTTTTATACTAATTCACTATCAATTGTGCTAATTCATGACATACACTAAAATATTGTGATTCCTGTTTTAACAGTGGACATCTATTGGAAATGTTTCCCATGTGACAGCCACTTTTCTACTTGTCTTAATGGAATTATCCCGTTAAATTATCACAATCCTCTGAAATAAGTTTTAATATTATTCGCTTTTTATAAACACATAGAGGTTAAGTAAAACGATATTAACTGTTGGTACGATGGGATTTCAATCTGATTCAAGACAACTTACCATTAACCTCTTTACCTCCCAAGCTACACTGTTTAGAAAAATCAGATCCTTTCAGATTTATGATCATCAAAACATTAAGACATTGAAGTATTTAAAAGTGTGTGTGCTGTATATATTAAAACATATGTATATCTACTTTTATGTTATTACAGCAACTGTTAATTTTTTAAAATATGTACATTTATGGTTTTTTAAATTTGTAGAATGTCTATAATTCCCTCCTATGCCCCTTTTTCAAGAACTATAGCTCATCAACTCTCTTGACTGTAACTTACATAAAGATTTCAGAAGTCAGTCCTTTACAGAGAAATTCAAACAGGAAATTTGTTTCCTATTGTGGGAATGTGATTTGTATATTTGTTACATTCACATCACATCAATTAAGAATATATTAGGTTTAATTTTTCCACACTCTTAATGTATTTGAATTTACCTGTATATACTAAAATGTTAACAATATAAAATAATTATGTTTTTGATGATCTCCACTCCTGATGAATTTCTAGATTCCAGTTTCTTTAAAAGTTGTTACTTGAAAGAATTGATTATTTAACTAATCAGTGAAGGGAGAAAAGTAACCTAGGAACATAAGCCAGTATTTACTCAACATATTTAACACTAAGCAATAAAACACTCTAAAGATCTCTGTGAATTCAGTGAGAAGCATGAATTCTCTCAGCATTTGGAAGTGGGGCAAAGAAAATTTATGGAAAGAGGTCAAATTTAGAGAAATAAAAGAATGTACAAATTTTTGCTTATAGCCAGACCATTTAAAAATGAAATAAAACATGTGATCTAAATATTTAGGGGAAAAGTTTTCATTCCAGCTTTTGTTTCCTGTGTATTCATTAAATGGAAGCCAGGACTGCAACTTACTCAGATTTTATCATTCATATTTAGAATAGGATAAATTATCAATTGTTGTTTTCATGAATAAATAAATTAATATTTTGAATTAACCTTTTCAAGCAAGATGAATAAAAATGTAAGTTAAATTAATGAAATTTGTTAATATCAAACTTACATAATTTCTAAATGATTCTATTGTGCTATATTATGAAGAAGTAAGTAAACATTTAAGAATTATTTCTGAAAAGCATGGACCTAAGAAATAATTGTATCTGTTAATATTCCATTACCACTTTGCTGAATTTTGAAAGATGGTAGCTAGTTTGAAAATAAGAGATAAATTTAAAATTTTTAGACTTCATGGACTTCATATTAATGAGATGTCTTTGACAACTTATTGTAATACTGTGCTTTTCAGTACCTTTAAGAGTTATACTAATTGCAAAATGGATGTCACATGAGAATTTATAACAGAGTAGACTCCATACTGATTACTAAGAGATAAAGGTAATATTAAAGGAACTATGAGTTTAGAAGATTGAGGCATTTTGTAGATAAAGTATCAGTGAATAGTTTCTACTACCACCTAGACATCTCTTAGACAACCAAGAAAAAAATGTAAATAAGAATTAAAAAAAAAAACTTATAGAGCAACAGATTGTGACTCCTGGAGATTTGGACATATGTAAATATGATTTTAAAAGCTTATCATTTACCTATGGTAGAAACATAGTGGTCAAGCATTACTTGGAAATGGATATTCTGACATAACTATGAAATGGCTAAAGGTAAGATCACTAGTGGAAGTTATTTCTATGATTTATCAATATGCACATATATTTAGAATAAACAGCAAATAACTAAGAACTAAATAGTAGAGGACTGTTTAAGACAGTTATTTTATTGCAATACATCTTCCTTTGGTTGGAAAAGCTAAAAAAATTCTTTCCAAGTGTAACATTTACTTGTCGAGTTCAGTGTTATAATTACCCAAAATAAATGTTTCAAGTGAAAATGCAGTCATCCAAGACCAGGCCTCACCTTTCGGAAAAATTCCAGTTTCATTAGGAATATGGATGCTTCCAGGTAAAATTGAGTGAGCTCACATTAATGGAAAATGTATTCCCATGCATAGAATTAGATGCCAGAAAAAGGTAGTCAATCTCTGCAGTGGGAGGCCTGCACACAATGGCCTAATGATAATGATACTGAAAGGATGATTTATCAACCATTAACATAAAGACTGGGTAGTCTCCACTTAAATGAAGAAAAAGTCCCACCACCTGAAAAACCCCAGGGTGATTTTTAAATGTTAATATTTTCAAATTAAACAAAATCGAGAGGGTCTCTTTTCTCAATACTCTCTATTTTTGCCTGATAACTCAAAAATTTTATCAGTGTGAAATCTTTATACCAAATAATGTGTTATTTTACTTATAAAAAACATACTTAAGATTAGCAATTATTTCTAAGTGCTGTCATTTTGTTGTAACAACCTGTGCTACATACTTTTGGAAATTCTGGCATTACAATATCCACTCAGGCTGCTTTCAAATACAAATAAAAAGGCCAGGCGCAGTGGCTCACTCCTGTAATCCCAGCACTTTGGGAGGCCTAGGAGGGTGGATCACTTGAGGCCAGGAGTTTGAGACTAGCCTGGCCAACATGGTGAAACCCCATCTCTACTAAAAATAATTTTTTTTTTTTTAAATAGCCGGGTGTGGTGGTGGGCGCCTGTAATCCCAGTTACTCAGGAGGCTGAGGCAGGAGAATCACTTGAACCTAGGAGGCAGAGGTTACAGTGAGCTGAGATCACACCACTGCACTCCAGCCTAGGTGACAGAGCAAGACTCTGTCTCAACAACAACAACAACAACAACAACAAAGTAGCTTATTAACTATTGCATAGACAAGGGCATTGTTGATCCAAAGAACAATCTAAGAAATGTCCAGGACATAGGTTATTCCAAACACTATCTGACAGATTGGATAGACAGTGTCAATTGAAAATATGTATTATATAATCAAATTCTTTAATTTCTTCCGATTGTGATTTTCAATTTTTAAGAGAGAAAATATTTATGGGAAATATTTAATTTACAAATTTTGCTGAGGTGTTTTTCAGTGTTTCATGGTCTATTACTCATGACTTAATGATGGAAGTGCCAAAATGTAAAAATAAGAAAACAGTTACGTAGATTGTTTAAATAAATTGTTCAGTAAATGCAATAAATTGATCTCTAATTCATATTCAATATCGCACAGTAGGATGATATAAAATAAATGAAGAACTATGAATCTAAAAAACTAGTAGAAATCATATAGAATTTAAAAAAAAAACAATTTTAGAATTGGCAAGAAAAATTAAAAGACTCACCTTTCCTACGTATTCTGATTCTGAGAGCTGTCTGTCTTCTGTGGAGTCTGGACCTTGAGATAAACTAGGGCTGAAGGCCATGAGGTCCGTCTTGGGCGGGTCCTCCCCAGAGCACACCCTCTGCCGCCTCTGCTGCGAGTAAGACCAGCTCCCCACGGCGCTGGAGCACACCAGCGTGGGCTTTCCTGGTGCGCGCGCACCCTCGGTGGGCGGCACCGAGCACCGCAGCGCCGTGTACAGCAGCACCGTAAGCACCAACAGGCTGGATACCGCGCAGATGGCGATGATCAGGTACACGTTGACATCCACCAGCGTAGCCTCCGAGCCCGCGGCGCCCACCCACGCCCGCGACGAGGCCTTGGGTGCCTGGCCACTTTCCACCAACGACACCAACACAGTGGCCGTGGCTGTCAACGCCGGCTCGCCGTGGTCCTTCACCAGCACGAGTAGGCGGTGGCGAGGCGAGTCCACCTCCTCTAGGGCACGTGTCGTGCTGATCTCACCCGTGTATAGCCCCACGCGGAATGGGATGCGAGCGCTGCCAGTACCCAGCTGCAGCTCGTACGAAAGCCACGCGTTGTAGCCTGAGTCAGCGTCCACTGCGCGCACCTTCGCCACTACGTGCCCTGCACCCACCGACCACGGCACCAGCTCACTCACCGCGCCAGCAGCGGTGCCAGCCCTAGGTGCCAACAGTGCCGGCGCGTTATCGTTCTCATCCAGCACGAACACCTGCAGCGTCACGTTGCTGCCCAGAGGCGGCACGCCCGCATCCCGCGCGCTCACTTGGAACTGCAGCAGCTCCAGTTCTTCGTGGTCCAGCGGCTGCAGCGCGTACACCTTGCCGCTCTCCGCGTGCACCGAAACGTAGCTCGACAGCGCGCGCTCGCCCACCCGCCGCTCCACCAGCGAGTAGGACACCAGCGCGTTCTCCTGCGCGTCTGCATCCCACGCTGACACCGTGAAAATGTGGCAGCCCGGCGGGTTGTTCTCCTTCACGAATACTGTGTACTCAGGCTGTGCGAACGCCGGCGCGTTGTCGTTCACGTCGGCCACCTCCACAGACACGCTGGCGGTGGCCCACAGTGAAGGCGAGCCCCCGTCCCGTGCGGTCACCAGCAGCTCATAGGCTGACACGCTCTCGCGGTCCAGGGCGCTGTCCAGCACCAACGAGTAGTAATTCTTGAAGGTGGGCACCAGCTTGAAAGGGACGTGGGGCGTCAGGGAGCAGGTGACATGTCCATTAGTACCAGAGTCGCGATCCGACACCGTGATGAGAGCAACGACCGTGCCCAGGGAAGCATTCTCTGAGATGGGAAGTGAGAGAGACGTTATTGAGACTTCTGGTGTGTTATCATTGATGTCCACCAGTTTCAATGAAATTTTACAATGTCCTGACATTGAAGGGGTTCCTTTGTCAGTTGCAGTGACCTGAATCTCGTAGGACTTTGCTTCTTCATAATCTAATTTTCCCTTAGTTCTGATTTCCCCTGAGATGGGATCTATGGTAAACTTAGTCTGTATAGTGGAGGACACATCACTACCGAGTGAATACACAATCTCGCTGTTTGATCCTTCATCTGCATCAGAAGCGTTTAACTTAACCACTAAGGTCCCATTTGCAGTATTCTCTAACAATTTTACTTTGTAAACTGATTGGGCAAAAGTTGGTTCATTGTCATTTACATCTAATACCTTAATAAGTATTTGAACGGTGCCCGTGAGCTCAGGTTTGCCCCCATCAGTAGCCACCAGTAACAAATTAACCTCAGCAGTTTCCTCTCTGTCCAGCGATTTCCCCAGCACGAGAGACAAAGATTCGCTTAGTTCATCATTTGTCTGTATATCTAGGAAGAAAAACTCACTGGAGCTGAGCTTGTAGGAGAGAAGAGCATTTACTCCTATATCTGCATCAGATGCTCCCTCTAGAGGAAAGCGAGAATCAAGCAGCCTCGATTCGGGAAACCGGATAGTCTTTACTGTCACTGGAAATACTGGCGGGTTGTCGTTAATGTCCTTCACCTCCACGTCCACATGGAAAACCTGCAGCGGCCTGTCCACGATTACCTCCAGGTGGATGCTACATTCCGCGCTCCGCCCGCACAGCTCCTCCCGGTCGATCCGAGAATTCACAAACAAAATGCCATTCTGCAGATTTACCTCCAGAAGGTCCCCGTGTGTTTTGGACGCCACCCGAAACAGGCGCGGCACCAGCTCCGCCAGCTCCAGCCCCAGGTCCTGCGCGATGCGGCCCACGAAGGTGCCGTGTTTGGCCTCCTCGGAGACGGAGTAGTGGAGCTGGCCGCTCCCCACCTCCCAGGCTGCGAGGAGCAGAAGCGAGAGTAGCCGTGTCCAGGCCCCTCGGCCCCTTCTGATAACAGACGCCATTACCTATCCTCAATGATTTGATCAAATTAGAAGAGCATGTTTTGCAAAAATTTAAATATTCTAGTCTCTGTTAAAGTCCTGCTGCTTCTCTTATTCCTCCATTTCTCTGAAGTAACAAAGGGGCTCTGGGTATTTTCCTTCCTAGATAACACTCTATGGTGGACAGCGACATCATGTGGCTAAAAGGAAGGCTCTACTGTTTATTCTGTAGATTTAAAACTAGTCGATTTTCTGGTTTAAGTTTACTCATAGCTTTCATCTTGGAAAAAAATAACTATTTTAAGCCCTAAAATATATTACCTTTTTACCCGTTTTTACTCTGGTTAAAAAAAAACAACATAAAATTTAAAATTACCATATTAACTATGATTAAATGTACATTTCAGTAATGTTAAGTATATTCACATTGTTACAAATTTTTCATCTTGGAAAACAGAAACTCTATACCCATTACACAACAACTCTGCTTTTCACCCTCACTCCAGTCTCTGGTAGCCACAGTCCTATTTTCTATTTCTGTGAATTTCACTACTTTAGATATTTCATGTAAGTCGACTTGTACAGTATTTGTCTTTTTGTGACTGGCCTATTTCACTTAGCACAATGTCCTCAAGGTTCATCCACGTTGTAGCATGTGACAAGATTTATTTCCTTTTTAAGGCTGAATACTAGTCCATCGTATGTATACACCACGTTTTGTTTATTCATTCAAGCATCCGTGGATGGTTCCTCAAGGTTCATCCATGTTGTAACATGTGACAGGACTTCTTTCCTTTTTAAGGCTGAATAATAGTCCAACATATGTATACACTACGTTTTGTTTATTCATTCAAGTATTCGTGGACATTTGAGTTGCTTCCATTTCTTGACTGTTGTGAACAGTGCTGCCATGAACATGGGTGTGCAAATATTTCTTTGCGATCCTGCTTTCAATTCTTTTGGGTATATTAGCATTTTTCACTGTTTCTTCAAACGAAGAACATAGTAATTAAAGGTATTTTGGTTCATTGAAGATATGTGTGTATATATACTTTTTTGTGATTTAATTTTGATTTTTGAATTGTTTGCAGATGTTTTTAAATTAATAATTTATTTGTTTCTCATTTGGATAATGTACCATTAATTTAGAATATTTCCTTTTCCATTACATTTAGACTTTTATGCAAGAACAATACAATTGATCTCTTTTTTAGTGTTAATTACTTGAGAATATCTTCTTTTGTTAATTTTTAGCTGATCCCTTCACAGTAAAAAAAAATGAAAATAGAATAATGATAAGATGAGGATGAAATAAAATGAATCAAGGAGTGGGATAGCATACAAAATGCATAATAAAGGGTCACTTTCAGTTACTCTAACCGTGTCACAATTTTGTTTTCAGCTTCCTACAGCAAAGAGAAAAGTAAAATTAATTGCAAAATTTGCAATGTCCATAAGAGAAAAGCAAAGCTCTTGTTAAGAAAAGCTAGCTTTTATTCCAATAACAATTTTTTCCCTCATGTACAGTATCTTAAGATACTCATTTGTACCATCTATGGAAATGTGTATTTATATTAATCATACTCTAACAATAAATCCCAAGTTAACCGATTTAAGCAAAAATAAACCAGAGAATCCTGTACTGACTTGTACATGGAAATGGATAATTAATTACTGGTTTCAGACAGAGCTGGGTCTACACCCTTCCATAATTCCATAAGGAAAATAATCTCCACATTTATAATTCCTTTTCCCCTGCTGACCTTCTTCTCAGATAGACTTTTCCCATCTGCTGGCAAAATGGCCAAAGTAGCTTTCTAGACTAAACGTTACCAGTTTGGTGACTCTTACCAGAAAGTGCCCTTTTCTAATAGTCCAGCAAAAATCCTGGATATTACTTCCTACAGCCCAGTTTGGATGATGTTAATTTCCTTTTGTCAATAATTGTGATTTTTCTCACATTGGCTGGACATGGGTCCACTTGTTCGTTCTTGAAGCCAGGAAATGAAATCACTTCCACCTAAATTATGTGAACTGAAAAGTGGGAGGCTGGTTCTTATGTGAACTGAAAAGTGGAGGTCATGGCATGTGCCAAATTCTCCTGGAGCTTAAACAGATGGCAGATAGCTACAGAACTGGTCGTTACAGCATTATGTAGTTGCAAAGCAATTGCATATGTATGATACCCAGTAATTATTATTTAATCTATGGCCAACATTGACCGCTGTTGACACATAGAAGGAATTATACCTAGAATCCAGATGCTAGCTTCAGGAAACATGGCTTGCTTGAGACAATTTCTGCAATCATATAAGGTAATTAATTATACTGGATATTCAGAATGACATATGTGGGGGTATAAGAGGCATTCTGTGTTGTTATTTAGGATTTCTGAGAATATAGAATATTTCCCCCTTCCCCCGGAGATAGAATACTATTGCCAGATATGCAAGTACATTTCCCCCACAACCGGGAAAAGAGACTAAGAAGCCATGCTCAGCAAATATCCTTCCTCCCACTGCACTTGATATCTCTTGGTACCTGTTTTGGGTCAAAGATACCCCAAAATACATCACTTTTCTGAGGTTCAAATAAGTGACCTTATTTGGAATAAAGGTCTTTGCAGATGTAACAAAGATGAGGATCTTGATATGAGATCATCCTAGATCACAGAAGGCCATAAATCCAGTGATGGTTGCCCCTTATAAAAGACAGAAAAAGAGAAGGAATATAGTAACACAGCAAAGAAGGAAATGTGAAGACAGAGGCAGGAACTGGAGTTACGCTGCCACAAGCCAAGCAATGCCAAGAGCTACCAGAAGCTGGAAGATGCAAGAAAAAATTTTCCCCTAAAGTCCTCAGAAGAAATGTGGCCCAGGAAACACGTTGATTTTGGACTTCTGGCCTCTGTAAGAGAGAAGAAATTTATTCTTATGGAGACTCTGTAAGAGAATAAATTTCTGTTATGTCAAGCCACCAAGTCTGTGGTAATTTGTTGCATCAGCCCAAGGAAACTAATACAGTACCCATAGCTAAAATTATACCCTTTGCACCTATCTATGCAACTGTATATCCCTTAACATTTACATGTCCAAGCACTCGTTCTTGCAAAACCTTCAACCTAGTCTTTCACAAAACTACTAGAAGACCCCAGAAGAAAAAACAACAGGAGGAATGGATGCTAAGCAAGAAAAATGAAGGAATATCTATGACATTTTAAATTTCAGTTTATTATTATTATTCTGCTACCTTTTATATTTAAGAAAAAGAAATCAAAACACAGTAGATTTTTTCCATGGAATTCAAGTTATCTAATCTGCTTAACGGTCAGATGTCTTAGTAAAAAGTGTCAACAATAATGTTCTCCTACAGTTGTATTTCCTGTTGTAAAAAAAAAAAATGCCCTCCTCTTAAAATGTATTCTGTTCATATTAGCTTAATGGCAGTGGGACCCCAATACATATGCTGTTGTGAGTTAACATTCAGTTTTTCCTCTAAAATAAACATAATTTTATTTCTTGCTCCTGCAGAGTCCTTTGTAGTTACTGGGGACTTCCTATGACAGCTTTTCTCCACATGTTGGCTCAGCATCCTGGATTGCTTTGACTTTATGGCATCTCAGTATCAACCAGTGCTTACGTAATTGCTGTAACAGGAAAAGATAGCAGAAGAGTCTTTCACTGGCAGTTACATAATTCTGCTTGGAAGTGACACACCATTCACAATTCATTGGCCAAAGGAAATCACACCATCGTGCTACCTCAAAACAACAGAAAAGTGAAATCCTCCAGCATTCTCAGAGGAATATTGGTAGTGGCTACCAATATAAACTATTTCTGATTTTCATCTATTTGCATCTTTCACTGACCACAAGTCTCTAAGGTCCCTCAAATGATACCTTACTAGTTTGTGGAAGAAATCTTGTGAAGAAAGATAAACCTATTGAAAGTTGTGTTAACTACATGAAGATTCGGAATGGAGCAAGAACTTTAACTACCAATGGGAAATCCATTCACATTTACATTAAAATAAATACTAAGTGACAATACCACTCCACAATCATCTTTTCTTCCATTCTAGAATTAACCTTTTCATAAAAATTACTTTTCAAATTTTGTACTCCTACACCCATTTATTTTGGTTTAATAGTAATTCATTATTATTTGTGATTCACCTTCAGGTTAATACCCTCAACTAACCTAGAAAACTAAATAAAGAAATATTGAATGTATCTAAAGGCAATCCTAAGCCTGGCCATTAATATTGTTAGCAAATGAAGCTTTGGGGACATAGTAATGTGAATTGGAAAGAGAAATTATTTTGTGATTTTCTGATCTATTTTTTCCAATTTTATAATCCTGCAAAGTTTGTCTCATATTTTGAGGAACTGGGACATTTTCTTGGCAACAGGATCCTAAGATTATCTTTTTCTGATTCTTGCCAAAAGGCTGAGTACGATAATATATTAAAAGTTACAGAACATGCTTACAGCCTATTTTTTACAATACTCTAAGCAACAACTCTGTATCAACTCAAATCTCTGAAAACTTAACTAGCAAATTATATTAATTTCTCATAGAATGCCTTCACAAGGGGACATTCACGTGTGTTTGAATGTTTGACAAACAAAAATATATTCATTTAATATTTAAGTAACTTCAGAAGTAAACATACGAAATAAAATTTAACATTATGCCCTTGACTGAATGACTAGCAAATACAATGATGTCTACATCAAGGATATTTCCGTGGGTTTTCCAAAACTGCTATAAAACGTGCTGCCCAGTATATTGCTCAACCTTTACAAAATCATCAGTAATCAAATCTTCCTTGATTTTGTAGCAGGAAGAGGCTATTTTTTCTCTCTTGAAGAAATGGTATAGAGAATTTCCTTTTATTGTTATCTTTCATACTTCTATATTGACCTACAGGAAGGTAAGTACTGGGATTTGCACTCAGCCTAGGCTTGATTTTTGAAATAATGACTCCCACCTTTCTCTTGATCTTTTACTTTGGCCTTAAGCAGATTTTTTAATAATTTGCTTTTGCAAATTTCTTCCACTGTAAGCTACCTTAAACATTTTAGGAAAGGTAAAGAACTGTATTACAGCAAGCAAGTTTTGGATATCCTCGGGAAATTTGAAGAAAACTTAGTAATAATACTGAACTTAGGTTTTCTGAGCCTCAGCACCTTTATCCACAAAATGTGACTAGTCTTCACTTCATAAAATCGTTGGAAGGATCGAATGAGCTAAAAAGTAAAGGGTTTTAGAACATTTGTGAGTGAATGGGAGGAATGGGAGGTGCTTAATAAGTGTTTCCTAACTGGATCCCCCGAAATAGCAAATCCATGCAATATTAAGCCTTCTAGACCCAGGAGAATTCAAGGTTAAATAGCATCAGGAAATTGTTCACAATGACGATGAAGTCGTGGTTGTATGTTTTCATAAAGAAATTAAACAAATCGCCCAATAAATGCTGTTTTTTGTTTGTTTGTTTGTTTGTTTGTTTGTTTGTTTGAGACGGAGTGTCGCTCTGTCACCCAGGCTGGAGTGCAGTGGCGCGATCTCGGCTCACTGCAAGCTCCGCCTCTTGGGTTCATGCCATTCTCCTGCCTCAGCCTCCCGAGTAGCTGGGACTACAGGCGCCCGCCACCACGCCCGGCTAATTTTTTGTATTTTTTAGTAGAGACGGGGTTTCACCATGTTAGCCAGGATGGTCTCGATCTCCCGACCTCGTGATCCACCTGCCTCAGCCTCCCAAAGTGCTGGGATTACAGGCGTGAGCCACCGCGCCCGGCAATAAATGGTGTTTTTTGTTTGTTTGGTTAGTTGGTCGGTTTTGGTTTGTTTTTGTTTTTGTTTTGACATAGTCTCACTCTGTCGCCCGGGTTAGAGTGCAATGGTGCGATATCGGTTCACTACAACCTCTGCCTCCCGAGTTCAAGCGATTCTCCTGCCTCAGCCTCACCAGTAGCTGGGATTACAGGCTCCCGCCACCATGCCTGGCCAATTTTTTTGTATTTTTAGTTGAGACTGGGGTTTCACCATGTTGTCCAGGCTAGTCTCAAACTCCTGATCTCAGGTGATCCGTCTGCCTCAGCCACCCAAAGTTTTGGGATTACAGGCATGAGCCACTGCCTCCGGCCAATAAATGTATTTTAAATTACATTTGCTTAAAACTATTCAGTTTATTGTTCACTTTGAAACTTAGCCACGTAAAGGAAAGGCAGATGATTTCTGTAAGTTTGTCAAGAATTGTTTGTCCCGGGCTTGACATTTCACCAGAAAAGATAACATAATAATTTACCCTGAATATGTCACTGTTATTTTACTACATTGAGATATTGTGTTAAATATGATCAACATTACCTTTTATTGTACCTTGTATTGTAGCTTTTTTAACTTGCCATTTAAATCAAGAAATACGACAATTTGTCCCTACATTTTTCTTTGCTTTCTAGTTCCATTCAAGACAAAACTGCTATTAATAGGATATCTACATTGAATGTTATGATTTATTTCAACGTTAGTGAACACCTTGAAGACATTTTTTAAAGTGATATTTGAAAAGATGACTAGACAAGTTAAATATGAAAAATATTCAAAGCCAAAACTCGAAAGTTGGACTTACATTACCAGAAAGATCCAAATTCGCTTCTGGTTGTTCATTTCTTTCTGACATGTTAAGACTTGGAGATAGGCCTGGGCTGAAGGCCATGAGGTCGGTCTTGGGTGGGCCCTCGCTAGAGCACACCCTCTGCCGCCTCTGCTGTGGGTTCGACCAGCTCCCCACCGCGCTGGAGCACACCAGAGTGGGCTTGCCCGGCGCACACGCGCCCTCGGTGGGCGGCACTGAGCACCGCAGCGCTGTGTACAGCAGCAGTGTGAGCACCA
This sequence comes from Hylobates moloch, assembly GCF_009828535.3. Lineage (NCBI taxonomy): Eukaryota > Metazoa > Chordata > Mammalia > Primates > Hylobatidae > Hylobates > Hylobates moloch. Next base: position 117,824,598 of record NW_026652281.1, on the reverse strand, counting down.
GCAGGCTGGACACCGCGCAGATGGCGATGATCAGGTACACGTTGACATCCACCAGCGCCGCCTCTGGGCCCGCGACACTCACCGACGCCCGGGAAGACGCCTTTGGCGCCTGGCCGCTCTCCACCAGAGACACAAGCACAGTGGCCGTGGCTGTCAGCGCCGGCTCACCGTGATCCTTCACTAGCACCAGAAGGCGGTAGCGCGACAAGTCAGCCTCGTCCAGGACACGAGTCGTGCTGATCTCGCCCGTGTACAGCCCCACGCGGAACGGGATGTGCGCGCCGCCTGCTGCCGGCTGCAGTTCATAGGACAGCCACGCGTTGTAGCCGGAGTCGGCGTCCACTGCGCGCACCTTCGCCACCACATGACCCGCACCCACCAATCGCGGCACCAGCTCACTGACTGCACCAATAGTGCCACCCACTCGAGGCGCCAGCAGCGCCGGAGCGTTGTCGTTCTCGTCCAGCACGAACACCTGCAGCGTCACGTTGCTGCCCAGAGGCGGCACGCCCGCATCCCGCGCGCTCACCTGGAACTGCAGCAGCTCCAGCTCCTCGTGGTCCAACGGCTGCAGCGCGTACACCTTGCCGCTCTCCGCGTGCACCGACACGTAGCTCGACAGCGCGCGCTCGCCCACCCGCCGCTCCACCAGCGAATAGGACACCAGCGCGTTCTCCTGCGCGTCCGCGTCCCGCGCAGACACCGTGAAGATGTGGCAGCCTGGCGGGTTGTTCTCCTTCACGAACACTGTGTACTCGGGCTGCGCGAACGCTGGCGCGTTGTCATTCACGTCGGCCACCTCCACGGACACGCTGGCCGTGGCCCACAGCGAAGGCGAGCCCCCGTCCTGTGCGGTCACCACCAGCTCATAGACCGACAGGCTCTCACGATCCAGGGCGCTGTCCAACACCAAAGAGTAGTAATTCTTGAAGGTGGACACCAGCTTGAAGGGCACGTGGGGCATTAAGGAGCAAGTCACCTGCCCGTTGGCACCTGAGTCACGGTCAGACACGGTGATGAGGGCGATGACGGTGCTGAGTGGAGCGTCCTCTCTGATAGGCAAATACAATGAAGTGACCGCCAGTTCTGGAGCATTATCATTTACATCCAGCACTTTCACCAAAACCTTGCAGTGATTTGACATCGGAGGACTTCCTTTATCAACTGCCTTTACTTGAATTTCGTAGGATTTTGTTTCTTCATAATCCAGTTTATCAATTAACCTAATTTCTCCTGAGCTGGAGTCAACTTTGAATTTTTCTTGAATGTCACGAGAAATGCCACTGTCAAAGGAAAAGACGACTTCACCATTTACACCTTCGTCAGCGTCAGACGCATTTAATGTGGTCACTAATGTTCCATTTGCTGTAGTCTCTGATAAGTGGACTCTGTATACGGCCTGGTCAAACAGTGGGGCGTTATCATTAACGTCGAGGACGGTGATCAGCAGCTCAACTGTACCTTGCAGCTCCGGTTTGCCCCCGTCAGTGGCTGTCAGTAATAAGTGAAGTTCTGGTGTTTCTTCTCTATCCAAAGATTTTCTCAATTCAAGCCAAAGAGATTTACTCAGTTCATCACTTGCCTCTACATCCAAAGAGAAATAATCACTCGGGCTGAGCGTGTACGTTAGAAGAGCGTTAGCACCAATGTCTGCATCAGCAGCTCCTTCTATCGGAAAACGCGAATTCAAGAGTCTAGATTCAGGAATAAATATTATTTGTTCTCTGCCCCTGAAGACGGGTGGATTATCGTTAATATCTTTCACCTTCACCTCCACATGGAAAACCTGCAGCGGCCTGTCGGCCATCAACTCCAGGTGGATGCTGCACTCCGCGCTCCACTGGCACAGCTCCTCGCGATCGATCCGAGAATTCACAAACAAAATGCCATTCTGCAGATTTACCTCCAGAAGGTCCCTGTGTGTTTTGGACGCCACCCGGAACAGGCGCGGCACTAGCTCCGCCAGCTCCAGTCCCAGGTCCTGAGCAATGCGGCCAATGAAGGTGCCGTGTTTGGCTTCCTCCGGGATCGAGTAGTGGAGCTGGCCGCTCCCCACCTCCCAGGCTGCGAGGAGCAGAAGCGAAAGAAGCAGATCCCAGGCTCCCAGGCCTCCTCTCCTAGAAAACACCATTGCAAAAGGACTACACCTTTCTTATGCTCTCCCCTTACTTCAAAATCATGCTATTTTATCTAATATTTCCAATCATTTATCTCTTTACCGTTTCTGTCTTTTCTCAAGCGGTGACGAAATGGAGCTTCCTCCTTTACTTTTAGTGATCAGTAGCTCCTTTCTATTGACAAGACTTTGTGGTGTACAGCGACATCATGTGGCCAATGTAAATTTTAGATCCATTCATTGATTTTCAAAATGCAATCTCTATATCTGTCTGCAATTTGTTAAATGCAATCATTTTCAATTTTATGTCCTTTTAAGACCCAGGACATTTCAAATCTCATTGGAGAGTGTGTAATCCAGTATCTTCCTTTAGTAATGATTACAAACATATTACAATTGAATTAGAAACTTTAAGATATACTTAACCTCTCCTTACATCATTTTATTTAAAACGATTTATCAGCTCATATATTTTTATTATTAAATATTTGCAACTGATTGTCAAAGTTTTAAAATAAGGTACTTGGACTGATATGATTTACCTTATTCTAGGATAGCTTGGGTGTTTATTTTTTAAATGATATTGTACACACACACGTACATATGCACATGTATATATAGTTATCAGGTACTTACAGATGACATTTTTGGAAAATTCCTGAACACATGTAAAATTCCTTTAATGTGGTATGAACAACTTCATCATTTTCTGATACTTTAACTGTTAGAATAAAGATATTTGTGACATTTTCCTTTGTTGCTTGTTATATAACATAATGACCTAAGTATTGAACTTATAACTCTGACTTCCAAAAGTCAGCACTCATAATTGAATCGGTGTCCACTAGATCTTTTATTCCTATGTTAAATTTTCAGCCATGCTTTTTTCTTATCAAGACCAAACATTGTCATATTACACCAAAAATCATATGGATATTGAATCGCAATATCAGAGACACATACTGAGAATCTTAATATAGTCCGTAGTCAAAAGAAAAATGTAAATCTAATGCAAAGATATATTTAAAAAATAATTTGAGAATAACCTACCTATTAATAAACCTCTCTTTCAATTTCAATCCAATTCATAATCAGAATCCATAGCTACATCTTAGTTTGACAAAGAAATGTGATCAGAATAAGCTATCACTAGTTTTTTTTGAAGGAATGGCCATAATGTTTATATTTTAAGTACTAAGAATAGTTAAGGATATTAATGTGAATTAGGATTATTTAATCCAGTATGTCTTCATAATCAGAAAGCCTAAATCCTTGTTTACTTGACAATTAAGATATAGACAAAACATGGAGCTATTTTATTTTTAACAAGCAGTTTATATATTTTAACAGTTCAATGTAGTAATTACTTTATTACAAAAGATAGAGCAACGTAAGATACATGAATATTCTCTTAGTCCAAAAGTGAAGCAAACTTTAAACTTGGAAACATTCTAAAGGTTAGCAGATTTGGAGAACGTTGTCAACATTTGAAAGTGCAAAATACTTTAATGTGTCATAAATTTTGAAGAATGACACAGTGGCGAACTCTCTGGATTTTTGCCTTATCTATTCCAGACTTGGACCAGAAGAAGCCAACAACCAGAAACATCATTGGTACTGATGCAAAAAGCTCAAAAAAAAAAAAGCATGCTTTCTCTAGACAAAGGACCAGGAAATAGGCAGCCTAGCAAGACAAAAAGCTCCTAGATAATCATTTACTCCAGGTAATCACCACAGAAAAAAACTGTGGCCCCACACCAGCAAAAGTTGAGTGGGGAATCTAGATTAACGCTCTTGCAAAGCTGTTAATGAGGAACCCCAATACTTCTGTTGGTATCAGATCAGGCCAAAAAATGAAACTGAGACTTTCATTCCCCCAACTGCTAGCAAGCTCCACAGTTGTGGTATCAGGGGAGACCATGTGGACAGCCTGGACTAGTACCCCTATGCAGAAAATAACACAGTGCCACCTCCCCATCTCTGCTGGGGTGGTGCATTAGTCCATTTTGCATTGCTATAAAGGAATACCTGAGGCTGGGTAATCTATAAAGAAAAGAGGTTTATTTGGCTCACGGTTCTCCAGGCTATGTAAGAAGCATAGTGCCAGCATCTGCCTTTGGTGAGGGCCTCTGGAAGCTTCCAATCACAACTGAAAGCAAAGGGGAAGCCAGCATATCACATGGTAAGAGAGAAAGAAAGCAAGAGAGAGAGGGAGGAGGTGCCACACTCTTAAAAAATATATATCATGTGAACTCACAGAGTGGTAATTCACTCATTACCAAGCACCAAGCCATTCATGAGGAATCCGCCCCCATGACAAAAACACCCACAACTAGGTCCACCTCCAACATTGGGGATCACTTTTCAACAAGAGATTCGGAGGAGCCAAATATCCAAACCATATCATTCCACCCCAGCCCTCCAAGTCTCATGTCCTTCTCACATTGCATAATCCAATCATTCCTCACTGATAGTTCTCCCAAAGTTTTAACTTGTTCCAGCATCAACTCAATCAAAAGTCCCAAGTCCCATCTGAGACTCAAGGCAAGTTCCTTCTACCTATGAGCCTGTAAGGTTAAAAAAAAAAAGATACAATGGTGGTGCAGGCATTGCATTGGGTAAACATTCCCATTCTAAAAGGGAGAAAACAGCCAGAAGAAAGGAACAGGCCCCACACAAGTCTGAAACCACACAGGGCAGACATTAAATCTTAAAGCTCCAAAATAATTATTGACCCCATGTCCTGCATCCAGGGCATACTGGTGCACAGAGCAGACTCCTAAGGCATTGAGCAGCCCCACCTCCATGCCTTTGTAGGGTGCAACACCCATGGCTGATATCATGGCTTAGAATTGAATGCCTGCAGCTTCTCCAGGCTCAGGGTGCAAGCTGCTGGTGGCATTCTCATATTATTCTCAGATCTAGAGGATGGTGGCCCCCTTCCCACAGCTCCATTAGAAAGTATGCTGGTGAAAACTCGGTGGGAGAGCTCCAGCTCCACATTTCTCCTGGGAATTGCTCTAGTAGAAGTTCTTTATGGGAGCTCCACCCTATGGCAGGCTTCTGCCTAGGCATCCAGGCTTTCTGATACATCCTCTGAAATCTAGGTGGAAGCAGCCAAGCCTCCTTCACACTTGCATTCTGTGTGCCTACAGGCTTAACACCATGTGGAAACCATTAAAGTTCATGGTGGTCTGCACTCTCCAACACAGTGGCCAGAGCTGTACCTGTGGTCCTTTGGGCTCCAGCTGGAGCCAGGGCAGTCAGGATCCCGGGAGCAGTGTCCCAAGGCTTCACATGCCAGCAGGGCCTTGGGCCGGGTCCTCAAACTCATTCTTTACTCCTAGGTCTCTGGATCTGTGATGGGAGGGACTATCTGGAAGATTTCTGAAATGGCTTAGAGGCCTTTTCCCCATTATCTTAGGTATTAGCATTTGCCTCCCTTTTAGTCATGCTAATCTCCATGGCAAGTGGTTTCTCTGTAGCCCTCCTGAATCTATTTCCTGAAAATGCTTTTTTCTTCTCTTACTACGTGGCCAGGTTGTGACTTTTCCAAATTTTTACACTCCACTTCACTTTTAAATATAAGTTCTAACTTTAAGTCATTTATTTGCTCCCATATCTAATCACAGGTTGTTAGAAGCAGCCATGCCACATCTTGAATGCTTCACTGCTTAGAAATTTCTTCCACCTGGCTGGGCACGGTGGCTCATGTCTGTAATCCCAGCACTTTGGGAGGCCGAGGTGGGTGGATCACGAGGTCAGGAGATCGAGATCATCCTGGCTAACATGGTGAAACCCTGTCTCTACTAAAAAAATACAAAAAAAAAAAAAATTAGCCAGGCGTGGTGGCAGGCGCCTGTAGTCCCAGCTACTCGGGAGGATGAGACAGGAGAATGGCATGAACCCGGGAGGTGGAGCTTGCAGTGAACCGAGATTGCGCCACTGCACTCCAGCCTGCTACAAAGCAAGACTCCGCCTAAAAAAAAAAAATAAGAAAGAAAGAAATTTCTTCCACCGGATATCCTAGGTAATCATACTTAAGTTCAACCCTCCACAAATCCCCAGGACATTGACACAATGCAGCCAAGTTCTTTGTTAAGGCATAACAAGAATGACCTTTGCTCCATTTCCCAATAAATTCCTCATTTCCATATGAGAACTCATCAGCTTGGCCTTTGCTATCCATATTTCTATCAGCATTTTTGTCACAACCACTTAACAAGTCTCTAAGAAGTTCCAAACTTTCCCTCATCTTCCTGTCTTCTTCTGAGACCTCCAAATTCTTCCAATCTCAGCCCGTTACCCAGCTCCAAAGCTGCTTCCACATCTTCAGATATCTTTATAGAAACACCCCAGTCTTTGGTACCAATTTTCTGTATTAGTTCATTTTGTGTTGCTATAAAGAAATATCTGAGACTGGGTAATCTATAAAAAAAGGAGGTTTATTTGCCTCATGGTTCTGCATGCTGTACAGGAAGCAGGGTGTTGGCGTCTGCTTCTGGTGAAGGCCTCAGGAAGCTGCCAATCATGGCTGAACACGAAGGGAAAACCAGCATATCACATGATTAGAGAGACAGCAAGAGGAAAAGGAAGGAGATACCACACTCTTTTAAGCAACTAGATCTTGTGTGAACTCACAGAGTGGGAGCTCACTCACTACCCCAAGAATAGCACCAAGTCATTCATGAGGGATGCACTCTTATGACCCAAACACCTCCTGATAGCCTCACCTCCAACATTAGGCATCACAATTCAACATAAGATTTGAAGAGGACAAATATCCAAACCATATCAGGTGATGTCAGAGGAGGTTTAGTGGAAAGCCAAGACCTTTCACCATGTGATAACAAGGGCATCTCTACCTTAGTGTCTATGGAGAACACATGGTGGGGCCAAAACTTCCACCCCACCTAGAAGTATAGAGGACATGTCCACGCATTTGTCAGTGTAGGTCTATGGGAAACTTGGGCTTTATCTTCAAGTGACAGTAATGAGATAGTGCCAATGCTCTCTCTGACAGAACAGTGTCAGGAGAAACTAGCTAAAATAGAGTAAGTAAGCTCCAGAGTCTCAAAACATGATATAAAAATGTTCAAGTTTCAATATGAAGAAATTACTCATTGTTCCAATAACCAAGAAGATAAATTAAATTTAAAAAATAACATACCGATGCCAACAATGAGATGAAAGAGCTGTTAGAATTCTGTGACAAAAATTTTAAAGCAGTCACCATGAAAATGCTTCAATGAGCAATTGCAAATATGCTTGAAACAAATAAAAAATAGAAACCCTCAGCAATGAAATAGAACGTCTCAGCAAATAAATAGATGATGAAAAGAACCAAATGAAAATTTTGGAAAAAATTACAATAACCAAAATAAAAACCCAAATAGAAGAATGGAGTGGTCAAAAAAGAGAATAAGGAAACTAAAAGAAAAATAGAAAATACTGAATCTGGGCAGGGCACAGTGGCTCACACCTGTAATCACAGCTAGCACTTTGGGAGGTGAAGGTGGGAGGATTGCTTAAGCCCAGGAGTTTGAGGTTATGGTGCAGTATGATCATGCCACTGCACTCCAGCCAGGGCAACAGAGCATGACCCCATCTCTAAAAACATAACAAATAAGTAAATAAATAAAATTACGCAATTTGAAAAACAGCAACAAAATAGACTAAAAGAATAAAAAAGAACAGTACCTTGGGGACATGTGGGAACGTAACAAAAGCTCCAACATTCATGTCAATGGAGTACTGAAAGAAAAGGCAAAGAAGACAAGGCTAAAAATAACTCGAAAAATGGCTAAAAAGTTCCCAAATTTGATAAACAATATAGAGAGGTAAGTGAACTCCAAGGACTCCACACCAAGACATATAACAGGCAAACTTTTGAAAATAAATAAAAAAGAAAAAGTCTTAGGCTAGGTGTAGAGGCTCATGCCTGTAATTCCAACATTTTGGAAGGCCAAAGTGGGAGGATTGCTTGAGCCCAGGAGTTCAAGACCAACCTAGTCAACATAGTAAGACCTTGTCTCTACAAAAAATAAACAAAATTAGCTGGACATGGTGGCATGCACCTGTACTCTCAGCTACTTAGGAGGGTGAGGTGGGAGGATCACTTGGGCCTGAGAGATCAAGGCTGCAGTGAGCCAATACCATACCACTGCACTCTAGCCTGAGTGACAGAGCAAAACCCGTCTCAAAATAAAAAAAAAGAAAGAAAAGAAAAGAAAAAGAAAGAGAAAAAAAAACTGACTAAGTGAATCAAAAAAAGACCCAATTACATGCTGCCTACAAGTATCTCACTTGAAATACAAAAATACAAGGAGATTCAAATAAAAAATGTAAAAGCTATATCAACAAGCAAAATGTCTTGAGCATCCCCAAAACCTGTTGCCATGACCTTTGCTTTTTGTGTGTGTTGGGACCTTTGCTTTTGACCAGCCAGCTTTTACGTTGACTAGACCATTTACACCTCTTGGTAGCATTGCTTTGATTGTGCTTTGTCTTCAAGATCATACTGCTAAAGCCATGTTTCATCTCCTGTTACAATTCTCCAAAGAAAGTATTCAGAATCTTGATCCCATTGTTTAAAATTCCATGGAAACTCAGCTTTTATCTGCAGCTGATCTGGGTGCAATGGTTTCGATACCCATCAAGCAGAAATTTGCTCAACTTTAATTTTTCAGTCAGAAGTGGTCAAAGGAAAGAAGAAGCATCTATCAAATAGAGTTCAGGACAAAGAAAACTACTGGGATATAGAGGAAAATTAGGCCAAGAGTGGTGGCTCATGCATGTAATCCCAGTAACTTGGGAGGCCAAGGCGGGTGGATCATTTGAGGTCAGGAGTTCAAGACCAGCCTGGCCAACATGATGAAATCCCCTCTCTACTAAAAATACAAAAATGAGCCAGGCGGTAGTGGTGCACGCCTGTAATCCCAGCTACTTGGGAGGCTGAGGCAGGAAAATCACTTGATCCTGAGAGGTGGAGGTTGCAGTGAGCCGAGATCACACCACTGCACTCCAGTCTAGATGACAGAGTGAGACACTGTCTCAAAAAAAAAGAGAGAGAGGAAAATTATAAATGATAAGGAGTCAATCCACCAAAAAGACATGGCAACCCTAAATGTGTACGCACCAAACAACAGAGCTGTGAAACAAAATCTCATAGAACTAAAAGGAGAAACAGATAAATACACAATTATGATTGGAGACTTCAACACTTCTCTCTCAACAAATAACAGAACAACTAAAGAGAAAATCAGCAAGAATATAGAAGAACTCAGCAACATCACTAACCAATGGAAACTAATTGACATTTATAGAACACACTATTCAACAATCACAGGCTGAGCACAGTGGCTCACACCTGTAATCCCAGCACTTTGAGACACTGAGGCAAGCGGATCACTTGAGGTCAGGAGTTCGAGATCAGCCTGGCCAACATGGTGAAACCCTCTCTCTACTAAAAATACAAAAATTAGCCAGGTACAGTGGTGTATGCCTGTAGTCCAAGCTGCTTGGGAGGCTGAGGCAGGAGAATCACTTGAGCCCAGGAAGTGGAGGTTGCCATGAGCCAAGATCATGCCACTGCACTTCAGCCTGGGCAACAGAGTGAGACTCTGTCTCAAAAAAAAAAAAAAAGAGAGAGAGAGAGAGTCTCCATCATCTCAAAAAAAAAATTTCAGAATACACTCTTCCAAGTGCCAGCGAAACATATTTCAAAACACATCTTGCCCTGAGTCATAAAACAAGCCTCAGTAAATGTAAAAGACATGAAATCATACAGAGTGTGTTCTGTGACCACAATGGAATCAAAGGAGAAGTCAATAACATAGAGATAAAAGAAAAATATTCTAACACTTGGATGTTAACATATCTCTAAATAATCCATGGGCCAAAGACGATATCTCAAAGGAATAAAAAAAAAAAATACATGGTATGAGGTAAAAAAAAAAATTTAATTTAAAAAATAACACCAATACTAATCTCTCCCAGAAAATACAAGAGGTCTTCAAAAAGTTCATGAAAAATGCATACTATGAAAAAATATGCATGAATTTAAATAAAGTTTGCATCAAAATAAACTTGTATTAACTTGTTATAACATGTCTGAGCAGGATCTAGTTTAAGCCACAAAGAAGGATAGGACATCCTTTTGAAAAGACTCCCGATTAGAGCAACATGAATTCATTAAAATTGAAGCAAGAACAAACATCAGATTTATGGTGAAGCTTGGGTGGAAGAATAGTGAAATCATTGACACTTTAAGAAAAGTTTATGAGGACAATGCCTCAAAGAAATAAGTAGTGTACAAATGGATAATTCATTTTAAGAAGGGATAAGATGATGTTGGAGATAAAGCCTGCAGTGGCAGGCTATCCATATCATTTTATAAGAAAAAAATTAGTCCTGTTCATACCATAATTGAAGAGGGCCAATGATTAACAGCAGATACAATAGGGAATACCATAGACAGCCCAAATGGTTCAGCTTACACAATTCTGACTAAAAAATTAAAGTAGAGCAAATTTCTGCTCAATGGGTGCCAAAACCATTGCACCCAGATCAGCTGCAGATAAAAGCTGAGTTTCCATGGAAATTTTAAACAATGGGATCAAGATTCTGAATACTTTCTTTGGAGAATTGTAACAGGAGATGAAACATGGCTTCAGCAGTATGATCTTGAAGACAAAGCACAATCAAAGCAATGCTACCAAGAGGTGTAAATGGTCTAGTCAAAGTAAAAGCAGGCTGGTCAAAAGCAAAGGTCCCAATACACACAAAAAGCAAAGGTCATGACAACAGGTTTTGGAGATCTTAAAGGTATTTTGCTTGTTGACTTTCTGGAGGGTCAGAGAACGTTTTAAGAAAGTCAAGCTTTAGCAGAAAAATTACTGGGAAAGCTTCACTGTAGAGTTCTTCTCCACCACAACAATGCTCATGTTCATTCCTCTCATCAAACAAGGACAATTTCACAAGAATTCTGACATGGAAAATCACTGGGCATCCACCGTACAGTCCCAATTTGGTTATTTCTTTTTTTCTCTTTCTTTTTTTTCGAGACAGGGTCTCACTCTGTTGCCCAGGCTGGAGTGCAGTGGCACGATCTTGGCTCACCGCAACCTCCACCTCCCGGGTTCATGTGATTCTCCTGCTTCAGCCTCCTGAGTAGCTGGGATTACAGGTGTGTGCCATCTCGCCCAGGTAATTTTTATATTTTAATAGAGATGGGTTTTCACCATATTGGCCAGGCTGGTCTCGAACTCCTGACCTCAAGTGATCCACCTGCCTTGGCTTCCCACAGTTCTGGGATTACAAGTGTCGGCCACCATGCCCTGCCCCAATGTGATTATTTCTGACTTTTCTTTATTCCCCAATCTTAAAAAATCTTTAAAGAGCATCCATTTTCCTTCAGTTAATAATGTAAACAATTCTTCACTGACATGTTTAAATTCTTAGGACCATCAGTTCTTTAGAGATGGACTAAATGGCTGGTATCATCCCTTATAAAAGTGTCTTGAGCTTGGCGGGACCAAGATGGCCAACTAGAAGCAACAGCAATTAGAGGCTCCCACTGAGAAGAAACAAAACAGCATGTCAATCCTGCACTGGCAATCGAGGTATCCAGGTTCTATCATCAGGACTGACTAGGCAGTTGGCGTGACCCACAAAGAGCAAGAAAAAGCAGGGTGCTGCGTCGGCCCACATGGAGCAAGGGCAAACCCCACCCCCAACCAAGGAAGGTGGTGATGCTACCTTGCCTGGGAAACCGTGCTTTTTCCACAGATCTGTGCAACTCGCAGATCGGAAGATTCCACTCGTGAGCCCACACCACCAGGGCCTTGGGTCCCAACCACAGGGCTGCACAGACTCTCAACAGCCACTCTGCTGGAATCTACCTAAAACTAACGAGTTCCCGCAGGAGAAGCCGCCATCATCAATGCAGCTGCCTGCTGTCTAAGCCATCTGAGCTTCCAGGGGGAGAGATGGCAGCCATCACTGCGGCTGTCGGCTGCCTAAGACAACTGAGCTCCCTGAGGGAGGGGCGGCCCTCATCACTGTGGTTGCTAGCTGCCTAAGAAAACTGAGCTCCCTGAGGGAGGGATGGCAAACATTACTCCAGCTGCTAGCTACCTAAGACGCTGAACTGGGGGTAGCGGGGAGGGTGGCAGCCGTCACTATAGCTCTAGACCATATTTTTCCCCTCCTGGAGCCAGACAGACAGGACAGCTTGGTTTCAAGAGGTAATCTCCACGGTGCAGTACACAGGCTGTGGCTGAAAAATGCTGAAAACTCAAAAGGCCAGAGTGCCTCTTCTCCAAATGATCACAATACTTCTCCAGTAAGTGCACAGAACTGGACAGAGGTACCATCCTGATACCAAAACCTGGCAGAGATACAACAAAAAAGGAAAACTTCAGGCCAGTATCCCTGATGAACACTGATGCAAAAATCCTCAATAAAATACTGGCAAACTGAATCCAGCAGCACATCAAAAAGCTTATCCACCATGATCAAGTCTGCTTCATCCCTGGGATGCAAGGCTGGTTCAATATACGCAAATTAATAAACATAATTAATCACATAAACGGAACTAATGACAAAAACCACATGATTATCTCAAAAGATGCCGAAAAAGCCTTTGATAAAATTCAACATCCTTTCATGTTAAAAACACTCAATAAACTAGGTATTGATGGAACATATCTCAAAATAGTAAGAGCCATTTACGACAAACCCATAGCCAATATCATACAGAATGGGCAAAACCCAGAAGCATTCCCCTTGAAAAGCAGCACAAGACAAACATGCCCTCTCTCACCACTCCTATTCAACATAGTATTGGAAGTTCTGGCCAGGGCAATCAGGCAAGAGAAAGAAATAACGGGTATTCAAATAGGAAAAGAGGAAGTCAAATTGTCTCTGTTTGCAGACAACATGATCCTATATCTACAAAAACCCATTGTCTCAGCCCAAAAGCTCCTTAAGCTGATAAGCAACTTCAGCAAAGTCTCAGGACACAAAATCAATGTGCAAAAATCACAAGCATTCCTGTACACCAACAATAGACAAGCAGAGAGCCAAATCATGAATGAACTCTCATTCACAATTGCTACAAAGAGAATAAAATATCTAGAAATACAGCTAACAAAAGATGTGAAGGACCTCTTCAAGGAGAACTACAAACCACTGCTCAAGGAAATAAGAAAGGACACGAACAAATGGAAAAATACTCCATCCTCATGAATAGGAAAAATCAATATCCAGAAAATGGCCACACCGCCCAAAGTAATTTATAGATTTAATGTTATTTGCATCAAACTACCATTGACATTCTTTACAGAATTAGAAAAAATGACTTTAAAATTCATATGGAACAAAAAAAGAGCCCATATAGCCAAGACAATTCTAAGCAAAAACAAAACAAAGCTGGAGGCATCATGCTATCTGACTTCAAACTATGCTACAAGGCTACAGTAACCAAAACAGCATGGTACTGGTACCAAAACAGACACATAGACCAATGGAACAGAACAGAGATCTCAGAAATAAGACCACACATTAACAACCATCTGATCTTTAACAAACTTGAGAAAAACAAGCAATTGGAAAAGAATTCCCTACTTAATTAATGGTGCTGGGAAAACTGTCTAGTCATATGCAGAAAACTGAAACTGAACCCCTTCCTTACACCTTCTATAAAAATTAACTCAATATGGATTAAAGACTTAAATATAAAACCCAAAACCATAAAAACCCTAGCAGAAAATCTAAGCAACACCATTCAGGACATAGGCATGAGCAAAGATTTTATGATGAAATCACCAAAAGCAATTGCAACAAAAGCAAAAATTGACAAACGAGGTCTAGTTAAACTAAAGACCTTCTGCACAGCAAAAGAAACTATCATCAGAGTGAACAGGCAACCTATAAAGTGGGAGAAAATTTTTGCAATCTACCCATCTGACAAAGGTCTAATATCCAGAATTTACAAGGAACTTAAACAAATTTACAAGGAAAAAATACAAACAACTCCATCAAAAAGTGGGCAAAGGACATGAACAGACACTTCTCAAAAGAAGACATTTATGCAGCCAACAAACATGTGAAAAAAAGCTCAACATCACTGATCACTACAGAAATGCAAATCAAAACCACAGTGAGATACCATCTCACACCAGTCAGAATGGTGATTATTAAAAAGTCAAGAAACAATAGATGCTGGTGAGGCTGTGGAGAAATAGGAATGTTTTTACATTGTTGGTGAGAATGTAAATTAGTTCAACCATTGTGGAAGACAATGTGGCGATTCCTCAAAGATCTAGAACCAGAAATACCACTTGACCCAGCAATCCCATTACTGAGTATATACTCCAAGGAATGTAAATCATTCTATTATAAGGATACACGCACACGTATGTTTATTGCAGCACTATTCACAATAGCAAAGACATGGAATCAACCCAAATGCCCATCCATGATAGACTGGATAAAGGAAATGTAGTACATATACACCATGGAATACTATGCAGCCATAAAAAAGATTGAGATCATGTCCCTTTCTGGGACGTGGATGAAGCTGGAGGCCATCATCCTCAGCAAACTAACACAGGAACAGAAAACCAAACACCACATGTTCTCACTCATAAGTGGGAGCTGAACAATGAGAACACATGGACACAGGGAGGGGAACAACACATATCTGGGCCTGTCATGGGAGTGGGGGAGGGAGAGTATCAGGAAAAATAGCTAATGCATGTGGGGCTTAATACCTAGGTGATAGGTGCAGCAAACCACCATGGCACTCATTTTCCTATATAACAAACCTGCACATTCTGCACATGAATTGTGGAGCTTAAAATAAAACAAAATAAAATAAATTTTAAAAGTGTCTTGAACTTGATGAAGCTTATGTTGAGAAATAAGACTGATAATTTTTATTTTGATCTTTTAATTCAATTTTCCATGAACCTTTGGAAGTCTCCTCATAGGAAGGTAATCCATCTAAGTAAAAGGAATATTTCTCAATGTATGCTATGAAGACAGTATCACCCTGATGCCAAAACCAAAGACAATACAAAAATAAAAAGAATACACAGAGTGATAACTTTTATAAATTTAGATTTCAACAATTTTTAAAATACTAGCAAATAAAATTTTACAACGAGTAAAAAGAATTATACACCCTGATCAAGTGGGCTTTTTTCATATATTCAATATTTGAAAATCAGTCATTATAATCTACCATATTAAAGGGCTAAAGAAGAAAAGACATATGTTCATAATTATGTCAATAAATGCAGAAAGACATTTGACCAAACTTCAATATCAATTCACGGTTTTTAAAATTCTCAGAAAAATAGAAATAGAGGAGAACTTCCTCAACTCAGTAAGAAGCATCTATGAAAAATCTATAGACAGATTTATATTTAATTGTGATGAACTGAATGCTTTTATCCCAAGATCAAGAAAAAAGCAAAAATATCTGTTCTCACCACTCTTATTCAACATAGCACTGGAAGTTCTACACAATGCCATAAGGCAAGAAAAGTAAGTAGGAGGAATACAAATGAGAAAGAAATAAAATTGTTTTTATTAGTGTTTGACACAACTGTGTACTTTAAAATCCCAAGGAATAGACAAAAAATAAACCACTTCTAGAATAAATGAATTCAGCAAGGTCACTAAAAAAAAGATGAACATAGAAAAGTAAATTGTATACCCATATACTAACAATGAACAAATGGATACCAAAATTTAAAATATAATACCATTTCCATTAACTCAAAAAGGATACTTAGGTGTAAATGTAAAAAACCATGTACAGGACTTGTGTTCTAAAAACTACAATAGCTACACAACACTGATGAAAGATTTTTAAAATCTAAATAAGTGGAGAAACATACGCTGTGCTCATGAGTTGGAAGACTCAAAAAGTCATGGAGAGATATCGATTTTTCCTGAATTGATATATAATTTTACACAGTTTCTACCAAAATGCCAGAAAGATTTTCTGTGGCTATAGATGAGATTACTGTAAAATTTACATGGAATACCAAAGGAACTAGAATAATTAAAACAATTTTGAGAAACAAGAAAAAAGTAGGAAAAATCAATGTACTCTATTTTAAGATTTTTACTAAATAGCTACAGTAATCAAGACTGTGTATAATAATAAGTAGATGAATAGACATGTAAATCAATGGAACAAGATAAAATAAATAATCCAAAAGTAGACCCATGCAAATATGCCCACCTGAATTTTGACAAAGGTGCAAATGCAACTAACTGAAGGAAAGATAGCCTTCCAAAAAATGGCATTGGAGCAATTGGACATCCATGGGCAAAAAAATAAGCTTCAGCTTAAGTCTCACATCTTATACTAAAATTAATTCAAAATTTATCACAAATGTAAAAGTAACATAACATTCTAAGATTTTTAGAAAACAACATAAAGGAAAATATTCAGGATCTAAGGCTAGGCAAAAGGCTCTTAGACTTGACATCAAAAGCATAATCTGTAAAATGAAAAACTAATAAGTTGAATTTCTTAAACATTTTTAAACTTTTACCCTGTTAAAAAAACATTAAAAGCATAAAAGATAAAGCTAAAATTTTGGAGAAAATGTTTGCAAGCACATATCTGACAATGCACTTATATCTAGTACACATAAAAGAACAGTCAAAACTCAACAGTAAAAAAGCAAACAGCCCAATTAGAACCTGGATATGAAAAGACATTTTACCAAAGAAAATATCCAAGAAGGCAAAGAAACACATGAACATATTTTCAATGCCAGTAGCTATTAGGGAGGAACAATAAAACTACAATTAGGTATTATTAGATACCTATCAGAATGACTAAGATAAAACGTTGAAAACACCAAATGTTAGAAAAAATTCAGAGAAACTAGATTACTCATACATTCTGGTGATAATGCAAACTGCTATAGCCACTCTGATAAAGAGTAAGGCAGTTTCTTTAAAAACAAAACAAAGCAACCAACTACCCATGGACCTCTCGTATAAAACAATAATTGCATTCTTTGGCATTTATTTAATAGAAGTAAAAACTTGTGTTCACACAAAAACCTTTACACAAATGGTAGCACAAGGTTCATTCATAATATTCCTGAACTTAAAACATCCCAGATGTCCTTCAACAGATGAATAATAAACAGGGGAACATCTATATAACAGAATTCTATTCCATTATATTAATACATTCAATAACCTGGATGAATTTCCAGAGAATTATGCTGAGTGAAAATGACTAATTGCAAAATGTTTTATAGTGTATGATTTTATTTATATATCATTCTGGAAATAACATTTTAAAAGTGGAAAACAGATTAGTGGTTGCAAGGGTTAAGAAAGAGGTGGGCCAGGGGTGAAAGTGAGTATGGGCATAAAAGGGCAATATAAGGAATCCCTGTAGTAATGGAAATGTTCTGGACCTTAACTGCATCAATATCAATATTTTGGATGTAATATTGTACTATAGTTTTGGAAGATGTTACCATTGCGGAAAAGTGGGTAAAGAATACAGAGGATTATCATTTCTTATAATTGCATGTGAGCCTACAATTATCTTAAATAATAAGTGTGTTCATCTGATTTGCATTGCTATAAAGGAATACCTGAGGTCAGTACTACATAAAGAAAATAGGTTTATTTGGCCAATGGTTTGGCAGACTGTACAAGAAGCATGGTGGCAACATCTACTTCTGATAGCCTCTTACTCCTGAGGCCTCAGGAGCTTTTATTCATAACAGAAGGTGAAGGAGGAGGCCAGGTGCGGTGGCTCATGCCTGTAACCCCAGCACTTTGGGAGGCCAAGGCGGGCAGGTCATGAGGTCAGGAGTTCGAGACCAGCCTGGCCAACATAGTGAAACTCCATCTCTACTTTAAAAAACACAAAAATTAGCCTGGTGTGGTGGCACACGCCTGTAGTCCCCACTACTCTGGAGGCTGAGGCAGGAGAATTGCTTGAACCAGGGAGGTGGAGGTTGCAGTGAGCTGATATCACGCCACTGCACTCCAGCCTGGGCAACAGAGTGAGACTCTGTCTCAAAAAAAAAAAAAAGGGAGAGAGAAGGTGAAAGGGGAGCAGGAATATCACATGGCAAGAGAGATGCCAGGCTCCTGTAAACAAGTAGCTATCATGTGAACTAATAAAGTGATAATTCTTTTATTACCACAGGGAGGGCACCAAGCCATTCATGAGGGATCCATCTCCATGACCAAAATGCCTCCCACTAGGGTCACATCCAAAATTGGAGATCACATTTTAACATCAGATTTGGAGGATACAAATATCCAAACCATATCAACAAGTTTAATTATAAAATCAGAAGCGAAGACAGCAAAATCATGAACAAGAAAGCTCCAAACTTTTGTCCCCCAACAGAAACATCAACAAAACAAAAAACAAACCAGAAGCAGTCTGAATAAACTTCGTGGGAGCTGTGGAAAACAGTCAAAGGTCTACAACAACCAAGTAATGCCCAATCAAGAAAAAAAAAATCTATGAACATATTTAGACTGTAAGAAAAAAAAAATCTAGCCAGGAGCTGTGGCTCATGCCTGTAATCCCAGCAATTTGGGAGGCCAAGGTAGGAGGTTTGCTTGGGCCAGGAGTTTGAGACTAGCCTGGGTAACATAGTCAGACTCCATCTCTACCAAAAAATAAAAATGAAAAATTAGCTGGGTGCAGTGGTGCACACCTATAGTCCTAGCTACTCAGGAGGCTGAGGTGGGAGGATCATGTGAGCCTGGGAGGTTGAGACTGCAGTGAGCTTTGTTCATGCCACTGCACTCCAGCCTGGAAAACAGAGAAAGACCCTGTCTCAGAAAGAAACATTTGGTGATGATTTTACTCTTCCTTGCTTGACCTTCTTCCTGGCACAGTATCAAACATGGTCTTGAATTGGTGACAGCACAGTTCCCAGTTCCCTCCCTAGAACCAAAGGGTGAAGCACAGACTTCATTTACAATTTTTTTTGTTTGTCTCTTCTAACCTGTCTAGGGAAACAACTGAAGGACTGAAGCAAAGTGTTTGATGTTTGAAGGTTAAAGAATTTGCAGGTGGCTATAATTTTAACATTTGTCCCCTCCAGGCTTCATGTTGAAATTTGATCCCCAGTGTGGCAATGTTAGGAGGTAGGACCTAGTGGAAAGCATTTGGTTCATGGAGGTGGATACCTCATGAACAGATTAATACCTTCCCTCCTGGGTTAGTGAGTTTATGCTCTAAATAGTTCCTACGAGAGCTGGTAGTTAAAAAGAACCTGGCATGCACACATAAACATCTGCCTCCTCTCTTACCATTTGATCGCTTTGCACACTGGCTAACCTTCCACATTCCACCATGATATGTGGCAGCCTGAGATCCTCACCAGATGGAAATATGCAATCTTGAACTTTCCAGTCACCAGAACCATGAGACTAATCATTTCTTTATAAACTATGCAGTCCCACTAGACTGTTATAGCATTACTAAACAGACTAAGACACAGGCACTGCTCCTAAAAGCTACAAGGTGACTACAAACCCACAGACGTCTGGAGGAAGATATTATGCTTAGGGACATGCAATACACCATCTAAGACCTGGAAGATAAGCTGGGGTGACACTCTGTGGGAAATTAGGACATTCAAATTCAGCCACATGTATAGGGAAATTTAAAAAGCCATGTGCATGTCCAGGCAAGACATATGCTTAGAAAAATTTCCACCTTGAGATAATCCCTAAGCTTAGAACAAGCTTATGTATGGTGAAGAAGTGCTCCAGTACACAGGCAATCTGAAAAGACTGGGAGAAATGGCTTATCTCTTTCTCTGATTTTGATTTGTTTGTTTAGGTTCATGACACTCAAGGGAATCCATCAAATAACTAGATGAACACAAGCTAGAGCATCAGAAACTTCAGTGATCATATTTGACAAGGAATAGTCTTTGCAAAACATGCTTGGGAAAGTCTTAAAAAAAAAGAACTATTACAGCCTTCAACAATTTAAAACATTAAACTCTGGGAAAGTGAGATAATCTCATTTTCAAAGTTTTCACAATATATCAAAATGTCTAATTTTCAAGAAAAAAATCACATCATACAAAGAAACAGGAAAACATGTCTTATTCAGAGAAACATAATACATGGACAGTAACCATCCCTAAGATTTCCCTGACCTTGGACTTAATGGGCAAAGAATTTAAAATAATTGTCTTAAATATGCTCAAATAGCTAAGAAAAAATATGAACAAAGAAGTAAAAAAAATCAAGAGATAACATATGAACAAAATGAGAACATTGACAAAGATATAAAAATTATGAAAAGAAACCCAACAAATTCTGAAGCTGAAAAATACAATCACTAAATGAAAAGTTCACTAGATGGATTCAACCACAGATTTAAGTAGACAGAAGAAGCTGAGTATAGTGGCTCATGCCTGTAATCCTAGTACTTTGGGATGCCGAGGTGGGAGGATTGCTTGAGCCCAGGAGTTCAAGACCAGCCTAGTCAACATAGTGAGATGAGACCTCATCTCTGAAAAAAGTGAATTAATTAGACAGAAGAAATAATCAGCAAACTTGAAAATAAGATAATTGACATTATTATTGGAAGAGCAAGAAGGAAAAACTAATAAAGAAAAGTGAGGAGAGCCTAAAGGACTTGTGGGATATCATCAAGCATACAAATATATGCATATGAGAGTCCCATAAGGAGAAGAGAGAAAGAGAGACAGAGATAAAAATGGTTGGAATGAATATTTTTAAACAATAGTGTTTGAAAACTTTCCACATTTAATGAAAGATATGAATCTACAAATTCAAGAAGCTCAACAAAGTCCGAGTGGGAAACCACAAAGAAACCCACACTAAGACACATTATAATCAAACTATGAAAATTCAAAGACAAAGATAGAATCTTGAAAGCAAGAGAAAAGCAACTCAATATGTATAGGAAATGCTCAATAAAATTATCAACCAACTTCTCATCAGAAACCTTGCAGGCCAAAAAGCAATGGAATTATATATTTAATGCATTGAAAGAACAAAACTGTGTATCAATAATTTTATATCCACCAAAACTGTCATTCAAATATGAGGAAAAAATTAAGATATTCCCAGATAGGGTCAGGCGTGGTGGCTCATGCCTGTAATCCCAGCACTTTGGGAGGCCGAGGCGGGCAGATCATGTGGTCAGCAGATCGAGACCATCCTGGCTAACACAGTGAAATCCCATCTCTACTAAAAATGCAAAAAAAAAAAAAAATTAGCCAGGCATGGTGGCGGGTGCCTGTAGTCCCATCTACTTGGGAGGCTGAGGCAGCAGAATGGCATGAACCTGGGAGCGGAGGTTGCAGTGAGCCGAGATCGCGCCACTGCACTCCAGCCTGGGGGACAGAGCAAGACTCTGTCTCAAAAAAAAAAAAAAAAGATATTCCCAAATAAATGAAAGATGAGTTCATCGTCACTAAACTTCTCTACAAGAAATTCTAATGGGAATCCTTCAGTTTGAAATGAAAAAATGCTAGACAGTAACTCAAATATGAATGGAGATATACAAATCACCAGTTAAGGTAAATATGCAAAAGCCAATATTGTGGTAATTTTGGTTTCTAAGTGATATAGTTTGGCTCCATGTCCCCACCCAAATCTCATGATGAATTGTAATTCTTGAAGTTAGGGGAGGGATCTGGTGGGAGGTGATTAAATCATGAAGGCAAATTTCCCCCTTGCTGTTCTCACAAAAATGAGTGGGTTCTCATGAGATCTGGTTGTTTGAAAGTGTCCCCCTTTGCTCTCTTTCTCCTGCCACCATGTGAAGATGTGCTTGCCTCTCCTTCACCCTTATGCCATGATTATAAATTTCATAAGGCCTCCCCAACTATACTTCCTGTACAGCCTGCAGAACTGTGAGTCAATTAAACCTCTTTTCTTCATAAATTACCCAGTCTCGGGTAATTCTTTATGGCAGTGTGAGAATGAACTAATACAGTAACTCTACTTTTTGCTGTCTACAGAATTTAGAAGACAAATGCATAAAAATAATTATAAAACTAAGTTATTTGGCATACAGTGTATAAAGATGCAATGTGTAACAACTATTACACAAAGTGAGAAATTGAACAGTAAAGAAGCAGAGTTTTTATTTGTGATTGACGTTAAGTTTGTATCAACCCAAATTAGATTTTTATAACTTTTCTTTAGACAAGGTCTCACTCTGTTGCCCAGGCTGGAGTGCAGTGATGCAATCTCAATTCACTACAACCTCAACCTCTCAGGCTTGAGTGATTCTTCTGCCTCAGCCTCCCCAGTAGCTGCCATTACAGGTATGTGTCACCAGGCCCAGGTAATTTTTGTATTTTTAGTAGAGACAGGATTTCACCATATTGGCCAAGCTGGTCTTGAACTCCTGACCTCAAGTAATCTACTCACCTCAGCCTCCCAAAATGCTGGGATTACAGGCATGATCCACCGTGCCTGGCCAGATTGTTATAACTTTAGGATGTCATGTGTAATCCCCATGGTGATCATAAAGATAGTATTCATAGGATATAAACAAAAGGAAATGAGAAGATAAAGTATATGACTTTAAAAAATCAACTAAACACAAATGAAGGTAGTACTGTAGTAAATTAAGACAAAGATATGACATATGTAAAACAAATAATGAAATGATGAGAGTAAGTCCTTTCTCATCAATAATTACTCTAAATATAAATCAGTTAAACTCTCCATTAAAAAGGCAAAGTTTGGCAGAATAAATTTTAAAAAATACAAACCAACTATGTGCCATGTACAGGAGACACATTTTAGATTCAAAGAGAGAAGTGAATTAAAAGTAAAGGGTTGGCAAAAGATAAATTATGAAAACTGGAACCATACAAAAGCAAGGGTGGCTATACTTAGACATAATATAGTTGAAAATAAAAATGTCATCAGAATAAAGATTGATATTTTATATTGATAAAATGGTCAGCCCATCTTGAAATTATGAAAATTTTATATATATATATATCTCCACTGAAACATCAGAGCCCCAAAATACATGAACCAAAAGCTGAAAGAATTGAGGAGAGAAATAGATAACTGAACAATAATAGTTGGAGACTTCAACATTCCATTGTCAATACTGAAAACAGCAACTATGCAATGATCAGCAATGAAATCAAAGACTTCAACAATAGTATATGCAAGTTACACCTAACAGATATCTATAGAGAACTCCATCCAACAACAGCAGAATACACATTCTACTCACGTACATATGGCACAGTTTCCACGTTTGACTATATGCTAGGCCATAAAGCAAGCCTCAACAAATGTAAAAGCATTGAACTCATAAAAGAATAAACAATCACAATGAAAATTGGAAATTAATAACAGAAAGAAATTTGAGAAATGCACCCAGAACATATATCCAGAACATATGTATATATACATATATTCTGATATATATCTGATATATATACATGTGTAAAGGCTTTATTGTACTTCTTATATTCATAAAGATTCTTACCAGTATGAATTCTCTAATATGTAGCAAGGCAGAATTAACTTTATATATTTTCCTACATTTCTTACATTCATCAAGTTTCTCATCAGTTTGAACTCTCTGATATTGAGCAACGTGTCCAGACACAATAAAGGCTTTACCACATTCTTTACATTCATAAAGTTTGTCACCAGTATGAATTATCTGGTTCTCAGAAGAACTCAAATCAGATTAAAGACCTTATGTTCCTTACATTCATGAATTTGGCACTTACATGAATACTCTGATATTGAGTACATTGTCCGAATACAAGGAAGGCTTTATTGCATCCCTTATATTCATAGTTTCTCACCATATGAATTCTCTGATACATATGAAGGATTAAAATTTAAATGTCCTTCCACAGTTCTTACATTTTTTCAGGTTTTTCAACAGTATGAATTCTCTTATAGTGAGTGACTTGCCGGCACACAAGAAAGGATTTCCAACATTCCTAATACTTATAAAGTGTAGAATCAGTATGAATTCTAATTTACAGAATAAACTCAATTCATTCTAAAGAACTCCTCACATTCCTTATATTCATAGAACCTCTTACTAGTGTGAATTCTCTGGTGTTGGCCAAATAGTCCACACAAATAATAGCTGTCACATAGTCTTAACATTCATGAAGTTTTTCATCTGTGATAAGGACTAAATTGAATTGTAATGTCTTCTCACATTTTTTTACATCTATTGTGTTTTTCACAGTGTGAGTTCTCTGATGTTGAGTAAATTGATATCCACTACTGGTCATCTCAAATTGTTTATGATCACATCATTTCTAAACAGAACAAATTTTCTTTCAATGTATAAGTAATATAATATTGCTTCTGTTTATAATACAATAATAGTTTCTGGCTCTTATAAATTACGTGATATAAAATTTGAAATTTCTATTTACTATTACTATTACTGTTACTACTGTAGATAGTAATTTAAGTAAAATCCTCCTTCTTAAGCATGCACTCACAATTTCAGCTATTTCTAAAAACAGAGGCTTCAAGGTCAATTGTATTACTTCTTAGCCAGATTCCTTAATTCCTGGATTACATATTTAATGTCTACTCTCCAGAATTCTGGGTCCAAAGGCTGTTGTGGCGATAGAAGATTATCCAGAAATAGACTGGCATATCTCTAATGACAGTCTCATTTTTAAAAAGTTTTGCTAGTAAGCTAGGTTTTTTTGTTTTGTTTTGAGACGGAGTCTCACTCTGTTGGCCAGGCTGGAGTGCAGTGGCATGATCACAGCTCACTGCAGCCTTGACCTCTTGGGTTCAAGTGATCTTCTCACCTCAGTTTCTGAGTAACTAGGACTACAGGCACATGCCATAGGCATCCAGCTAATTTTTTTATTTGTAGAGATGGGGTCTTGCTATATTTTCCAGGCTGGTCTTAAACTCCTGGGCTCAAGCAATCCTCTTGCCTTGGCCTCCTAAAGTGCTGGGATTACAGGTGTGAGCTGCCACACCCAGCTGATAAGCCAGTTTTGTTCAGCTTACTACTTAAGCCCTTCCAAAAATTTTGTTAGCACACAATTTTCTGTGTGAATCTCCTCCCAATTAAAAGTACCTGCAATTGTTTGATATTGGCACTGAACACTAGTCAGAAATTGACTGTGTAACAAACTAAAAGATGAAAATCAAATAATAAAGAAAAGCATTTGTATTAATTTCAGAGGGCAGCTGTAACAAATTACCACAAATATGGTGGCTTAAAACAAATTTATTCTTGCACAGTTGTAGAGGCCATATGTCCAAGACCAGGGTGTTAGCAGATTTATCCTTCTGCCAAAAGGCTCTAGGGAAGAATGATCCTTCTTTGTTCCAGCTTCTGGTGGCTGTCGACATTCCTTCTAGGTGTATCAGCCCAATATGTTCCTCTATATTAATTTGCTTCTCTTCTCTGTGTCTTTTTCTGTGTCTTATATGGACACTAATCACTGAATTTAGTGCCAACCTTGATAACCCAGAATGATCTCATTTTAAGATGATTAACTTAATTATATCTGCAAAGACCCCTTTTCCAAATAAGGTCACATTTCCAATAAGGTCCATATATTAGGACACAGACATATCTTCTTGGGGGTTAACATTCAAACAACTAGAGCATTTAATAAGGTTCAATACATAATTCTGATTAAAAATAACTTTTAGGAAAATTCCTCTACTTGGTAGAACTACACATTAAAAACCTATAGTAGACATTAACTTTATATAGAAAATTTAAATACATTACCTTTAAAACTGAAAATAAAATATGGACGCTTGCTATTATCTCTACTGTTTAATATGGTACTATAGGTCCTGGTCCCAATACTATAAGACAAGAAAAAAATAGGCCAAGTGTGGTGGCTGAAGCCTATAATCTAAGCACTACAGGAGGCCAAGGCAGGAGGATTGCTTGAGCCCAGGACTTTGAGACCAGCCTGAGCAACATAGGGAAACCACATCTCCACACACACAAAAAAATCTTAAGTTAGCCAGGTGTGTATGCACACACCTGTGGTCCCAGCTATTTGGGAGGCTGAGGTGAGAGAACTGCCTAAGCCCAGAAAGTCAAGGCTGCACAACATACCATGCACAACATTAAGAAAGCTATAAAGACGGCTGGGCATGGTGGCTAATGTCTGTAATGTCAGCACTTTGGGAAACCCAGAAAGGAGGACTGCTTGAGCCCAGCAGTTTAAGACCAGCCTGAGTGGGGCATGGTGGCTCATGCCTGTAATCCCAGGACTTTGGGAGGCTGAGGCAGGCAGATCACGAGTCAGGAGATCAAGGTCATCCTGAGTAACATGGTGAAACCTCATCTCTACTGAAAATACAAAAAATTGGCCAGGCGTGGTGGCATGTGCCTTTGGTCCCAGCTACTCAGGAGGCTGAGGCAGGAGAATCGCTTGAACCCAGGAGGTGAAGGTTGCAGTGAGCCAAGATCAGGCCAGTGCACTCCAGCCTGGGTGACAGAGCAAGACTCTGTCTCAAAAAAAAAAAAAGACCAGCCTGGACAACATAGTGAGACCCTATCTCTACTAAAAATTTAAAAACTTAGCCGGGCATGGTGGCACATGCCTGTTGTCCTAGCTACTTGGGAGGCTGAGGCAGGAAGATCACTTAAGCCCAGAAGTTCAAGGTTACAATAAACTATGATTATGCCACCTCACTCCAAAATGAACAACAGAGCAAGACCCCAACTCCAAACAAAAGCTATAAAGCATCTAGGAATTAACTAAGAGTACACAAGATCTCAATGAAGAAAGATACAATATGATTTTACAGTATAGAGAAGATTCTAAATAAACAGAGACACATTCTCTGTGCCATTCTAATAGCATCAGTTGGATGCCATTAATTAATATGAAATACAATCTCCCCAAATTAGTCCATAAATTAAAAATCATTGACATCAAAATTCCAGTAGTATTGTTTTCGTTTTCGTTTTTGTTTTGTTTTTGAGACAGAGTTTCGTTCTTGTTGCCCAGGCTGGAGTGCAATGGCACAATCTTGGCTCACTGCAGTCTCCACCTCCCGGTTTCAAGCAATTCTCCTGCCTCAGCCACCCCAGCAGCTGGGATCACATGCACCCACCACCACGCCTGGCTAATTTTTGTATTTTTAGTGGAGACGGGGTTTCACCACGTTGGCCAGGCTGGTCTCAAACTCCTGACCTCAGGTGATCCACCCACCTCAGCCTCCCAAAGTGCTGGGATTACAGGCAAGAGCCACTGCCCCCAGCCTCCAGTGGTATTTTTAAGGTGATAGATAATCTTAATCTAAAACTTTAAAAGAAGCATAAAGATCGTAGGTATTTTAATCTCTTTGAAGCAATTGTGAATGGGAGTTCACTCATGATTTGGCTATTTGTCTGTTATTGGTGTATAGGAATGCTTGTGATTTTTGCACATTGATTTTGTAACCTGAGACTTTGCTGAAGTTGCTTATCAGCTTAAGGAGATTTTAGGCTGAGACGATGGGGTTTTCTAAATATACAATCATGTCATCTGCAAACAGGGACAATTTGACTCCTCTTTTCCTAATTAAATACCCTTTATTTCTTTCTCCTGCCTGATTGCCCTGGCCAGAACTTCCAACACTATGTTGAATATGAGTGGTGAGAGAAGGCATCCCTGTCTTGTGCCAGTTTTCAAAGGGAATGCTTCCAGTTTTTTTTTTTTTTTTTTTTTTTTTGAGACGGAGTCTTGTTCTGTCACCCAGGCTGGAGTGCAGTGGCGCGATCTCGGCTCACTGCAAGCTCCTCCTCCCGGGTTCACGCCATTCTCCTGCCTCAGCCTCTCCGAGTAGCTGGGACTACAGGCGCCCACCACCACGCCCGGCTAATTTTTTTTTTTTTTTTTTGTATTTTTAGTAGAGATGGGGTTTCACCGTGGTCTCGATCTCCTGACCTCGTGATCCGCCCGCCTCGGCCTCCCAAAGTGCTGGGATTACAGGCGTGAGCCACCGCGCCCGGCCAATGCTTCCAGTTTTTGCCCATTCAGTATGATATTGGCTGTGGGTTTCTCATAAATAGCTCTTATTATTTTGAGATACGTCCCAACAAGACCTAGTTTATTGAGAGTTTTTAACTTGCAAGAGATGTGAAGGACCTCTTCAAGGAGAACTACAAACCACTGCTCAACGAAATAAAAGAGGACACAAACAAATGGAAGAACATTCCATGCTCATGGATAGGAAGAATTAATATCGTGAACGTGCCCACACTGCCAAGGTAATTTATAGATTCAATGCCATCCCCATCAAGCTACTGATGACTTTCTTCACAGAATTGGAGAAAACTACTTTAAAATTCACATGGAACCAAAAAAGAGCTCGCATTGCCAAGACAATCCTAAGCCAAACGAATAAAGCTGGAGGCATTATGCTACCTGACTTCAAACTATACTACAAGGCTACAGTAACCAAAACAGCATGGTACTGGTACGAAAACAGAGATATAGACCAATGGAACAGAACAGAGCCCTCAGAAATAATACCACACATCTACAACCATCTGATCTTTGACAAACCTGACAAAAACAAGAAATGGGGAAAGGATTCCCTATTTAATAAATGGTGCTGGGAAAACTGGTTAGCCATATGTAGAAGGCTGAAACTGGATCCCTTCCTTACACCTTATACAAAAAATTAATTCAAGATGGATTAAAGACTTAAATGTTAGACCTAAAACGATAAAAACCCTAGAAGAAAACCTAGGCAATACCATTCAGGACATAGGCATGGGCAAGGACTTCATGTCTAAAACACCAAAAGCAATGGCAACAAAAGCCAAAATCAACAAATGGGATCTAATTAAACTAAAGAGCTTCTGCACAGCAAAAGAAACTACCATCAGAGTGAACAGCCAACCTACAGAACGGGAGAAAATTTTTTCAATTTACTCATCTGACAAAGGGCTAATATCCAGAATCTACAATGAACTCAAACAAATTTACAAGAAAAAAACAAACAACCCTATCAAAAAGTGGGCGAAGGATATGAACAGACACTTCTCAAAAGAAGACATTTATGCAGCCAAGGATCTAGAACTAGGAATACCATTTGACCCAGCCATCCCATTACTGGGTATATACCCAAAGGATTATAAATCATGCTGCTATAAAGACACATGCACACATATGTTTATTGCGGCACTATTCACAATAGCAAAGACTTGGAACCAACCCAAATGACCATCAGTGATAGACTGGATTAAGAAAATGTGGCACATATACACCATGGAAGACTATGCAGCCATAAAAAAAGGACGAGTTCGTGTCCTTTGTAGGGACATGGATGAAGCTGGAAACCATCATTCTGAGCAAACTATCACAAGGACAGAAAACCAAACCCCGCATGTTCTCACTCGTAGGTGGGAATTGAACAATGAGAACACTTGGACACAGGAAGGGGAATATCACACACTGGGGCCTGTTGTGGGGTAGGGTGAGGGGGGAGGGATAGCATTAGGAGATATACCTAATGTAAATGACGAGTTAACGGGTGCAGCACACCAACATGGCACATGTGTACATATGTAACAAACCTGCACGTTGTGCACATGTACCCTAGAATGTAAAGTATAATAAAAAAAAGAAGCATAAAGATCAATAAATTTTATGTTAGCATTACAAATGAAGTGGAAAGATGGAAGATTCGGCCAATTAGGTATTACCATAAAATATATATATGGGGTGTGTGTGTGGGGGGGTATGTGTGTGTATACACCATAATAATCAAAGGTGGACTCCAAGTAGATTAAACACAATATGGAGGTAAAGCAATAATGTTGATAGAAGGAAATATAGGGTGATACCTTTAAAACATAGGGGCAAGAAAGGACTTTTAAAATGAAACTTCAAACATAAGGCAAAAACAAATACATAAATCTCATTATAATTGTATATTCAAGAGTATGTATTAAGCACTTCTTATGTGCTAGACACTAAGGCTGTATATTAATAGTACATATAGATTATAAATACCACTCCTCGCTAAAAGGAAACAGGGCTTTTGGGAGAAATTACTCACCTCAGGATAGTGGTGACAAAAGTGCAAGATGAAACGAATATCTTTTTTTTCTTCAGAAAGTAAGAAACTGCTCAAAGTTATGGAAACACTTGTAAAAACACCACAGGAAACATGTGAAGGGTCTCCCACTGGAAAAATATGATACAGTTTGAATACCACAATGAATACTGACAGTAATGCATTATAACAAAATGTATAAAACAGAATCCATATATTAATGACTAATAATGGATACTAATGAATACATTAATATGAATAGATGTAAATATGGCTTAAACAGGGGTAGGGGAAATGGGAACATTTTTTACGGAAGAATGCCAATTAATACATGCAGAATAAATGACCATTCAAAAGTTACTATTTTTTAATCATCATAGGAATAATTGATTCAGACAAGAACCTTCAACAAATACTAAAACATTGGGGTAAAAGTTTATCGGTGATTAGTTTCAATGTATCTCCCTACAAATTAGTTATTAATTACAAGGAAAAAAATGGTATCTTTGCAGTTGAGAAACTTGGTGAACACAAAACATTGGGGTAAAACTTTGTTGGTGATTAGTTTCAGTGTATCTCCCCACAAATTAGTTATTAATTACAAGGAAATAGTATCTTTGCAGTTGAGAAACTTGGTGAACACAACACTAACCAAGTTACATCACCAATAATGAGACAAACTGACATTATGTATCTTCCAATGTGCTATACTGGGAAGTCATAACATTAATTTCTGCTGTGATTATAAGGAAATAATCAGACAAGCTAAAACTCAGGATCATTCTATAAAACTATTGGTTTTTGTACCCTTTAAAATTTGTTAATATCACCAAAAGTAAAGAAAAGCTAAGAACCATTTCAGATTAAATATGACTAAACAGACATAGGAACTAAGTGCAATGTATGATTCTAAGAGAAAAAAGTTCATCAAATATATTATTTGGAAAATTTGTGAAACTTTAATATGGGCAGTATATTAGATAGTCAAATTATAATAAGATTAAATATTCTAATTTAATCATCATGCTGCCATTTTGAGGTGTATATTCTTGTTCTTGAGAGTTACATGCTGAAGTATTTCAATATGAGGTAAAAGGATTTAATAGTTGTAAAATTCTTTTAACATTGTAAAAAGCATTTAACAATTAACATTTTACCATACACAGTCTTTCTCTCTGTGTGTGTGTGTATCTATAGATAGATGTAAATAGATACAGATCTATTCCATATATCTCTAAATGAATATACATAGTGAGAGACAGAAAGAATGTGGCAAATTGTAGCTTAGGTTCACCAACTATATAAACGTTCACTGTCCTGTTTTTGTAAGTTTTTCATGGGTTTGACATTTTTCAACATTTGAAAAAATATTCATAATCTGATTATTTTATTTTCCCCACTGCTGCCACCCTGGTCAAAATTATTATAAACTTTCACTGAGGTTACTGAAATAGCTCTTATTGTATCCTCCTGCTTTTACCCTTTCCTCCTACATCATATTTCTAATATGGCAGCCAGAGTAATCCTTTAGCCACATCACTCCTGTGCCAAAAAGAGTAGGTCTAACTTCCTATTTCCCTCAGGAAAGCAAAGACTTACAGTGACAAAGAAAACCCAAATTATCTGTTTCTTTTACTACCACCTTGGCCTCATTTCCTCCTAATAATTATTATCTCTCTGATCCAAGCACACAGACGTCTCTGCTACTTCTTGAACACACCAAGCATTCTTCTTCCTTAGGGCATTTGCTGTGGTTTTTCCCTCTGCCTTGAATGTTTTACCCCAAGAAAACAGCTTGGCTAACTCCCTCATATCCTTCAAGTCAGATATAATTTCTTAATGAAGTCTATCCTGGTTATTCTATATAGCTCTTTAATATTGTGACATTCATGCCATCTCTCACAGATTTCTGATTCTCTTAATCTGTTCTACTCTTTCATTATGCCAAAGCACATTTTATCTTCACCTTAATGAATATAATTTCATGCCACTGCACTTCAGCCTGGGCGACAGAGCAAGACTCTGTCTCAAAAAAAAAAAAAAAAAAAGAATTTCCATGCAAATGGAAACTGTAAGAGAAGAAGAATAGCTGTACTTATATCAGATAAAATACACTTAAAGTCAAAAACTCTAAAAAGAGACAATGAAAGTCATTATATAATAATAAAGGATCAATTCAGCAAGAGGATATAACAATTGTAAATACAAAAGCATCCAATATTGGAACACCTAAATATATAAAGCAAATATTAATAGATCTAAAGGGAGAACAAGACTGCAATACAATGATATTAGGGGGATTTGCTATCCATTTTCAGCAATGGACAGGTCATCCAGACAGAAAATCAACAAAGAAACTTCAGATTTAAACTACACTGTACACCAAATGGACCTAGCAGACATTTACAGAACATTCCATCCAACAGCTGCAGAATGCACATTCTTCTCAACAGTATATAAAATATTTAACAGGATAGATAATATGTTAGGCCACAAAACAAGCCTTGACAAATTTAAGATTGAAATCATATCAATTGTCTCTTCTGAACACAATGATATAAAACTAAATATCAGTAACAGAAGGAACTTCAGAAACTTTATACGTTCATAGAAATTAAATACGCTCCTGAAAAACCAATGAGCCAATGAAGAAATTAAAAGACAAATTTAAATATCCCTTTTGGACAAATAGAAATGGAAACACAATGCACCAAAACTTATGGGATACAGCAAAAGCAGTTCTTGGAGAAAAGTTTATAGCTATAAACACCTACATCCAAAAAGAAGAAAGGTTTCAAATAAAGAATCCAACATTATACCTCAAGGAACTGGAAATACAAGAACAAACTAAATCTAAAATTAGGAGAAGGAAGTAATAAAGGTCATAATTTGGGTGAGATGCCATGGCTCACGCCTGTAATCTCAGCACTTTGGGAGGCTGAGGTGTATGGATGACTTGAGCACAGGAGTTCAAGACCAGCCTGGGCAACATGGTGAAACACCATCTCTTCCAAAAATGAAAAAAAAAAAAAAAAATAGCCAGGCGTGGTGGAAGGTGCCTGTGGTTTCAGCTACTCAAGAGGCTGAGGTGGGAGGAACTCTTGAGCCTGGGTAGTGGACGTTGCAGTGAGCCAACATCACACCACTGCATTCCAGCCTGGGTGACAGAGTGAGGCCTCGTCTAAAAAATACCAGCATATAAATAAATGAAATAGAGGCTTGAAAAAAAATACAAAAGAGCAACAAAATTAAGAGTTGGTGTTTTGAGAAAAAATAAAACCAGCCAACAGTTAGCTAAACTAACTAAGGAAAATAGAGAGAAGACAAACAAAATCAATAATGAAAAAGGAGACATTATAACTGATACCACAGAAATAAAAAGGATCATAAGACATTATTATACAATTTTACACCAACAAATGGAATAACCTAGAAGAAATAGATAAATTCCTGGACACATACAACCTACTAAGATTGAATTGTGAAGTTATAAAAAAATTTGAAGAGACCAATAATGAGTAAGGACATTGAATCAGTAATAAAAAGTCTCCCATCAAAGAAAAGCCCAATACCTGGTAATTTCACTACTGAATTCTACCAACATTTAAAGAAGAATAAAAGCCGGGCGCGGTGGCTCACGCCTGTAATCCCAGCACTTTGGGAGGCCAAGGCGGGTGGATCACGAGGTCAGGAGATCGAGACCATCCTGGCTAACACGGTGAGACCCCGTCTCTACTAAAAATACAAAAAATTTTCTTAATCCAATCTATCGTTGTTGGACATTTGGGTTGGTTCCAACTCTTTGCTATTGTGAATAGTGCCGCAATGAACATACGTGTGCATGTGTCTTTATAGCAGCATGATTTATAATCCTTTGGGTATATACCCAGTAATGGGATGGCTGGGTCAAATGGTATTCCTAGTTCTAGATCCCTGAGGAATCGCCACACTGACTTCCACAATGGTTGAACTAGTTTACAGTCCCACCAACAGTGTAAAAGTGTTCCTATTTCTCCACATCCTCTCCAGCACCTGTTGTTTCCTGACTTTTTAATGATGGCCATTCTAACTGGTGTGAGATGGTATCTCATTGTGGTTTTGATTTGCATTAAAATGTGGCACATATACACCATGGAATACTATGCAGCCATAAAAAATGATGAGTTCATGTCCTTTGTAGGGACATGGATGAAACTGGAAAACATCATTCTCAGTAAACTATCACAAGGACAAAAAACCAAACACCACATGTTCTCATTCACAGGAGGGAATTGAACAATGAGAACACAAAACAAACGGGAATGGTGGTGGGGATGGAAGGCACATTGTCAGATATACCTAATCTAAATGTTAATGGTCAAAAAAAAAAATAAAAAAGTCATATTGTTGATTAATACTGAGCAGGCTGTAATAAACCACTTTTCTCTGTCAAAAAAAAAAAAAAATACAAAAAATTAGCCAGGCGTGATGGTGGGCACCTGTAGTCCCAGCTACTCAGGAGGCTGAGGCAGGAGAATGGCATGAACCTGGGAGGCTGAGCTTGCAGTGAGCCGAGATCGCACCACTGCACTCCAGCCTGGGAGATAGTACGAGACTCCGTCCCAAAAAAAAAAAAAAAAAAAAAAAAAAAGAATACCAATTATTCTCAAAATATTTTAAAATACTAAAGAGGAGAGAATACATTCAAACTCATTCTGCGAGGCCAGCATTACTCCGATATCAAAACTGAAAAAAGGCCCCCAATTACTCCAGGGGAAGGAGCAAGTTGAACTGGAAAGGAGCAACCTGCCCTCACCACATGCCTCTGGAATCTGGGCAGGAGGAGACCCCTCAACCACCATGGACACTTGAGTTGGCAGGGAGAGCTTAGAGAAGTGGTCGGGGAAGCACTCCAGCTGGTGCAGAGCCCAGAGGGTTTGATGTGGTAATGTCTGTAGTGAAGCATAATCATGGATGCCCATACCCCTAGGCTTGATTTGCTCCCATAAGAGACTTTAGCCCTAGGGGAACTGTTGGACATGAACTCTCAGGGCAGTCTTGCCCACCAAATGAGGCCAGTCTGATGTGAGCACCCCTTTGCCTGCTGACCTCTCGCAGGGCCCCAGCCTGGCTGCACCTGCTTGCAGTGCAGCCTCGAGTGCCCTTGGGGGGCTGCATCATAGCTCCTGCGCTGGCAGACTACACCAGCCCACCTACTCCCTCCCCTCACTCCAGGCCCACAACCACCCCTATATTGCTGGAGCATATGTGCATGGGTGGGTTTTACCTTCCCTGTCCTACCAGCATGTGTGTGCACATGCACCCTCTGCTGCCACTGCTGCTGGGGTAAGTGCAATCCACTCCACCACCTCCCCCATCATAATTCCATTGTAGTCGGAGTGCAGCCCAGCCACCACCAGCACCCTGCCCCAGCACCAACATTGTCACCAGAGCGAAACTAGGCACAGAGAAGAGTGGACCCTCCACTGCCCTAAGTGACCACCTCCACCTACATGAAAACACACAGAAGGTGCACACAGTCCTGCACCTGCCAGCACCTTGCCCCATGCTAACACCACCACCAGCAAACCACACACGCAGTCAGTCACCAGCAGGGACCCCAACCCCTGAGCCATGCTGTCTCTGCCACTGCTATGAATGCCCGAACACTCATGAACACCTGGCTACAGCCAATAAGCATGTACCCTGCCATGCTGCTTCTGGCACATGCAAATGAGGATGGACCCCACTGCCACTGCCCTATGAAATGCTTTGGCTGTCACCACCCATAGGAATGCTGAAACCAAAGATGCAGGAGCACCTCAGTCCACCCAGTGCAGTGAGTTCCTAACCTCAAGGAGCCAGAAAACAAAGCTGGGGCCCAATATTGGTCCCCTAGAGTTAGAGCACGTAGACCAGGAGTTGTGAGCTGAGCCTTGGCCCCCTGAAATCTTCCAGAAACAAAGCCGGTCAACTGAACCCACCTTGTACCACAATCAAACCCTCAAAGTCATCAAACGGGATAAAAGAAAAAACCCATCCAAAGGACAGCAACTTCAAAGATTGAAGAAACATCAGCCCACAAAGATGAGAAAGAACCAGCACAAGATCTGACAACTCAACAAGTGAGAATGCCTTTATTCCTCCAAATGACTGCACTAACTCTCCAGCAAGAGTTCTGAAAGAGGCTGAAATGACTGAAATGATGGAAACAGAATTCAGAATATGGATAGGAATGAAGATAATCAAGATGCAGGACTAAATTGAAACACAATCCAAAGAAGCTAAGAATCACAATAAAGCAATGCAGAAGCTGCCAGACAAAATAGCCAGTATAGAAAAGAACATAACCAACATGACAGAGCTAAAAAAAACACACTATAAGAATTTCAAGGCCAGGCGCCGTGGCTCATGCTTGTAATCCCAGCACTTTGGGAGGCCGAGGCAGGCAGATCACGAGGTCAGGAGATCGAGACCACGGTGAAACCCCGTCTCTACTAAAAATACAAAAAAAAAATTAGCCGGGCGTGGTGGTGGGCGCCTGTAGTCCCAGCTACTCGGAGAGGCTGAGGCAGGAGAATGGCGTGAACCCAGGAGGCGGAGCTTGCAGTGAGCCGAGATTGCGCCACTGCACTCCAGCCTGGGCGCCAGAGCGAGACTCCGTCTCAAAAAAAAAAAAAAAAAAACAGGCCAACATGGTGAAACCCCGTCTCTACTAAAAATACAAAAATTAGCCAAGCATGGTGGCACTCACCTGTAGTCCCAGCTATTTGGGAGGCTGAGGCAGGAGAATGGCTTGAACCTGGGAGGTGGAAGTTGCAGTGAGCCGACATCACGCCACTGCACTCCAGGCTGGTGACAGGGTGAGTCTCTACCTCAAAAAAAAAAAAAAAAAAAAAGGACAAACCAGCCAAGCACGGTGGCTCACACCAGTAATCCCAGTACTTTCGGAGGCTGAGGCAGGCGGATCGCCTGAGGTCAGGAGTTCATGACCAGCCTGGTTCAACATAGTGAAACCCCGTCTCTACTAAAAATACAAAAATTAGCCAGGCATGGTGGTGGGCGCCTGTAATCCCAGCTACTCGGGAGGCTGAGGCAGGAGAATCACTTGAACCCGGGAGGTGGGGGTTGCAGGGAGCTGAGATCATGCCACTGCACTCCAGCCTGAGCGACAGAGCAGGACTCCATCTAAAAACAAAAAAAAAAAAGACAAACCTTAGCTGGACTAAGAAATAAAAAGAGACAACTTAGGTAAGTAAGATCAGATGCAAATACAAATTCAGTATCTGGGGGGAGCCCACTTCTTGGTTCATAAACAGCCATCTTTTCACTCCGTCTTCACATGCCTGAGGGGCAAGGGAGCTCCAATATCACAGAAATTACAATGATTATAAGAGAATTCTATGAACAATTATACACCAACAAATTCGAAAACTAGAGAAAAAGAATAAATTTCTAGAAACACACATCTACGAAGACTGAATCATGAAGAAATGGAAAATCTAAACAGACCTATAGCTAGTAAGGAGATTGCGTCAATAAGAGAAAACTTCCCAATAAAGACAAGCCCAGGACCAGGTGCCTTCACTAGATCATTCTGCCAAGCATTTAAAAAAGAATTAACAGCTGGGAGAGGCAGCTCACACCTGTAATCCCAGCACTTTGGGAGGCCAAGTTGGGCAGATGACTTGAGGTCGGGAGTTCAAGACCAGCACCTGGTCAACATGGTGAAACCCTGTCTCTATTAAAAATACAATAATTAGCCAGGTGTGGTGGCACACGCCTATAATCCCAGTTACTTGGGAGGCTGAGGCAAGAGAATTGCTTGAACCCAGGAAGTGGAGGTTGTACTGAGCCAAAATTGAGCCACTGCCCTCCAGCCTAGGCAACAGAGCAAGGCTCTATCTCAAAAAAAAAAAAAAGAGAGAGAGAGAGAGAACAACAATACTGCTCAAATGCTTACAAAGAATTATAAAGCATGAAACACTTCCAAACTCATTTTATGAAGCCTGCATTACTCTGACACCAAAGCCAGACAAGAACGTTACAAGAAAATAAAACATACAAACCAATAACCCTTATAAACGCTGATGTAAAACTCCTCAGCAAAATACTACCAAACTGTATGCAATAGCATATTAAAAGGATTATACACCATGACCAAGTTTGGTTAATTCTGGGATGCAAGGATTTTTCAATATATGAAAATAAATCAATGTAACATACCACATTAACAGAATGAAGAAAAAACCACATGATCAGCTCAGTTAAGCATAAAAGGCATGTGACAAATTTTAACATGTTTTTGTAATAAAAATACTCAACAAACTTGGGATAGAAGGAAACTACCTCAATATAATAAAAGCCATATATGAAGAATTCATAGCAAATATCATACTCAATGATGAAAGATGAAAATCTTTTCCTCTAATATCAGGAATAAGATAAGAATGCTCACTTTTGCCACATCTGTGTTAAATATTTATTTATTTATATGATACGTAACATATAGTATTTAACATAGGTCTGGAAATTCTTCCCAGGCTATTTAGGCAAAAGAAAGAAAGAAGAAAGAAAGAAAAGAAAGAAAGAAAGAAAGAAAGAAAGAAAGAAAGAAAGAAAGAAAGAAAGAAAGAAAGGAAGGAAGGAAGGAAGGAAGGAAGGAAAGAAAAAGAAGAAGAAGAAGAAGAAGAAGAAAAAGAAGAAAAAAAAAAAAAAAAAAAAAAAAAAAAAAAAAAAAAAAAAAAAAAAAAAAAAAAAAAAAAAAAGAGCTCACGCTTGTAATCCCAGCACTTTGGGAGTCCGAGGCAGGCGGATCACGAGGTCAGGAGATCGAGACCACGGTGAAACCCCGTCTCTACTAAATATACAAAAAGAAAATTAGCCGGGCGTGGTGGCGGGCGCCTGTAGTCCCAGCTACTCAGAGAGGCTGAGGCAGGAGAATGGCGTGAACCCGGGAGGCGGAGCTTGCAGTGAGCCGAGATCGCGCCACTGCACTCCAGCCTGGGCGACAGAGTGAGACTCCGTCTCAATAAATAAATAAATAAATAAATAAATAAATAAATAAATAAAATAAAATAAAAAAATAAAAATAAAAATCTGTAATGTGGTCCACAAGAGCATTGGCTCTGCACAGTTGTTCAGCTTCAGCTTGTGTCCCAAGGACTTGGCACATGCCTCGTTTTGTCAGAAACACATCTTCCTTCACCTTCCCTCTGGTTAAATTTTACTTCTTGGGCCCAGCCCTGAAGTTACCCATAGGAAGCTTCTCTGACCTCTTAGATGCCACCAAGCTCCTTTGCCCTATATTCTCCTAACTCCCTGAGCTTGTCTTTATCACAGTTACTATTAACTGCCCCCACTAAATTATTAGGGCAGATACCATGTCTATTTGGCTCACCACTAAATGCCCAGGCATATAGAAGGTGCTCAACAATACATAATACATGAATAGATGAATGGAAATGAGTTATATTATATTCTATCTTTGGATACATTTTCCAAAAACTTAATACACTCATTAGCATAAGCAAGTTTGTTCTCTTATTACTATAATAAGGGAACAACAACAAACTTGCTTATTCTAATAATATTATTATATAATAAGGAAAAGGAAAGGTCAGCTTTCCCTTGATTTCATGTCATCTATGAGATGGCCAGATGAAGATGAAGGTTAAGCACGTGGGTTTTGTGATGGTACAGGCCCAAGTTCCAAACTTAATTCTATCACCTACTGGCAGTACGATCATGGAGAGTTACCTAAACTTTCTCTGTATTCCAGTTTTGTCATCTGTAAAATAGGTCAGACTTGGTTTGGAAGCCCTGTCCCAACAATTATTAAATGTGTAACTTGGTTTAGGTTAATAATCCCCATAAGCTTCAGGCTCCATAACTATAAAATGAGGCTAACTATTAAAGGCTAATAGTATCTACCTATCTATCATCTCTCTCTCTCTCTCTCTCTCTCGGTTATTAGGAAGACTAAATGAATATAGTCTTCCTAATAACCATAATGACAAATGTGATCATAAAGGCCCATGCTTAAGAATCAGGCTGAAAGTTGCTTGTTCTGGGCCAGGGGTGGTGGCTCATGCCTGTAATCCCAGCACTTTGGGAGGCCTAGGTGGGTGGATCACTTGAGGTCAGGAGTTCCAGACCAGCCTGGCCAACATGGTGAAACCCATTTCTACTAAAAATATAAAAATTAGCCAGGCATGGTGGCCCACACCTGTAAGCCCAGCTACTAGGGAGGCTGAGGCAGGAGAATTGCTTGAACCCTCCAGGCAGAGGTTTCAGTGAACCAAGATCACACCACCACACTCCAGCCTGGGCAACAGAGTAAGACTTTGTCTCAAAAAAGAAAAAAAAAAGGTAATTATTCTGCAGAACTTGGAGGTGATCCCAATGGTATCTCTGAGAAGCCACCCTGTCATTCTAAAAAGGATGAAAGCAATTAAGAAACATGTTCACCAGCCTGGACAACATGGTGAAACCTTGTATCTACTGATACAAAAATTAGCCGGGAGTGGTGGTGTGCACCTGTAATCCCAGGAAACTGAGGCATGAGAATCGCTTGAACCTGGGAGACAGAGGTTGCAGTGAGCTGAGATCGCGCCACTGTACTCCAGCCTGGGCAACAGAGTGAGACTCTGTCTCAAAAAAAAAAAAAAGAGAGAGAGAGAGAGAGAAAGAAATATATTCGTAGGAATCCTATGAAGAAATAGAAAGTAAAACATCTAGTATTTCATCATTAATAGGTAATCATAGAGGAGAATAAACAGAAGAAGAAGGAAGGATATGAGGAGAATTGTTACTAAAGGAAATCTATGTTGTATTTTACTTACTGTTCATTTTGGGGTTTTTTATTTTTATTTTTTTAGAGACAAATGTCTCTACAAATGTCACCCAAGATGGTCTCAAACTTCTGTCCTCAAGTGATCCTCCTACCTCGGCCTCCCAAAGTGCTGGGATTATAGGTGTGAGCCACTGCACCTGGCCTCCTGTTCATTTGGATTTTCACTTCTCTGTTTTATTCTTCGTGCCTTCATCTTACTTTAATGTTTTCTAAAATTCTATTTTGAGTTAATACTATGTTTTTGAGTGCATCTCTTTGTATAACGTTTGTAGTTGCTCTGTACATAACTTATCAAAGTCTGTTCATTTTTTTGGTCTAATTTCTCTCTGTTGCTTAGGTTGGATAATTTTTATTATTCTATCTTCTAGTTCACTTGTTATTTTTTCTGTCCCCTCCATTATGCTGCTGAACCCATCCGCCCCATCTACTGAGGTTTTTGTTATTATATTTTTCAGTTCTAAAATTCCCACTTAGTTCTTCTTTTATCATCTATTTCTTTGCTTACGCCTTCCATTTTTCATTCATTCCAAGAATGTTTATAATTGCTTGTTGAAGCATTTTTACAAGGGCTAATTTAAAATCTCCGTCAGATAATTCTAATATCTCTGTCACCACAATGTTGGCATCTGTTGATTGTCATTTTTTCATTCTGTTTGAGATCTCCTGGTATGATGAGTAACTTTTCATTAAAACCTGGATATGTTCATATTATATTCTGCTACTCAGGATCCTATTTAAACCTTCTGTTTTAGTTGGATTTCTCTGATACCATTCAGGCAGAAGGGGGAACAGAGAAAGAAGGAGATGTCACCTAATTACTGCCAGGTGCAGGCAGAAGTCCAGTTTCCCTGCAGAGCCTCCATTGCCACCTGAAGAAGGGAGCTCATTGTTACTGCTGGGTAAGCATGGATGTTCTGGCTCCCCTGACACCACAGTGAGGATGGCCACATTACCACTGGGTAGAGGTCTAAGTCCAGTCTTCTCATATAGTCTCCCCTGCTGGGAGGGGAAGTATTAACAAAAGATCATGAGATTTGCGGAAGAAGAAAAAAGAGAGTTTTATTTCCTATAAAAGGTTAAAATCTGCAGGTTGGGAAATGAAACATCCAGCCAAAACAAAAAGCATCTGCTTCAGAGACAAAAGGGAAAAGCTGGGATTTATGCCCAACAAGATGAGCTATATGTACATATTCAGCAGCTTATAGGAGAATCTATGAATATTTGAGAGAACCCTAATGCATGCAAAGAGAATAAATATATATGTTACATATGTTCCATGTTCATTTTGGGGTGGAGATTTAATATTAAAGTGAAGTGGAACGTGGCTGTTTATATATAACAAGGTGAAACAGAACACAAAGGCATCTTGTGCACAGCCTCTGTGGACTAGGTGCAGTCAGTCTGTGGTCGGTGGTCAGTATCACGATGGAATGTTTAGTAAGGCTGGTAGGTAGTCATGGCGAAACCACGATAAAAGAGGGGAGGTCAGCCATAACATCAAGAGGTCTCTTGAGGTTGAGGGAGAAATCTTCCAGACAGTTTTTTAGGAACTCGTTTCTGTTTTATTGTAGGAAAGAAAGTTTTGAGGCAGTTAACAAGATAGGGGAGTGTTGAGGTGTGACTGACCTCTTGCCTTGCCAAAGCCATAGAATCCAGTTTTCAAAGTTTCTGGGGTCTCTTTTGCAACAAGAAGTCCATTCTGTTTCACCTAGGGGCTTAGGGACTTTATTTTTATTTCACACTTTCCAGCTTTAGGCTGAAATCTGCCATAGGCAGCATTGATGGCTAAATTTTCTAACATGTCCCATGTCGTTCCCAGGATGGCCTATCTAGTCTCTCAGGTCTATCTAGTCTCTCAGTGGGACTCATGTGGCTAGGAGACATACAACCAATTGAATATTTTAGGCCAGGCAAAGAAGGAGGCAGACAGCTATTAAGACCCTTTGGGCCGGGCGCGTTGGCTCACGCCGGTAATCCCAGCAATTTGGGAGGCCGAGGCGGGCGGATCACGAGGTCAGGAGATCGAGACCATCCTGGCTAACACGGTGAAACCCCATCTCTACAGAAATACAAAAAATTAGACGGGCGTGGTGGCGGGCGCCTGCAGTCCCAGCTACTCGGAGAGGCTGAGGCAGGAGAATGGCGTGAACCCCGGGGGGCGGAGCCTGCAGTGAGCCGAGATCGCGCCACTGCACTCCAGCCTGGGCAACAGCAAGACTCTGTCTCAAAAA
>NW_026652281.1:117723364-117781255 GCF_009828535.3 Hylobates moloch | reverse complement strand
AAAAAAAAAAAAAAAAAAAAAAAAAGACCCTTTGAATCTTTGAGACTAGAAAAACAGTAACAACAAAAAAGTTGAGAAGGTAAGTTTATGTTTATATTGTCTGTCATTTCTATGCATTGTGCTACCATAACTTTGGTTTTAGCTACAGACTTGAAGTAGTTGGTTATAGATCTTATGAGTACTTTGATTATCAAAAATAGGAACAAGACAGTGATATGATAATGACAAGGGTTTGTAAGATGGATGGGAAGTAATTTCTAATACTTCAATGAGTCAGCTAAAAACGTCATTAAGGGGATCTGTGGTTTGTACCTCCTGTAACCAGGCAGCCTGTTGGGTGATCTTACCTACATGGGTTGTTAAATCTCCTATAGTATTGATATAAGTGCAACAAGTGGTGTGGGCTATCATGCAAATTCCCCCTTGTTTAGCAATGAGAAAACCTGGTGCAATTTGATTGTCTAAAACCACCTGAGCAAGAGAATTTAAGGACTTTTATTGTGTCACAATACTTATTGCAGTATTTTCAGCAATTTGTCCTATGGTGATCGGCATTTTTTTTATCATATCTCTGTTAGCATATACTCCGTAGCTGAGAAAAATTATACCCCAAAGACTATGCTACCACATATCCTGATATCCTCTTGGTAGCTCTCTTTTAGCTTATTGGAAAGCAAGATTTTCTTTATGATTGAGATGGATGGAAAAGAGGGCGACATAATGACCTAGAAGGCAAAGTCCTTCAACTTGTCAGCTGCTTATGCATCTGTGTGCCTCTTCTTGAACTGTGGGATCTGACTCAATTCTATATAGGAAAGTATATCCTCAAGGGGCACAAGTTATACCTCCAAGGGTATGCCCATTTATACGTTCATTTATGAACAAGATATCTATTATGTGAGTGAACCACGAACTGGTTTTGTTGCGAGCCTTCTAGAAGCCTGCAGAGGCATGATATCTAACAAACAGGAGCTGTTGTCAGTGTTTGATATATTTTCTTTGGGCATTCAGTGGTTATGTACAGTAAGCAAGGGTGGGAGTCCCGGAATCTAAGGAGAAAGCTACATAGACATAAAAATCTTAATATTTTTAAAACTCAGTTTTCTGGCTTAGTGCAGTGGCTCATACCTGTAATTCCAGCACTTTGGGAGGCTGAGGTGGGAGAATTGCTTGAGCCTAAGAGTTTGAGACCAGCCTGGGCAATATACTGAGACCTAATCTCTACAAAAACCTTTTAAAAAAATTAGTAAAATTATCTTTTACTCAAAAGGGTAAGGGTTAAGGTGTGGGTTTGGTAACAGAAGTGGTCAATAAAACTAAAATTGTGGAGAGTGAAACAGAGGTGGCCATCTTAGTTATAAAAAAAATTAAACCAAGAGAGAAATCATAAATTCCATACAAATTGCTGAGGGTCACTATCTAGAGTCTGGGGGTATTCTTTAAGGTAATGGAGTATTTGATTAACAAGGAGCATGGTAACTATGTTTTCTAAAGTGAGGATTATAGGCTCTGGGAAAGGGATTTTGGACTTGGAAGTGAATGAGAAATTTTAGAAGTATCTAAAA
Source organism: Hylobates moloch (assembly GCF_009828535.3). NCBI lineage: Eukaryota > Metazoa > Chordata > Mammalia > Primates > Hylobatidae > Hylobates > Hylobates moloch. Next base: position 117,779,690 of record NW_026652281.1, on the reverse strand, counting down.
ATGGAATACAAGGGTTAGCATTTTAGCGCAACACAGGATCTCCAGAATACATAATATTCCCAACGTCAGGGTAATCAGTCAATAATGCAGGTACTTGAGGCAATGGCAATGGTAATTTGTCATAAGTCAAAAGTGGGCGAGTTAAAATACAGGCCTGGTCCAGCATCTTGGACAGGCAGTCCACCTCAGCTGTCATCTTCTCAGCCATGAGGTGGAGCCCTAGTCTGTTTAAGTCTGGTGTCAGATACTGGTGTTGAGGTGCAGTCTTCCGCGGAGGGAAGAACTTCGTTATTCCAATTGAGAAATTGGTATTCAAATATGTTAAAGTCTTTTCGATAAAAAGCAATTTGGATTATAGCTTATTGCAAATGTTTTTAGAGAAGAATTAAAAACAGTAACTATAGATGACAAAAACTTAGAATGGCTATGGTTAAAATCTAATGGAAGCTCTCAAATGACAAGAACATTTAGTTATTTACATTATATGTAGTATTTTAAGATAACAACCAAAATTATGACTGATAACACATTAGATCTTTCTGAATTTATATAAATTTTGAAACATTTATATCAACAACATATCAGTTTAATTAAAAGAAGATCTAGTATTGCTTATTATTTGACAATGTTTTTATATAATTTACCAAATAAGCCTAATCATTTAAAATATCTCTATAAAATGAGAGATATATCTGTTGAAGCTTTTAGGGGCCCAAGCAGAAAATCTCAAAGTTAATTCTAAGTAAAAAGACTTAATTTAGGATTGATTTTGAGGATGTTTATCAAAGATGTTAAAAGGCCCAAAATATTTGATCAAAACAGGATCACGGGTCATTGTACAATAATATTCATTTAACCAAAGTGACTATCAAAAGACTTTAAAAGTAATACAGAAAGCTACATAGACATAAAAATCTTAGTCTTTTTAAAACTGAGTTTTCTGACTTGGTGCGGTGGCTCACGCCTATAATTCCAGCACTCTGGGAGGCCGAGATGGGAAAATTGCTTGAGCCCAAGAGTTTGAGACCAGCCTGGGCAATATACTGAGACCTCATCTCTACAAAAACCTTTAAAAAATAATTAGCCTAGGATGGTGGCAGACAACTGTAGTCCCAGGAGTTTAATTGTAGGAAAGAAAGCCTCAAAGCAGTTAATGAGGTAGGGGAGTTTTGAGGTGTGACCGACCTCTTACCTTGCCAAAGCCATAGAATCCAGCTTTTAAAGTTTTCTGGGGTCTCTTTTGCAACAAGGAGTCCATTTCATCTTGCCTGGGGACCTATGGGCTTTATTTTTATTTCACGGGGGGAAAAGGGGAACCTCATTAACTGGTCAGGATGGATAAAAATCTTGTTCCCTATTTGGCCTTATTTAACACCGCGTTAGTGGGGTCTTGGGGTACCTTCTTATAGCCGCTCAATAGTGGAAGTCTAGGCTCTTACTCAGCCTTTGCTGAAGTGGGTGGGGCCATAGTTGTTGGAGTGTGTGTGTGTGTGTGTGTGTGTGTGTGTGTGTGTGTGGTGTTTGGCTGGGGTAGAACGGTTATTGTCTAAGAATTTTATGTCTTGCTAAGCTGTCCTCTTCCTGATCCTGGTCCTATGAATAGAGAAAGCAGACTTTTGCTGGGGCTTTTAAAATCTGCGTCCATTGGCATTTCCAGATTGCCAGCTTCTTCAGTTCCAAGTCTGGAATACAAAAGGAAAAAAAAAAACTCACGACTGTGTTGTACCTTGAGTCTTGAGATGCCTTTTGTCTGCCTTTCATAGTATTACATTTGTTTTACATACAATGCTTTGGGGTTTTAGCAGGATGAATAGCGAATATTACATTTACTCCATCTTCCTAAAAGCAGAGTTGTGTGTAATATTTTGAATAAATACCATAAACTATTCCATGCATTCATGAAATATGCAACTTCTCATTCACCAATGTAAATGGCTTGATTCACCATTATAGAACCATACATAAGTACAACAAGGAAGTTTTATTTAGGAAAACTCAAGCAAAAATAAAAAGGCAATTTGTCAAATGTAAAAAGATATTTGCCTGCAAATACAAGAAGTATAGATCAAGTGCAGTGGCTCACGCCTGTAATCCCTGCATTTTGGGAGGCCAAGGTGGATGGATCACCTGAGGTCAGAGTTCGAGACCAGCCTGGCTAACATGATGAAACCCTGTCTCTACTAAAAATACAAAAAATTAGCTGAGCATGGTGGCACACACCTGTAATCCCAGCTACTCAGGAGGCTGAGGCAGGAGAAACACTTGAACCCGGGAGGCAGAGGTTGCAGTGAGCCAAGATCCCGCCACTGCACTCCAGCCTGCGCAACAACAGCAAAACTCCATCTCAAAAAAAAAAAAAAAGAAGTATAATAAACACTTTCTATGTTCCAAACCTCTTGCTAAGCACTGTTGTAGCTCTAATAACCTATACTATATTGAGGAGCGCAAATTGCTTTCCAAAGTATTTCTATTTTCAAAAGTATTAAGTCTTCTGACTTAATTTCCATACAGCAATGCAAATAAGCAACTGCTACACACAACAAAATAGATGAATCTAGAAACATAATGAGAGTCTTTGGCCATACCACCCTGAACGTGCTCAGTCTCATCTGATCTCGGAAGTTAAGTAGGGTCGGGCCTGGTTAGTACCTGGATGGGAACATAAGAAGGAATGAAAAAATCAATCTCCATTAATACAAAGTTGAAAAAACAAAACAATCATAATATTAGAAATCACCTTAAGGCTTTCTTCTGAGGACAATTGTGAGAGAAGTGACTACAGGAGGCTCTAGAAGGGCTTTATGGAACAGTCCTATTTATAGATGTGTGGTAATTTCATGGTTTTGTTTACTTTGTATTAATTCATACAGCTGTAAATTTATGATTTGGGTACTTTTCTGAAAACATACTGTTTTATCTAAAGATGTATCTTTAAAAAAAGATGCACACTATTCAGCATTCAAGGTTAAATAAGAAAATACATCATGTGGGCCGGGTGCAGTGGCTCACGCCTTTAATCCCAGCACTTTAGGAGGCCGAGGCGGGCGGATCATGAGGTCAGGAGATTGAGACAATCCTGGCTAACACGGTGAAACCCCGTCTCTACTAAAAATACAAAAATTAGCCGGGCGTGGCGGTGTGCGCCTGTAGTCCCAGCTGCTGGGGAGGCTGAGGCAGGAGAATGGCGTGAACCCGGGAGGTGGAGCTTGCAGCTAGCCGAGATCGCGCCACTGCACTCCAGCCTGGGCGACAGAGCAAGGCTCCGTCTCAAAAAAAAAAAAAAAAACAAAAACAAAAAGAAAATACATTACATGAATTTATTCTATACACTTGAAATGAATATTTTGTCTTTTTTCATGAAAACGCAATGAGGTACCAAATTACAGCCATAAAATTGGCAAAAATTTTTAAAGTTGTACAATGCCAAATATTGGGGACATGATACACTGCTGGTAGATGTATAAGTTGGTAGAAATACTTTGGAAAACCACTGGGCAAAACTATAAAACTGAAGACATGAATCCACTAAATACTTAGCAATTTGACTCCTAGGTATGTACCCTGGAGAAAAAGATGCTGAAGTGCCACAGGACATATGTATAAGACGTGAATCTCTGTTTTTTCTGGGTTTCAGTTATTATGAACAATGAACCAAAACTAGAAATGCTACAAATATCCATCAATATTAAAATGAATAAATAAATCATCCTATATTCATTAAATGGAATAGTAAGCCACAACAAAAACAAAGTGGTTCAGTCTTACAAATGTATTATTGAAAAAATGAAGCAAAACAAAACAAACACTTCAATATAACTATATTTATGAAACTAATCAAAATAGGAAAACTAAATTATAGCTCCCATGCATTCATATATAAGTGGTACAGATATAAAGAAGAGTGAGAAAATTATTATTATAAAAATCAGGTAAATGGAGGGGGCAGGCACAGTGGCTCACGCCTGTAATTCCAGCACTTTGGGAAGCCGAGGTAGGTGGATCACTTGAGGTCAGGAGTTCGAGACAAGCCTGGCCAAAATAGTGAAACCCTGTCTCTACTAAAAACACAAAAATTAGCTGGGCATGGTGGCACACGCCTGTAATCCCAGCTACTCAGGAGGCTGAGAGAGGAGAATCACTTGAGCCTGGGAGGTGGAGCTTGCAGTGAGCTGAAATACCCCCACTGCACTCCTGCCTGGGTGAAAGAGCAAGACTCTGTCTCAAAAATAATAATAATAGTAATAGAAATATTAATAAATAAATAAAAATCAGGTAAACAGAGCTGGGCACCATGGTGCATGCCTACAGTCTCAGCACTCAAGAGGTTGAGGCAAAAGGATCACTTGAGCCCAGGAATTCAAGGCTGTTGCCACTATGATTATACCTGTGAATGGCTACTGTACTACAGCCTGGGCAACATAGCAAGACCCTCTTCTCTAAATAAAATAAAAATAAATAAAATAAAAAATCAGGTGAATGGTTAATTCCAGAAGAAAGTGAAGGAAGGGATTGTAAAAATCAAAAGAGAGAGAGGGTTTCTGGGATGCTGGCAATGTTTTCTTAACCTTAGTAGTGATTATATGGATTCATTTTATAAGTATTTATTTAAGTCTATGTATGTATCTCATAAATTTTCTGCATGTATGTTATATCTCACAGTTTAAAAAGTTTAATTAGTGAACAGTAGAAAATTGATACAATCATCATAAGCATACATGCGTCTACAATACAACCCTGAACTACATCAAACAAATAGGAAAAAATACATAAATCACCAGTTGTAGTTGGAAATGTTTTAACATGCATCTCTAAGAACTGTAGATCACATAGACCTGAAAATAGTATGGATATGAATGAGCTGAAAAGAAAAACAATTTTAAAAATATGTAGATCCAAAATAAACAGGCATTATTTTTGAATATATATATAACACTTACAACAATAGACCATGTATTAGCCCATAAATTCCACAGATCTGATCCCATTCAGACAGTGTTCTCCTACTACAATGCATCCTGGAATTAACAATTGTAAAAACAATAGCTAAAATAAAATCCCATGTGTTTGGAAACTAAATAACATGTTACTAAATAAGATTCTGCTTAAAAAATACTTAGAAGTGAGTGAAACACTACATGAAGAATTTGTGTACTACAACTAAAGCAGTACTTAAAGGCAAACTTGCAGTTTTAAATACACGAATGATTAAGAAAGATTAAAATCAAATGAGCTGCCACAGGAGATACAACCTCACACCCTTCAGGATAGCTGCTATCACACACACACACACACACACACACACACACAGAGAGAGAGAGAGAGAGAGAATAAGTGTTAGTGAAGATGTGGAGAAATTGAAGCATTTCTGCACTATTGGTGGGAATGTAAAGTGGTATAGCTGCTATGGAAAACAGTACAGCAGTCACTTAAATAATTAAAAGTACAATTACCATATAACCCAGCAATTCCACTTCTGGGTATATACCCAAAGGAATTGAAAGCAGAAACACAAACAGATATTTGTACACTCATGTTCATAGCAGCACTGTTCATAATGGGCAAGAGGTCAAAACAACCCAAATGTCCATTGATGGACAATGACTAAACAAAACATTCCATTTTAATAGTATTCCATTGTAGTATTCACATACAATAAAATATTATTTATCCTTTTTCAAAAGGAATGAAATTGTAGTACATGATACAACATGGATGAACCTTGAGAACACTGTGCTGGCTGGGTGCGGTGGCTCACGCCTGTAATCCCAGGAGAATCACGTGGTCAGGAGATCGACACCATACTAGCTAACACAGTGAAACCCAGTTTCTACTAAAACTACAAAAAATTAGCAAGACATGGTGGCAGGAGGCTGAAGTCCCAGCTACTTCGGAGGCTCAGGCAGGAGAATCGCCTGAACCCAGGAGGTGGAGGTTGCAGTAAGCCAAGATTGTGCCGCTGCACTCCAGCCTGGGCAACTGAGCCAGACTCCATCTAAAAACAAAACAAAACAAAACAAAATAAAACATTGTGCTAAGTGAAATAAACGAGTCACAAAAAGACAACTACTGTATGATTCCACTTCTATGAGATACCTAGGGTAGTCGAATTTATAGAGAAAGAAAGCAGAATGGCGGTTGCCAGGGATTAGGGATAGAGGGAGGTAGAGAGTTATTAGTTAATGGATATAGAGTTTCAGTTTTGAAAGATGAAGAGTTCTGGAGATAGATAGTGGTGATGGTTGCATAGCAGTGTGAATGTACCTACCACCACTGAGCTGAACACTTTAAAATGGTTCATATGCCAAATTTTATATTCTGTGTATTTTACCACAATTAAAATTTTTTATGGAAAACAAAAACAAATGTTCTGGCTTCCAGATTCCTATAGAATAATGCCAGTTACCTAAATTTGAATCTCTCCACACATCTTATAAACAAACAAAACTAAGGAGAACAAATAAAACCATCTATGGCTACAATATAATTTACAGGCAGAGAAAATTATAAACCCCATTTTATATAAAAGCAAATATATACATCCAAAACCAGCAGATCCAGTTACAGAGCCATGCTCTAGAAGAGAAGCCAAGATGGCACAGAAAGGCTAAACCACCACCAGAAAAAGAGAGTCCCATCTTGAGTGGAGAAATACTGACAATATGTCCGAGATCTGGTAGATGAAAGAACTGAGACGTATTTTAAAAGGGGGTGAAATTGTTTGAGACTGGAAATGGCAATGTTGCAAAGGCAAGAGGAAAGGCAGGAGGAAAGAGATGACTTGAAGGGGAGGTACCTCTTCAGGGCTTGATGGTGAAGAAAAAGGAAGCAAGCAGTGCACAAGAGTCCCAGGCTGGGCGTAGTCGCTGACTCCTGTAAACCCAACACTATGGATGCCAAGGTGGGCAGATTTCTTCAGCTCAGGAAGTTGAGACCAGCCTGGGCAACAGGCTTTTGTAGAGACTCCCATCTCTACAAAAATAAAAAATAAAATAAAATAAAATAAAATAAATAAAATACAAAATTTAGCCAGGTGAGGTAGCACGCACCTGTGGTCCCAGCTACTCGGGAGGAGGCTGAGGCAGGAGGATTGCTTGAGCCCAGGAGGCAGAGGTTGCAGTGAGCCGAGATGGCGCCATTGCACTCCAGCCTGGGAGACAGAGACAGACCGTGTCTCAAAAAGAAAAATAAAAATAAAGTTAAGAGTCCCACAGAGATGAAACAGAATCACAAAATCACAAGACATCAGCCAGTGCTCCACTCTAAAAAGAGGGCACTCTTGAACTAAGAAAGCTGGTAAGGCACCCAACCTCCTGCCTCATTTGCAGTTGCTGAAACTGGAAAATAAAATATCACAAAATGCACAGAAAATTGCAGACATATTATATAGAAAAAAAATTCAGTGAAAATCTATATTTTCTTAAAAAAAAACAAAACTCAACATGAAACTGGAAAACTGAAACACAATATTCCAGCCAAAATTAAATAACCTTAAACAATAATTTGGTAACATGAAAAAATGCCATGAATCAGAAAAATAACTCAGAACAGAAATGGACAAAGAATAAAATAACTAAGAAAAGTTTGTTTAAAAAAAAGCAGGAGAAATAGAAGAATAAAAAAAATCAGAAAAAAAAAACCTAAATTATAAGACGTCCAAAGAGGAAGAGCTTTTACTTAAAATATAATAACTGGTATTGAGGAAAGGTATTAACAGAGCCAATAAACTAAAAATAAAATCAAGAAAGCAATTCAGCCAGGTGCGGTAGCTCACACCTGTAATCCCAGCACTTTGGGAGGCCGAGGCGGGTGGATCACAAGGTCAGGAGTTCGAGACCAGCCTGGCCTTTATGGTGAAACCCCATCTCTACTAAAAATACAAAAATTAGCCAGGCGTGGTGGCATGCACCTATAGTCTCAGCTACTTGGGAGGCTGAGGCAGGAGAATCACTTGAACAAAGAGGCAAAAGTTGCAGTGAGCCGAGATTGCATCACTGCACTCCATCCTGGGCAACAGAGTGAGACTCCATCTGAAAAAAAAAAAAAAAAAAAAAAGCCATTCAAAGGATCAGACAGAAAGTGTAGAGGCAAAGATCCAACATACATTGCAGTCCCTGAAGAAGAATAAAATAATGCAACCAATGTAATCTTCAAAACTATAATAAAAGAAACTTGGGTCTACATATCGAAAGGAAACCTAGGAAAATTTATACGGAATGATCAAGTCTGAGGTATATCTTAGAGCATCCATTAGATTTGAAAGAAAAACTCCTGTGGGCCTCAGGCAAAAAAGACAAGAAGATACAAATATACAGGTAACTGTTAGAACAAACACGTGAACATTACTGAACACTGAAAAATTTTTAAAAGTTAAGAGTTTGGTTGTTTTTGGATTTTAAGCACTTCTTTGCTTTCTAGCACTACGAGGTGCTCCGTGTCCATTTCTGTATTTCTTGCCCACTACTAAATTCGGCCATTTCTCCAAGAAATCCTGCATCCTTTTATTATGGAAAGGGAGCTGAACTTCAGCAGTAAGAGCGCCCGCAGGTCTCGAACAATCCGCAGGTGGTTTGATGACACGCGAAGTAACCGCTGAGCTGAAGCCAGCCCAGGAGTTGTTTCCGGATTGTATTTTCTTGACTGGTGAGAAAGACCTACGTCACAAAGAGTGAGTCAAAACAACGGTGTTTTAGCATGACTCAGCGACCCGGACTGTCCAATCCGCCACTACCTCCAGACAATTGCAGAGTGTCCATCTGGGGACATACAGCAGTGACAAGTACTCAGCCTTCCTCTAACCCCTGGAGAGCTCTTCCGCGGTTGTGCCCCCTGTTTATTCTCTCCTCAGCAGTCACCTGGTCCACAACTCTCGACACGCCCCCATCTCCTTTGCCTCCAGCCTTTGTGCTCCCAAAACAACCACGCAGGGTCACTTTGTGATCAAATCGACTTTTACAAGTAGTGCTTGGGTCATGAGAGTGGAGTCTTTACAAGGTGTAAATTGTATTTCAGACCTTATCTTAGAACTTCGCTGCTAAACTAGATAAACCTTACAACCTCTCCCCAGGGGAAACTTCCTGTTACGCTTTTTTTTTTTTTTTTTGACAGAATACCCCTCTGTTACCCTGTCACCCAGGCTGCAGTGCAATGGCCCCATCTAGGCTCAACCCATACGCCCCACTTAGCCTTCTGAGTAGCTAGGACTACAGGCAGTCCACCATGCCCAACTAATTTTTTTTTTTCTGAGACGGATTCTCCACGCCGTTGCCCAAGCTGGATTGCAGTGGCACCAACTTGGCTCACTGCAGCCTCTGCCTCCCAGGTTCAAGCAATTCTTGTGCCTCATCCTCCCAAGTAGTTGGGACTACAGGCATGCGCCACCACACCCGGCTAATTCTTGAGCATGTTCTTTTTTTTTTTTTTTATTAATTTTTTTTGCACACAAAAACAATAAACATTTTCTAATAATACATACAAACAAAAAGATGCGTATCAAACATATTAGGAAGGTTGCACATGGGAAGTCGGGGAATAGAAATGGGGGGTGGGAGTTAAAATAAATGAGAGAGGGACTTTATATGGATCAGTGATAATAACTCAATCCTCTATTTGACAAAGAAGAGGGAGAAGGAAGAGGAAGAAAAAGAAAGTGGGATAAAGGATCAGAAAGGGAGGAAAATAGAAAAAATTAGAGTATGACTCCAGGGTAGACCTGTTTTGTTGTCACTGAGTTGGTTGGTTAGTTTGTCTGTTGTATTTTTCATGTTTCGCCATGTTGGCCAGACTGGTCTCGAACTCCTAGCCCGAAGTGATCAACCCGCCTCGCCCCCCAGAGTGCCGGGACCACAGCCATGAGCCACCACGTCCAGCCCCCACATTGCTTCTGGCCTCCGTGGTATACCTCCAAGACGGAGCGGCCGGGCAGAGGCGCTCCTCACTTCCCAGACGGGGTGGCCAGGCAGAGACGCTCCTCACTTCTTCCCAGACGATAGGTGGCTGGGCAGAGGCGCTCCTCACTTCCCAGACGATGGGTGGCCGGGCAGAGGCGCTCCTCACTTCCCAGAAGATGGGCGGCCGGGCAGAGGGGCTCCTCACTTCCCAGACGGGGCGGTCGGGCAGAGGCGCTCCTCACTTCCCAGACGATGGGTGGCCGGGCAGAGGCGCTCCTCACTTCCCAGACAATGGGTGGCCGGGCAGAGGCGCTCCTCACTTCCCAGACGATGGCACACCCGGCTAATTCTTATATTTTTTAGTAGAGATGAGGTTTCACCATGTTGGCCAGGCTGGTCTCGAACTCCTGACCTCAAGTGATCCACTTGCCTCGGCCTCCCAAATGGCTGGGATTACAGGCTTCAGCCACCATGCCCAGCCTTTTTTGTTTAGTTTTGTTTTGTCTTTTTGTAGAGATGGGGTCTTGCTATGTTGCCAAGGTTGACCTGGAACTGGCCACAAGAGATCCTTCCACCTCAGCCACCCAAAGCTAGGATTACCCGCGTGAGCCTCCATGCCTGGCCTAAAAATTATTTCCATGTTTAATACTACAGGAACATCTATTCTTTTTATGTGCACTGTAAACAGCTAACCTTTCTTCCCTAAATTCCTACTTTTCTCCAATTAACCACTGTTTATATTTCAATGTGTATCCTTCCAGTCCTTTCTCTCAATCTGTGTATTTAACTGTACACAAAACATAAGGTTTTTCTTGGCTTGCTGGGAATCCGGTTGTTGGATATTGTTTACTTAACAGCATGTCTTGGAGATCCTTCCACTCACTGCATATAAACCTAAAGCACTTGTATTGTAACAGCTGCATTATATTCAAGTATAAATGTACTAGTTTTAAGTTTCACTATCATAAAGCCGCAGTGATACACATCCTGGTACATATATGTACATATATGTATGCATACACAAGTTTGTTGTTAGAATATATGCTGGATTAAAGAATCTGCACACATATTTGGAGAAAGTTATGGGAGAAATAACAAGAGGCCTTGAGGGTGCCTGAAGCCATAGGATCATCTTTAGTAACAAGGATCATCTTTTGTTCCCCAGGTACTCTGAAGTGCAATTCCACCAGAATGTACATTCCATGGCATCTGGGACTTTGATGCATTGCCCCAGAAGATAATACCAGTACCTACAGCATGTTCACCTAAGCACTGGTCAAGTGGATATTCCTCAACCAGAATGCAAACATTTCCATTGGTTCTAGAAAGCCCTGAAAACAGCTTCTCTTTGAGATTTCTGGGTTATCTGGAATTACTGTGGGCTCTTGAATTTCCATTCCATTTCCTTTCCTAAGACAACAACTTGAGCACCTCCAAACACCCTCATGACTTAGGTCCCTTTGAGACTCAAACCACTTACCAGTCCCAAGAGAGTTTAAAGATTCAGAATTGCATTTTAGAAGTGACCAGAGATGGCCAGGCACCATGGCTCATGCCTGTAATCCCAGCACTTTGGGAGGCCGAGGCGGGCGGATCACGAGGTCAGGAGATCGAGAACATCCTGGCTAACACGGTGAAGCCCTATCTCTACTAAAAATACAAAAAAAAAAAAAAAATTAGCCGGATGTGGTGGCGGGCACCTGTAGCCCCAGCTACTCTGGAGGCTGAGGCAGGAGAATGGCAGGAACCCGGGAGGCGGAGCTTACAGTGAGCCGAGATCACGCCTGTGCACTCCAGCCTGGGCACAGAGCAAGACTCCGTCTCAAAACAAAAAAAAAGAAAAAAAAAGAGAAGTGAACAGAGGTAAGCTCCACTGTACCAAAAAAGGAAAGACATCCTTTGAAGCTAAATTAAACTGGATGGTTTCCTGAAGAATGAGATTGGGTGCGGTGGCTCAGGTATGTAATCCCAGGACTTTGGGAGGCTGAGGCAGGCAGATCATTTGAGGTCAGGAGTTCAAGACCAGCCTGGCCAACATGGTGAAACCCCGTCTGTACTAAAAATACAAAAAAATTAACCAGGCATACTGGTGGGCAACTGTAATCCCAGCTACTCAGGAGGCTAAGGCAGGAGAATCACTTGAACCTGGGAGGTGGAGGTTGCAGTGAGCTGAGATACCCCACTGCACTCCTGCCTGGGTGAAAGAGCAAGACTCTGTCTCAAAAATAATACCAGTAATAATAATAAATCAATAAAAATCAGGTAAATGGAGTTGGGCAGAATGGTGCATGCCTAGAGTCCTTGCAACTCAAGAGGCTGAGGCTAAAGGATCACTGAAGCCCAGGAGTTCAAGGCTGTTGCCTGCTATGATTATACCTGTGAATGGCTACTATACTGCAGCCTGGGCAACATAGCAAGACCCTCTTCTCTAAATAAAATAAAATAAATAAAATTTAAAAATCAGGTGAGTGGTTAATTCCAAAAGTGAAGGGGTTGTGAAAATCAAAAGAGAGATACAGGGTTTCTGGAATGTTGGCAATGTTTTCTTATCCTTAGTGGTGATTATATGGATTATATAGTAGTTATTATATGGATTCATTTTATAAGTATTTAAATTTACATATATACCTCATAAACTTTCTGCATGTATATCTCACAGTTTTAAAATGCTTAATTAATGAACAGTAGAAAATTGATAGAATCATCATAAGCATACATGCATCCAATATACAATCTTGAACTATATCAAATAAACAGGAAAAAATACACAAATCACCAATTGTAATTGGAAATGTTTAAACATGGATCTCTAAGAACTATAGATCACATAGAACTGAATACAGTATAGATATGAATGAGCTGAAATGAAAAACATTTTTTAAAATATGTAGAACCAAAATAAACAGGCATTCTTTTTGAATATACATATAACACTTACAACAATAGACCATGTATTAGGCCATAAAGGAAGCATCAATAAATTCCAAAGATCCAATCCCATTCAGACAATGTTCTCCTACTACAATGCATCCTGAAATTAACATTTGTAAAAACAATTGCTAAAATAAAATCCCACTTACTTGGAAAATAAATAACATATTACTAGATCAGACTCAGCTTATAAAACACTTAGAAGTGAATGAAACACTACATGACAGAATTTGTGTACTACAAGTAAAGCAGTACTTAAAGGCAAACTTACAGTTTTAAATACACTAATAATTAAAAGAGATTAAAATAAAATGAGCTGCCACAGGAGACTCAACCTCACACCCTTCAGGATAGCTACTATCAATAACACACACATACACACACACACACACACAGAGAGAATAAGTGTTAGTGAAGATGTGGAGAAACTGAAGCATTTCTGCACTATTGGTGGGAATGTAAAATGATACAGCTGCTATGGAAAACAGTATGGCAGTCACTTAAATAGCTAAAAATAGAATTACCATATAATCCAGCAATTCCACTTCTGGTATATACCCAAAGGAATTGAAAGCAGAAACTCAAACAGACATTTGTACACTTATGTTCATAGAAGCATCGTTCATAATAGCTAAAAGGTCAGAACAACTCAAATGTCCATCGATGGACGATGGCTAAACAAAATATTCCATTTTAATAATATTCCATTGTAGTATTCACATACAATAGAATATTATTTATCCTTTTTAAAAAGGAATGAAATTATGGTACATGATACAACATGGATGAACCTTAAGAACATCGTGCTGGCTGGGTGCGGTGGCTCATGCCTGTAATCCCAGCACTTTGGGAGGCCGACGCAAGTGGATCACCTGAGGTCAGGAGTTCGAAACCAGCCTGGACAACATAGCAAAACCCGTCTCTACTAAAAATACAAATATTAGCCATGCGTGGTGGTGGGCGCCTGTAATCCCAGCTACTGGGGAGGCTGCGGCAGGAGAATCGCTTGAACCCAGGAGGCGGAGGTTATAGTGAGCTGAGATCGCACCATTGCACTCCAGCTTGGGAGACAAAGCCAGACTCTGTTTCAAAAAAAAATTGTGCTAAGGGCAATAAAGGAGTGACAAAAAGACAACTACTGTATGATTCCACTTCTATGAGATACCTAGAGTAGTCAAATTTATAGAGATGGAAAGCAGAATGACGGTTGCCAGGGATTAGGGATAGAGGGAGGCGGAGAGTTATTAGTTAATGGGTATAGAGTTTCAGTTTTGAAAGATGAAGAGTTCTGGAGATAGATAGTGGTGATGGTTGCATAACAGTGTGAATGTACCTACTACCACTGAGCTGAACACTTTAAAATGGTTCATATGCCAAATTTTATATTCTGTGTATTTTACCACAATTAAAATTTTTTATGGAAAACAAAAACAAATGTTCTGGCTTCCAGATTCCTATAGAATAACGCCAGTTACCTAAATTTGAATCTCTCCACACATCCTATAAACAAACAAAACTAAGGAGAACAAATAAAACCATCTATGGCTACAACATAATTTACAGGCAGAGAAAATTACAAACCGCATTTTATATAAAAGCAGGTATATACATCCAAAACCAGCAGATCCAGTTACAGAGCCATGCTCTAGAAGAGAAGCCAAGATGGCACAGAAAGGCTAAACCACCACCAGAAAAAGAGAGTCCCATCTTGAGTGGAGAAATACTGACAATATGTCTGAGATCTGGTAGATGGAAGAACTGAGACATATTTTAAGAGGGGGTGAAATTGTTTGAGACTGGAAATGGCAATGTTGCAAAGGCAAGAGGAAAGGCAGGAGGAAAGAGGCGACTTGAAGGGGAGGTACCTCTTCAGGGCTTGATGGTGAAGAAAAAGGAAGCAAGCAATGAGTAAGAGTCCCAGGCTGGGTGCGGTGGCTCACTCCTGTAAACCCAACATTATGGGATGCTGAGGTCGGCGGATATCTTAAGGTCAGGAACTCGAGACCAGCCTGGGCAACATGGCAAGATGCCTGTCTCTACAAAAATAATAACATAACATAACATAACATAACATAACATAAAACATAATAAAATAAAATAAAATACAAAATTTAGCCAGGCGAGGTAGCGCGCACCTGTGGTCCCAGCTACTCAGGAGGAAGCTGAGGCAGGAGGATTGCTTGAGGCAGAGGTTCCAGTGAGCCGAGATGGCGCCACTGCACTCCAGTCTCGGAGAGAGAGATAGACCCTGTCTCAAAAAGAAAAAGAAAAAGAAAAGAAATTAAGAGTCCCACAGAAATGAAACAGAATCACAAAATCACAAGGCATCAGTTGGTGCTCCGCTCTAAAAAAGGGCTATTTGGGGGAAAAATGCATTTTGTTCTACCAACAAAAGAGGGCCCTCTTGAACTAATAAGAAAGCTGGTAAGGCACCCAAACTTCTACCTCATTTGCAGTTGCTGAAACTGGAAAATAAAATATTACAAAATGCACAGAAAATTGCAGACATATTATATAGAAAAATTGTAAGTGAAAATCCATGCTTTATTATTTTTTTTTTTTTTGAGACGGAGTCTCCCTCTGTCACCCAGGCTGTAGTGCAGTGGCGCAATCTCGGCTCACTGCAAGCTCCGCCTCCCGGGTTCACGCCATTCTCCTGCCTCAGCCTCTCCGAGTAGCTGGGACTACAGGCGCCCGCCACCACGCCCGGCTAATTTTTTGTATTTTTAGTAGAGACGGGGTTGCACCGTGGTCTCGATCTCCTGACCTCGTGGTCCGCCCGCCTCGGCCTCCCAGAGTGCTGGGACTACAAGCGTGAGCCACCGCGCCCGGCCGAAAATCCGTATTTTTTAAAACTCACCATGAAACCGGAAAACTGAAACACAGTACTCCGCCCTAAATTAGATAACCTTAAACAATCATTTGGTAACATGAAAAAAATGCCATGAATCAGAAAAATAACTCAGAACAGAAATAGACAAAGAACAAAATAACTAAGAAAACAGTTTGTAAAAAAGCAGGAGAAATGGGAAAAAAATCAGAAAAAAGCTAAATTATAAGATGTTCAAAGAGGAAGAGCTTTTACTTAAGATATAATAACTGGTATTGAGAAAAGGTATTAACACAGCCAATTAAAAAAAAAAGATATCTCTTAGAACATCCACTAGATTTGAAAGAAAAACTCCACTGGGCCTCAGGCAAAAAGGACGAGAAGATACAAGTATACAAGTAACTGTTACAACAAACACATGAACATTACTGAACATTGAAAAAAAGTTTTAAAGTTAAGAGTTTGGTTGTTTTTGGTTTTCTTTTTTTCTTTTTTCTGTTTTTTTTTTTTTTTTTGATACGGAGTCTTGCTGTGTCGCCCAGGCTGGAGTGCAGTGGCGCGATCTCGGCTCACAGCAAGCTCTACCACCGGAATGGCTCACGCCATTCTCCTGCCTCAGCCTTCCGAGTAGCTGGGACTACAGGCGCCCGCCACCACGCCTGGCTAATTTTTTTGTATTTTTAGTAGAGACGGAGTTTCACCGGGTTAGCCAGGATGGTCTCGATTTCCTGACTTCCTGATCCGCCCGCCTCGGCCTCCCAAAGTGCTGGGATTACAGGCGTGAGCCACCGCTCCCGGCCTGTTTTTGGTTTTCAAGCACTTCCTTACTTTCTAGCACTGCGAGATGCACCCTGTCCATCTCTGTATTTCCTGCCCAGTGCTAAAATCAGCCATTTCTCCATGGTTCCCCATGGAAAAGGAGCTGAACTTCAGCAGTAAAAGAGCTGGAAAGCACCCGCGGGTCTCGAACCACGCAGAGAGGTGGTTTGAATGTACTCGAAGTAACCGCTGAGCTAAAGCCAGCCCGGAGGTCGCTTCCGGATTATATTTTCTTGACTGGTGAGAAAGACCTACGTCACAAAGTGAGTCAAAACAACAGTGCTTTAGCATGACTCAGCGTCCAGGACTGTCCAACACGCCACCACCTCCAGACAGTTGGAGTGTCCAGCCAGGGGCACACAGCAGTGACAAGGACACAACCTTCCCCTAACCCTGGAGAGCTCTTCCGCAGTTGTGTCCCTGGCTTATTTTCTCCTTCTCAGCAGTCACCTGGTCCACAAGTCTCGACACACCCCCACCTCCTTCGCCTTCAGCCACTGCGCTCCCAAAACAACCACGCAGGGTCACTTTGTGATCAAATCAACTTTTACAACTAGTGCTTGGGCCAGGGGAGTGGCGTCTTTACAAGGTGTAAATTGTATTTCAGACCTTATCTTAGAACTTTGCTGCTAAACTAGATAAACCTTCCAACCCCAGCCCAGGTGAAACTTCCTGTTACGCTTTTTAAATTTTTTTTGTTAGAGACAGACTCTCCCTCTGTCACCCAGTCTGGAGTGCAATGGCCCCATCTAGGCTCAACCCATATGCCCCTCTTAGCCTTGTGAGTGGCTAGGACTACAGGCATAGGCCACCATGCCCAACTAATTTATTTATTTTATTTTTATTTTATTTTATTTTATTTTATTTTATTTTATTTATTTTATTTTATTTTATTTATTTTTGAGATGGAGTCTCCACTCTGTTGCCCAAGCTGGATTGCAGTGGTACCACCTCAGCTCACTGCAGCCTCCGCCTCCCGGGTTGAAGTGATTCTCATGCCTCTCCCTCCCAAGTAGCTGAGACTACAGGCACACGCCACCACACCCAGCTAATTTCTGTATTTTTTAATAGAGGCGAGGTTTCACCATGTTGGCCAGGCTGGTCTCGAACTCTTGACCTCAAGTGATCCACTTGACTTGGCCTTCCAAATGGCTGGGATTACAGGCTTCAGCCACTGCGCCCGGCCTTTTTTGTTGTTGTCAGAGACGGGGTCTTCCTATGTTGCCAAGGTTGACCTGGAACTGGCCTCAAGAGATCCTTCCGCCTTGGCCACCCAAAGCGCTAGGATTACCCGTGTGAGCCTCCATGCCTGGACTAAAAATTATTTCCATTTTTAATACCACAGGAACATCTATTCTTTTTATGTGCACTGTAAACAGCTAATGTTTCTTCCCCAAATTCCTACTTTTCTCCAATCAACCACTGTTTATATTTCAATGTGTATCCTTCCAGTCCTTTCTCTCAATCTGTATATGTAACTGTACACAAAACATAAGGTTTTTCTTGGCTTGCTGGGAATCCGGTTGTTGGATATTGTTTACTTAACAGCATGTCTTGGAGATCCTTCTAGTCACTGCATATAAACCTAATTCACTTGTAACAGCTGCATTATATTCAAGTATAAATGTACTAGTTTTAAGTTTCACTATCCTAAAGCTGCAGTACTACACATCTTGGTACATATATGTACACATACACAAATATGTTGTTAGAATATATGCTGGATTAAAGAATCTGCACACATATTTGGAGAAAGTTATGGGAGAAATACAAGAGGCCTTGAGGGTGCCTGAAGCCACAGGATCATCTTTAGTAATAAGGATCATCTTTTGTTCCCCAGGTACTCTGAAGGGCAATTCCAACAGAATGTACATTCCATGGCATCTGGGACTTTGATGCATTGCCCCAGAAGATAATACCAGTACCTACAGCATGTTCACCATGTTCACTGGTCAAGTGGACATTCCTCAACCAGAATGCAAACATTTCCGTTGGTTTTAGAAAGCCCTGAAAGCAGCTTCTCTTTGAAATTTCTGAGTTATCTGGGATTGCTGTGGGCTCTTGAATTTCCATTCCATTTCCTTTCCCAAGACGCCAACTTGAGCACCTCCAAACATCCTATGACTTAGGTCCTTTTGAGACTCAAACCACTTACCAGTCCCAAGAGAGTTTAAAGATTCTGAAATTCAGAATTGCTTTTTTGAAGTGACCAGAGGTAAGATCCCACTGTACCAAAAAGGGAAAGACATCCTTTGAAGCTAAATTGAACTAGATGGTTTCCTGAAGAATGAGACTGGGCGCGGTGGCTCACACCTGTAATCCCAGCACTTTGGGAGGCCAAGGTGGGCAGATCATTTGAAGTCAGGAGTTCAAGACCAGCCTGGCCAACATGGTGAAACCCCATCTGTACTAAAAATACAAAAAAAAAAATTAGGTGGGCCTAGTGGCGGGCAACTGTAATCCCAGCTACTCAGGAGGCTAAGGCAGGAGAATCACTTGAACCCGGGAGGTGGAGGTTGCAGTGAGCTGAGATATCCCCACTGCACTCCTGCCTGGGTGAAAGAGCAAGACTCTGTCTCAAAAATAATACCAGTAATAATAATAAATCAATAAAAATCAGGTAAATGGAGTTGGGCAGAATGGTGCATGCCTAGAGTCCCAGCAACTTGAGAAACTGAGTCAGAAGGATTACTCGAGCCCAGGAGTTCAAGGCTGTTACCCGCTATGATTATACCTGTGAATGGCTACTGTACTGCAGCCTGGGCAACATAGCAAGACCCTCTTCTCAAAATAAAATAAATAAAATAAAAATCAGGTGAATGGTTAATTCCAAAAGTGAAGGGGTTGTGAAAATCAAAAGAGAGATACAGGGTTTCTGGAATGTTGGCAAAGTTTTTTGTTTTGTTTTGTTTGTTTGTTTGTTTGTTTTTGAGACTGAATTTCTCTCTTGTTGCCCAGGCTGGAGTGCAATGGTGCGATCTCGGCTCACCGCAACCTCTGCCTCCTGGGTTCAGGCGATTCTCCTGCCTCAGCCTCCCGAGTAGCTGGGATTACAGGCATGCACCACCACCCCAGCTAATTTTGTATTTTTAGTAGAGACAGGGTTTCTCCATGTTGGTCAGGCGGGTCTTGAACTCCTGACCTCAGGTGATCCGCCTGCCTCAGCCTCCTAAAGTGCTGGGATTACAAGCGTGAGCCACTGCGCCCGGTCGGCAACGTTTTCTTATCCTTAGTGGTGATTATATGGATTATATAGTAGTGAATATATGGATTCATTTTATAAGTATTTATTCAAATCTACATATATATCTTATAAACTTTCTGCATGTATGTTATGCCTCACAGTTTTGAAATGTTTAATTAGTAAACAGTAGAAAATTGATATAATAATCATAAGCATACATGCATCCACAATACAATCTTCAACTATATCAAATAAATAGGAAAAAATACATAAATCAACAACTGTAGTTGGAAATGTTTTAACATGCATCTCTAAGAACTGTAGATCACATAGACCTGAAAATAGTATGGATAAGAATGAGCTAAAAAACAATTTTAAAAATATGTAGATCCAAAATAATCAGGGATTCTTTTTGAAAATACATGTAACACTTACAACAATAGACCATGCATTAGGCCATAAAGGAAGCATCAATAAATTTCAAAGATCCAATCCCATTCAGACAATGTTCTCCTACTACAATGCATCTTGGAATTAACAGTTGTAAAAATGATAGCTAAAATAAAATCCCACTTGTTTGGAAACTAAATCACATATTACTAGACCAGACTCTGCTTAAAAAATACTTAGAAGTGAATGAAACACTACATGACAGAATTTGTGTACTACAACAAAGCAGTACGTAAAGGCAAACTTAAGAGTTTTAAATACACTAATGATTAAGAAAGATTAAAATCAAATAAGCTGCCACAGGAGATACAACCTCACACTCTTCAGGATAGCTACTATCAATGACACACACACACACAGGGAGAGAGACAGAATGAATGTTAGTGAAGATGTGGAGAAATTGAAGCCCTTCTGAACTATTTGTAGGAATGTAAAATGATATAGCTGCTATGGGAAACCGTATGGCAGTTACTTAAATAACTAAAAATAGAATTACCATATAATCCAGCAATCCCACTTCTGGTATATATCCAAAAGAATTGAAAGTAGAAACTAGGCTGGGTGCGATGGCTTATGCCTGTAATCCCAGCATTTTGGGAAGCTGAGGTGGGCGGATCATGAGGTCAGAAGTTCGAGACCAGCCTGGCCAACATGGTGAAACCCTGTCTCTACTAAAATACAAAAATTAGCTGGGTTTGGTGTCACGCGCCTGTAATCCCAGCTACTCAGGAGGCTGAGGCAGGAGAATTGCTTGAACCCAGAAGGTGGAGGTTGCAGTGAGCCAAGATCACAGCAATGTACTCCAGCCTGGGGGAGAAAGCAAGACTCCTTCTCAAAAAAAAAAAAAAAAAAAAAAAAGAAAGAAAACAGAAACTCAGACAGATATTTGTACACTTATGTTCTTAGCAGCATTGTTCCTAATAGTCAAAAGGTCAAAACAACCCAAATGTCCATTGATGGACAATGGCTAAACAAAATATTCCATTTTCGTAATATTCCACTGTAGTATTCACATACAATAGAATATTATTTATCCTTTCTAAAAAGGAATAAAATTGTGGTACATAATACAATATGGATTAACCTTAATAACATTGTGCTGGCCGGGCGTGATGTCTCACGCCTGTAATCCCAACACTTTGGGAGGCTAAGGCGAGCAGATCACCTGAGGTCAGGAGTTCGAGACCAGCCTGGTCAGCATGGTGAAACCCCATCTCTACTAAAAATACAAAAATTAGCCAGGTGTGGTGGTAGGTGCCTGTAATCCCAGCTACTTGGGAGGCTGAGGCAGGAGAATCACTTGAACCTGGGAGGCAGAGGTTGCAGTGAGCCGAGATCATGCCACTGCACTCCAGTCTGGGCGACAGAATGAGACTTCCTCTAAAAAAAAAAGGAACATTGTGCTAAGTGAAATAAACGAGTCACAAAAAGACAAATACTGTATGATTCCACTTCTATTAGATACCTAGTCAAATTTATAGAGACTGAGGGCAGAATGGCAGTTTCCAGGGATTAGGGATGAAGGGAGATGGAGAGTTATTAGTGAGTGGGTATAGAGTTTCAATTTTGAAAGATGAAGAGTTCTGGAGATGGATAGTGGTGACGGTGACGGTTCCATAATAGTGTGAATGTACCTACCACCACTGAACTGAACACTTCAAAATGGTTCATATGGGCTGGGACGGTGGCTCACACCTGTAATCCCAGCTCTTAGGGAGGCAGAGGTGGGAAGATAGCTTGAGCCCAGGAGTTCGGGATCTGCCTGGGCAATATAGTGAGACCCCATTCTCCATAAAAAGGGAAAAAAAAGACAAAAACAAGATATAAAATGGTTCATATGCCAAATTTTATGTTCTGTGTGTTTTACCACAATTAAAATTTTTTATGGAAAACAAAAACAAATGTTCTGGCTTCCAGATTCCTATAGAATAATGCCAGTTACCTAAATTTGAATCTCTTCACATATCCTATAAACAAACAAAACTAAGGAGAACAAATAAAACCATCCATGGCTACAATATAATTTACAGGCAGAGAAAATTATAAACCCCATTTTATATAAAAGCAGGTATATACATCCAAAACCAGCAGATCCAGTTACAGAGCCATGCTCTAGAAGAGAAGCCAAGATGGGACAGAAAGGCTAAACCACCACCAGAAAAAGAGAGTCCCATCTTGAGTGGAGAAATACCGACAATATGTCTGAGATCTGGTAGATGCAAGAACTGAGATGTATTTTAAAAGGGGGTGAAATTGTTTGAGACTGGAAATGGCAATGTTGCAAAGGCAGGAGGAAAGAGGTGACTTGAGGGGGAGGTACCCCTTCAGGGCTTCATGGTGAAGAGAAAGGAAGCAAGCAGTGAATAACAGTACCAGGCTGGGCACAGTGGCTCACTCCTGTAAACCCAACATCATGGGAGGCCGAGGTGGGCGGATCTTGAGCTCAGGAATTTGAGACCAGCCTGGGCAACATGGCGAGACCCCCATCTCTACAAAAAAATTAAAAAAATAAATAAATAAATAAATAAATAAAATAATAAAATAAAATAGAATAGAATAGAATAAAATAGAATAAAATAAAAAGCTGAGTGAGGTAGTGCACACCTGTGATCCCAGCTACTCTGGAGGAGGCTGAGGCAGGAGGATCGCTTGAGCCCAGGAGGGAGGGGTTGCAAAGCTAAGATGGTGCCACTGCACCCCAGCCTGGGAGACAGAGACAGACCCTGTCTCAAAAAGAAAAAGAAAATTAATAGTCTCACTGATATAAAAGAAAATCACAAAATCACAAGATATCAGCCTGTGCTCCACTCTCCAAAAAAGGGCTTCCTATTTGAGGGAAAAATCCATTTTGTTCTACCAACAAAAGAGGGCACTCCAGTCAGGCACAGTGGCTCATGTCTAATTCCAGCACTTTGGGAGGCCAAGGTGGGTGGATCACCTGAGGTCAAGAGTTCGAAACCAGCCTGGCCAACACGGTGAAACCCCGCCTCTACTAAAAATACAGAATTAGCCGGGCATGGTGGCGCATGCCTGTAATCCCACCTATTTGGGAAGCTGAGGCAGGAGAGTCGCTTGAACTGGGGATGCGGAGGTTGCACTGAGCCGAGATCGCGCCATTGCACTCCAGCCTGGGCAACAAGAGCGAAACTCTGTTTCAAAACAAAAACAAAAACAAAACGAAAACAAAAATAACAGGGCGCTCTTCAAGTAAGAAAGCTGGTAAGGCACCCAAACTACTGCCTCATTTGTAATTGCTGAAACTGGAAAATAAAACATTTCAAAATGCACAGAAAATTGCAGACATAGTATATAGAAAAATGTTAAGTGAAAATCAATATTTTTTTGAAAACTAACCATGAAACCAGAAAACTGAAACACAGTACTCCAGCCTAAATTAGATAACCTTAAGCAATCATCTGGTAACATGAAAAAAATGCCATGAATCAGAAAAATAACTCAGAACAGAAATGGACAAAGAACAAAATAACTAAGCAGTTTGTAAAAAAGCAGGAGAAATGGAAGAAAAAAAAATCTCTGAAAAGAAAACTAAATCATAAGGAAAGCTTTTCCAAAGAGGAAAAACTTTTACTTAAAATATAATAACTGGTATCGAGGAAAGGTATTAAAACAGCCAATAAAATAAAAATAAAATCAAGAAAGCAATTCAAAGGATCAGAGAGAAAGTGGTATAGAAGCAAAGATCCAACATACATTGCAGTCCCTGAAGAAGAATAAAATAATGGAACCGATGTAAATCTTCAAAACTATAATAAAAGAAAACTTGGGTCTACACATTGAAAGGAAACCTAGGAAAATTTATATGGAATGATCAAGTCTAAGGTATTTCTTAGAACATCCATTAGATTTGAAAGAAAAAATCCTGTGGGCCTCAGTAAAAAAGGGCGAGAAGATACAAGTATACAGGTAACTGTTAGAACAAACACATGAACATACTGAACACTGAAAAAACTTTAAAAGTTGAGTTTGGTTGTTCTTGGTTTTTAAGCATTTCCTTACTTTCCAGCTCTACGAGATGCTCCACGTCCATATCTATATTTCCTGCCCAGTACTAAAATCAGCCATTTCTCCAAGGAGCCCTGTTTCCTTTTACCATGGAAAGGGAGCTGAACTTCAGCAGTGAAAAGGACTGGGGAGCGCCCGCGGGTCTCGAACCACCCAGAGAGGTAAAAAGGACCGGAGAGCGCCCGCGGGTCTCGAACAACCCAGAGAGGTTGTTGTTTCAATCATAGAATTGTCGAAGTAACCGCTGAGCTAAAGCCAGCCCGGAGGTCGCTTCCGGATTATATTTTCTTGACTGGTGAGAAAGACCTACGTCACAAAGAGTGAGTCAAAACAAGAGTGCTTCAGCATGACTCAGCGTCCAGGACTGTCCAACACGCCCCCGACCTCCAGACAGTTGAGGAGTTGTCCATCTGGGGACAAACAGCAGTGACAAGGACGTAGCCTTTCCTAATCCCTGGAGAGCTCTTCCGCAGTTGTGTCCTCGGCTTACTGTCTCCTTCTCAGCAGTCACCTGGTCCACAACTCTCGAAACGCCCCCACCTCCTTCCTTCCAGCCTTTGCGCTCCCAAAACAACCACGCAGGGTCACTTTGTGATCAAATCAACTTTTACAACTAGTGCTTGGGCCAGGGGAGTGGAGTCTTTACGAGGTGTAAATTGTATTTCAGACCTTATCTTAGAACTTCACTGCTAAACTAGACATTCCAACCCGGCCGGGCGCGGTGGCTCACGCCTGTAATCCCAGCACTTTAGGAGGCAGAGGTGGGCGGATCATGAGGTCAGGAGATCGAGACCATCCTGGCTAACACAGTGAAACCCTGTCTCTACAAAAAATACAAAAAATTAGCCGGGCGTGGTGGCGGGCGCCTGTAGTCTCAGCTACTCGGGATCCTGAGGATCAGGGATCCTGAGGCAGGAGAATGGCGTGCACCCTGCCCAGGTGAAACTTCCTGTTACTCTTTTTAATTTTTTTTAGAAACAGAATCTCCCTCTGTCACCCAGGCTGCAGTGCACTGGGTCCATCTAGGCTCAACCCATACGCCCCTCTTAGCCTCGCGAGTAGCTAGGACGACAGGCACAGGCCACTATGCCCAACTGATTTTTTTTTTTTTTTTGAGATGGAGTCTCGCTCTGTTGCCCAGGCTGGAGTGCAGTGGCACGATCTCGGCTCTCTGCAACTTCCGCCTCCCGGGTTCCAGCGATTTCCGGCTAATTTTTGTATTTTTAATAGAGACAGCGTTTCACCATGCTGGCCAGGCTGGTCTCAAACTCCTGAGCTCAAGTGACGCGCCCGCCTCGGCCTCCCAAAGTGCTAGGATTACAGGCGTGAGCCACCGCGTCTGGCTCTTTTCTTTTCTTTTCTTTTCTTTCTTCTTTTTTTTTGAGACGGAGTCTCGCTCTGTCGCCAGGCTGGAAAGCAGCGGCAGGATCTCGGCTCACTGCAACCTCCGCCTCCCAGGTTCAAGCGATTCTCCTGCTTCAGCCTCCCGTGCACCACCACGTTCAGCTAATTTTTGTCTGTTTAGTACAGACGGGGTTTCACCATGTTGGCCAGGATACTCTCGGTCTCTTGACCTCATGACCCACCTGCCTCAGTCTCCCAAAGTACTGGGATTACAGGCCTGAGCCACAGCACCTGGCCAAAATTTTTTTTCCTTTTTCTTTTTCTTTTTTGAGATGGAGTCTTCACTCTGTCGCCCAGGCTGGATTGCAGTGGCACTACCTCCGCTCACTGCAGTCCGCCTCCCGGGTTCAGGGGATTCTCGTGTCTCAGCCTCCCAAGTAGCTGGGACTACAGGCATGCGCCACCACACCTGGCTAATTTTTATATTTTTTAGTAGAGAAGAGGTTTCACCAAGTTGGCCAGGCTGGTCTCAAACTCCTGACCTCAAGTGATCCGCTGCCCTCAGCCTCTCAAGGGTTGGGGATTACAGGTGTGAGCCACCATGCCGGGCCTTTTTTATTTTTTATTTTCTGTAGAGACAGGATCTTGCTATGCTGCCCAGTTGACCTGGAACTGGCCTCGAGATCCTTCCGCCTTGGCCACCCAAAGCACTAGGATTACCCCTGTGAGCCTCCATGCCTGGCCTAAAAATTATTTCCATTTTTAATACTACAGGAACATCTATTCCTTTTATGTACACTGTAAACAGCTAACCTTTCTTCCCTAAATTCCTACTTTTCTCCAATTAACTACTGTTTATATTTCAGTATCCTTCCAGTCCTTTTCCTCAATCTGTGTATTTAACTGTACACAAAACATAATTTTTCTTGGCTTGCTGGGAATCCGGTTGTTGGATATTGTTTACCTAACAGCATGTCTTGGAGATCCTTCTAGTCACTGCATATAAATCTAATTCACTTGTATTGTAACAGCTGCATTATATTCAAGTATAAATGTATTAGTTTTAAGTTTCACTAAGATAAAGCTGCAGTAATACACATCTTGGTACATATATGTACACATACACAAGTATGTTGTTAGAATATATGCTGGATTAAAGAATCTGCACACATATTTGGAGAAAGTTATGGGGGAAATACAAGAGGCCTTGAGGGTGCCTGAAGCCACAGGATCATCTTTAATAACGATCACCTTTTGTTCCCCAGGTACTCTGAAGGGCAATTCCACCAGAATATACATTCCATGACATTTGGGACTTTGATGCATTGCCCCAGAAGATAATACCAGTACCTACAGCATGTTCACCATGTTCACTGGTCAAGTGGATATTACTCAACCAGAATGCAAACATTTCTATTGGTTTTAGAAAGACCTGAAAGAGGCTGGGCGCAGTGGCTCACGCCTGTAATCCCAGCACTTTGGGAGGCTGAGGCGGGCGGATCACGAGGTCAGGAGATCAAGACCATCCTGGCTAACATGTGAAACCTCGTCTCCACTAAAAATACAAAAAAAAATAGCCGGGCCTGGTGGCAGGCGCCTGTAATCCCAGCTACTCCGGAGGCTGAGGCAGCAGAATGGCGTGAACCAGGAAGGTGGAGCTTGCAGTGAGCCGAAATAGCGCCATTGCACTTCAGCCTGGGCAACAGAGCGACTGTCTCAAAAAGACCTGAAAGCAGCTTCTCTTTGAGATTTCTGAGTTATCTGGGATTGCTGTGGGCTCTTGAATTTCCATTCCATTTACTTTTCCAAGATGCCACCCTGAGCACCTCCAAACACTCCATGACTTAGGTCCCTTTGAGACTCAAACCACTTAACCAGTCCCAAGAGTTTAAAGATTCTTAAATTCAGAATTGCTTTTTAGATGTGACCAGAGGTAAGATCCCACTGTACCAAAAGGGGAAAGACATTCTTTGAAGCTAAATTGAACTAGACGGTTTCCTGAAGAATGAGGCCAGGGCTGGTGGCTCACACCTGTAATCCTAGCACTTGGGGAGGCTGAGGCAGGCTATCACTTGAGGTCAGGAGTTCAAGACCAGCTGGCCAACACGGTGAAACGCCATCTCTTCTAAAAATACAAAAAAATTAGCCGAGGACAGTGGCAGCCACCTGTAATCCCAGCTATTCAGGACGCTAAGGCAGGAGAATCACTTGAACCTGGGAGGTGGAGGTTGCAGTGATCTGAGATCGTGCCACTGTACTCTAGCCTGAGTGACAGTGACACTCTCTCAAAAAAAAAAAAAAAAAAAAAATACTGAACCATGGAAGGAACTCACTGAAACCTCCAGCCTGCCTTGAAAGGGGTAACAAAAGACCTAGTCAACAAGACTGTCACCCAAGGGGCCTGAAGTGCACATAATCCTGCCAAGGAAAGCACGCACCAATCTGCCCCCCAATTGCCCAATACTTAGTGTATCTAAAACTTTGAGCCAGGCCTTCAGCCCATAGGTGAAGATACATTCAGTGTTCCCAGTGGCAAGATTCAGCATCAGAAATTAGACAAAGCGCATGTCTTACATTAAGGGAATTTTGTACAAAAGTCCAAAGGGAGGTGTATGGTGCTTTGTGGTTCAGATACTACAGAAAGGTGAGGAGCTTAATGGGGCAGAGAATGAAAACCAGCTATATGGTGGCAGCCTTGCTATCCCAGATCCATTTACAGATCCATTTTTTCAGAGTACAGAACCAGCAAATTACAGGTTTCATCTGCTTGAAGTTAATGTGACTGTAGTTCTTCGTGTACGTATGGCTATTTTTTTTCCTCTGCATCCCCTTGACTTGGCATAGTACTTGATCCAGTGGATATCTCAAAGTTTTCTGAGTTTCTGTTCTGAGTTTACCAGTCTGTGCCATCTAATTCTCAAATTAGACCAAGGTAGGGAAGACAGCTAGCTGCTTCTCAGTGGTTTTCAATGTGGGTAGGGAGGGATTTTGCCTTTCTCAGGGGCATAGACATTTTTAGTTGTCACAATTGTGGAAGAGGGTGCTACTGGCATCTAGCAGGTAGAGGCCAGGGATGAAGTTAATCATAAGTCAAAATCAAAATAATAAACATCCTACAATGCACAGCATTGGTTTCTACAACAAATGATAATCGGGCCCAAAATCTCAACAGTGCCAAGATTAAGTAATCCTGTGTCTAGCAGACAGTAAGAAAAACCCTAAGGGCCAGGTGCAGTGGCTCACGCCTGTAATCCCAACACTTTGGGAGGCCGAGGCAGGTGGATCACCTGAGGTCAGGAGTTCCAGACTAGCCTAGCCAACATGGTGAAACCCCATCTCTACTAAAAATACAGTATTAGCCACTTGAAGCCAGGAGGCGGAGGTTGCAGTGAGCCAAGATTGTGCCACTGCACTCCAGACTGGGCGATACAGCAAGACTGTCTCAAAAAAAAGAAAAAAAAAAAGAAAAAAGAAAAACATTGTGTTCAATCCTGAGCTCTGCTGTTCCAAAAACAAAAGATCAAAGGAGTCTGAAATGATAGGAATCATTTTGGTTCAGACTTCTCTGGACATAGATCCCTTATCAGAGGAAAACATAACTCATGCTAAAAAAAAAACCTAGGCAAAAATAAGATTTAAAATGGAAGAATAAAATACTCTATATGGAAATCCTCAGCATGAGAAGGAAAACAAATATTCACAGGCAAGATTATGGAATGTTCCCACCAAATGTAAAACAGGCCCAGTCAATGCCATTTATTATACATGTTGAACAGCTTCTAAGACCCAAGGGCTCCCATAGTAAGGTTTTGGGGATTTTTTGTTTTGTTTTGTTTTTCATTTTCTTTTTTGCATCAAACAGGTTCTTCCAAAGCCTGCTCACAAGGAAGACAAAAACATAAATCTTCAGGAAAATGAAACAAGAGAAGCTGAAACAATCTACACCTGAATGTTAAAAAAACTCATCAGACACAAACCCCACCAAACACTCATCCCATTTAATTTCCTGTTACATGCTCTGAGGAAGCCAAGAACATCAGGCCCCAGGGCAGCAATGCTCTAGGATTCCAGCTCGGACCCCCTCTATGTGACAGATTCATGCACACACATCCACACACCATAGAACCAGGCAGAAATACACATGCATGCACAGGTGGCTAGAGAACCATAGGGCGGGATGGGAAAAAGGGCTGGTCAAGGATATGCAATCAACTGGAAACTGGGACCTAGAGAATGCTTCTGTTGCAGGATGAACATGAGTTAAAATTAAAACAAAGGCAGAACACAGGATAAAGGTGGGATGCTCAGACAAGAGGTTGGATAGATGGAGAGATAAAGATGCAGGGGGAGTTTTGGGAAAGCAGCCTCAGAAGGGGAGGTTTTTCTTTACTGGGAACTCAGGTGGGCAGGGGTCCTACGAATCCAGTGATGTACTGGGGCTGAAGCAATATGCCACAGCATTACCTCTGCAATCTGTGCCCTCTCCCAAAGTAGAGGGAAACCATGAGCCCCCACCCTCTATCCCTCCCCATTGACACTCTTAAGAACTTTCCCATTACCCAAAAAGAAATGACCCCTGACTACACACACACAAACAAAGTTAGGTCCAGCATAGGCCAAAGTTAGGCCAAGCATAGAAAGTCTCAGTAACTCTTCTTGGTGGAACCAAAGCCAGAGAAGCCCATCACAGCTGCCATCTCATCGTCCTCCTCAAATGTCAAGTCCTCCTCAGCCCTCCTTTTCTTCTCCTTCTGTTTCTCTTTCTTGTATGCTTTGGCCTTTTCCTCCTGGAGGGAAAAATCACTCAGAATCAGTTTAGACTCCTCAGCCAAATGTTGTTTATAACAACAACTAACATTCTGGGGCATGCAGTACATGCCAGAAATTGCTCTGAGGTACTTCATGTATATTATACTAAGATCTCTAATATGGGGATACTGAGGCACGAAGAGGTTATATAACTTGCCCGAGATTCACAGCCAGTAAGTGGAAGAAACAGAATTCTGACCCAGTCAGCCTGATTTCATGGGCCTCTTTAGGATTAGGTACATTTAGTTAATTCCTCTTGTAGTTAAAAAAAAAAAAAATTATGGGGGAGGCTATGCATGTTGTGGGGGACAGTGGGTATATGGGAAATCTTTATACCTCCCTCTCAATTTTGTTGCAAACCTAAACTCCTCTAAAAAAAGTTAAGTCTTTTTAAAAAATTAAATCAAAGAATACAGATGAGACAGTCCTCAACTTATGATGCTCTGACAAGATTTTTCAGTTTTACAATGGTGAAAAACTGACACGCATTTGAAACTGTACTTCAAGCATCCATACAACCATTGTTTTTCACATTAGTATAGTATTCAATAAATTAATGAGATGAATACTTTATTATAGAATAGGCTTTGTGTTAGATAATTTGGGTCAATTGTAGGCTAATGTGATCTGAGCACATTAAGGTAGGCTAGGCTAAACTACAGTAGGTTAGGTGTATTATGCATTTTTGACGTATGATATTTTTAACTTGATGATAGGTTTATCAGTAGGTAACCCCATCAGAAGTTGAGAAATATCTGTATCACCAAAAAAAAATTTTTTTAAAAATTACAAAAAAAAATAAGGCCCAGAGAGTCTAGGAGAAAAAAGTAGTTTCAGAGCCATTTCCTTCAGATCATGAGAATCCTAAACAAAGGCAACAAATGTTTCCGCTAATATACAGAACTCAGGAGATACAACTCTGGGAGTGGGAGTAGGAGTGGGATGAGGATAGGGTCTCCCATGATTCATAACATAAAACTCAAATCTGGGGGAGAAGGGAAGGATAGGAGAGCCTTACCTCTTCTCTGAGCTCCTTCATCCTTTCCTCAAAATCATAATCCTTCTGCTTCTCTTCCATCTTCTTCTTGTTGACCTCGAAACGTTTCTTCACCTGATCTAGGGTGGAACGTTCCACACGCATAGACATGCCCAGGTTTCTCTGATCTGGATGGGGTCAACAGTGAAGGCAAGTTCATTACAACATCCTCAGCCCCTCAAAAAGTATTTTCCTGACTTCTCTGACATCTCATATGACATCTCATAAAACACACAGCAAAAATAATTATGGCTAAAAGAAACTCCCTTGGCCAGCTGGGTCCAGGAGCAGCACATGGTTTGGGTGCTGTTGAAAGCCTCATGGCCTCCAGAATGAGGCCGCTTACCTCATGGCCTCCAGAAATACTACATAATGAAGTAAAAGATGGCCTGTGCTGAAACAACTGGAGAGTTCTAATAGGGGCATCAAAAAAGAGCCCAATAGAAACTACCCTTCTTACTCCAGCCATCTTTTGATGAGTAAAAAGAAGAAGAAAAAAAAAAAACTACCCTTCCATTCCACCCCACCTCCAAAACTCAATTCCAGCCCTAGTCACAAGCTACCTCCAAGCCTTACGTTTCTTTCCATTAATGTGATCCAGAAAGTTGATGGAGTCCTTCACCACACAGTCACAGACATTGCAGTAATATCTAACAGGAAGAAACAGCACCTGAGTCAAATATGGTTTTAAGGATCTTATCATTTTCAACCAAGAAACTCAAATTTTTAGGTAAACTTCTTTTAGAAGTGTTAAGCCTTCATTTCTATAAAGCCTTAGCTTAAGAGAGAGTATAGCAGTCATCCTCCAAGACAGCCCCAGGATGAGCCCCACCCTCTTGGTATTCCTACTCTGTGTAGTCTCTTCCCAATTCGTACTAGAGTTGGTCTGTTTGGCCAATAGAATATGTCAAAAGTAGTATCTTCCAAAATTAGGTTATTTCAAAAACCATGCCTTCTGTCTTTGTTTAGGTTACTTGCTCTGGGGAAGCCAGTTGCTTTATTGTGAGCAGTCTTATAGAAAGGTCTATGGGGCGGCCGGGCATGGTGGCTCATGCCTGTAATTCCAGCACTTTGGGAGGCCGAGGTGGGCGCATCACCTGAGGTCAGGAGTTCGAGACTAGCCTGACCAACACGGAGAAATCCCGTCTCTACTAAAAATACAAAAAAATCAGGTGGTGCATGCCTGTAATCCCAGCTACTTGGGAGGCTGAGGCAGGAGAATCGCTTGAACCCAGGAGGCGGAGGTTGTGGTGAGCCGAGATCACACCATTGCACTCCAGCCTGGGCAAGAAGAGTGAAACTCCATCTCAGAAAAAAAAAAAAAATAATAAAAATAAAAAAGAAAGGTCTATGGGGCCAAGAATTTAGGCTTCCAAACCACAGGCATGTGAGAGAGCTTGGAAGCAGATCCTCCAGCCCCACTTAAGATTCATATGAATGCAGACCTACCTTGCCAACTCCTTGATTGCAGCTTCATGAAGACCCTGAGCCAGAACCACCTAGGTAAGCCACTCCCAGATTCCTTACCCAAAGAAACTGTGAGTGGTGTAGTTTATGCTGCTAAGCTTTGGGTTAATTTGTTAATTTACATAACAATAGATAACTAATACAGACAGGAATGGACAAGAGTGGGTTTATTAAGCAGCTCAGAGAAGTGTCACTCAGTGCTATCTGTGTTGCTCTCCTGCCAGAAAACCTAACTGGACAGAGAAGCAGTGAGGCGCAAAACGGTGACAAGCTCTTGTGGGACCCTTCTTCCTATAGGTTACAGTCTTGGAAGAAGGTGTACAATCAGGCATCCATAACAACTACAGCCTTTGCAGTCAGTCTGGAACCTCAAACCCCCCTTCTTCACCATTAACAACTCCTAGGCTCTATTCTAGCTCCACCTAATTTCTCTCCTAGAAATCTCCTCAGTAGTCCTTTCCTTCATTTCTTCCTCTGACAGATCAAATAATCCCTTTTGATAACAAGTATAATGGCAACAAAAAATTTAAAAAATATATTAAGTAGTAGCTGCAGTGTTCATAGTATGATTTTTGTTTGTTTGCTTTGGTTTTTTAAATTGAGACAGGGTCTCACTGTGTTACCCAGGCTGGTCTTGAATTCCTGGGCTCAAGCAATCCCCCTGTCTTGGCCTCCCAAAGTGCTGGGAATACAGGCGTGAGCCACCGTACTCAGCCAATGCTAATAATATGAAGAAACCCACTGAGTGACCACTCCTAGAGACACACACTATCATGTCAACTTGAGACCTTGGGAGACACAGAAAAATATAAAGATGGAATTACAGGCAAGAAGGACGTAATCCTGGGGCCAAGGACCTTCCTCAACACTTCCTAAAACCAAAATAGGTGGCTTATTAGATGCATTCTTGGCTGCAGAGGAAAAATGATAAGCAACTCACCCTCCCATCTCAGATTGAGGGGTTGTCTTGGTAATGACAATTGTCTTCCCAAGCTTGGATTCCAAGTCCACCTTGTAGTCCCTATGCCGTAAAAGCTCTCGCTTGACAGGCTGCACTGGTTTTCCTGAAACAGAATGGGGAAGGAAGTCCCTTCAATATTATAGTTCCTCAACCAGAAAGGAAAAAAAATGCATGAAACCCAAAATTCAGGTCTACTCATTTCAAAATCATTCCTGAAAGTACACAACAGGCCGGGCGCGGTGGCTCAAGCCTGTAATCCCAACACTTTGGGAGGCCGAGGCGGGCGGATCACGAGGTCAGGAGATCGAGACCATCCTGGCTAACACGGTGAAACCCTGTCTCTACTAAAAATACAAAAAATTAGCCGGGCGTGTTGGCGGGCGCCTGTAGTCCCAGCTACTCGGGAGGCTGAGGCAGGAGAATGGCGTGAACCCGAGAGGCGGAGCTTGCAGTGAGCCGAGATGGCGCCACTGCACTCCAGCCTGGGCGACAGAACAGAGAAAGACTCCGTCTCAAAAAAAAAAAAAAAAAAAAAAAAAGAAAGGACACAACAGACACTTAAAGTAGCAGCTAGGGAGAATCTCAACACAGGAAAAAATCATAAGCAATCCTCAACTCTCTACAGCTTTTCTCCACTTTAAAGCCAGCAAATCTAAAAGCAGTATGTTTTATATTCATTGATTAACTGAATTGTGGGAGAGAATTTCTGAAGTGTTACTAGAAGCAACTTTTTCAAAACAGGAGCAAGGACATTCAAGAATGCTTTCAGGCAGGTACCCTAGGCATAACAGAAAGGAACCTTCTGAGAGCTGGGCAAATTTATAAAAGGGACCAACATCTAGGAAATGCCTGTTACATGTCAAGCACTATTTATTTTACATATTAAATAAAAAATGAAAGAGTTAGTGAGTGCAAGGTGGCCTGGAGGTATAGGGAAAGAAGAATGTAAACGTTTGAAACAGATGACAAAATAAGACATTTCTTTATGCGATCTCTTAACCAGGAGAGAAGCACCAACTCCCTGACGTACAAGGCACAGAGAAACAGCACTACTAAGCACTAGCTGAAAGAATCACAGATCCTGCAAAGTACTCCGGCTTTTCTCAGACTATATGGGAGGGTCTTGATTGGGCCAGGAATGTTCTCTCCCTTAAGAAATTTCAAGGGAAAGAGGGGGGTCACTGATAGCGGTAATGCACAGCAGCAAAATACTCTACTTAACTTCTCTGTCACTACTAAGGATTCCGTTATCTTCTCTGTACTTCAGGAAAGCATTAAACGAGCCAAGCAAAGGGTGGGCAAGGAAGCAGAGTGAAATAGAGCTGAAGAGCATCTCAAAACTACTTACTTCAGCCCACCTCCTCGCTCTCATTTTGTAAATGTAGAAACCTAGGCCCAGGGAAGCAGCACTCTGCCAGAGCTTACACCGCGTGGGAAGGCAGCGCACTTCAACTCCCACCCGCTCTCCATCATCGCATCGCCTCTGTGATACCCTTAGCCCTTGATGTAGTTAGCACCCACCATCTTTCTTTTCTCTCTCTTCTGTGAGCCTCTTCTCGGCGAGTTTCTCGTATTCATCTTTGTCCCACTTTCGGCGAAAGTCCAAGTTTTTTGTCTGTGGGGGTGGGGGGGGGGAAGCGTCAAGATCCGTCGCCGTGTCTGGACCCCTAGAGAAGCAGGGAACCGCGCCCTCGCGGTCCAGGCGGCTACAGGACCTTTTGAAAGCGAAGCCTCTTTGGACTGCACCAGAAGGCTGAGGTAGCCTCAAGACCCCAACCCGAGAAACCTCCGCGATTCCACTGACCCTTTGCCAAGGCCTATACTGGGGAGTTCTTGAACCTGAACCCTGGGATCTCGAGGAGATATCGGAAAGTCACTCGGGTGCAGGAGTTTGTCTCTATTCAGTTCTGAAAAACCATTCTCCACCCCGCAAAACCTCCTCCTCAGACACAACACCTACCCCGCTGCCCGACGCCATCTTCACAGCGAAGTGAAAGGCGAGCTGAAAAATGCCGTAAAAAGCGGCTTGGAGCCGTAAGGCAAAATGGCCCTCCAATAAGCTTGGAGCCTTGTGTTCTAAACGAGCTAAGGACTGGAGGGCTTCTAAAACAGGCTTGTTGGCCCCGCCTCTGCTCCAAGGAAACAGCGCAAGCGCAAGAGGAGCATGAAGCAACACGGAAGTAAGGGCGCCTGCAAGCGTTTTTTGCCTTGAATTTCAAAACAAGCATTGAAGGGTCAAGATTTAGTTCAACTATTTTACAAACAAGGAAACTGAGGTTCGCAAAACAGTGGTCTCTGATCTAGTCTAGCAACTTTGCGTCCACTGCCAAGAATTTCTAAACCTTTTTTAAGGCCGAAGCGCCATTCTAGATGCCTCTCATTCACCTGCATGCACTAGGGATATGACCCTAAACTACACTGAAACGTTTGCAACAGAGGCACCCTTCCCGACGCACATATAAAAAGCATGTTTTGCACTTGGGCTCTTTTCGTTGAAGCAATGCTACCACCCTTTGGTTCACTCATTTTTCCATCATCTGGGGAACTTTATAGTAGAACATAATTTAATCAACATAATTGGATTTGGAAAGGCCAGCCATCAACAACACTCTAGAGAGAAGCACTGTGGCATACTGGCTCACTATATGTTCATTTTAGCAATAAAACTACCTCTTAGCCGGGTGCAGTGGCAAATGCCTGTAATCCCAGCACTTTGGGAGGCTGAGGTGGGTGGATTATGAGGTCAGGAGTTCGAGACCAGCCTGGCCAAGATGGTGAAACCCTGTCTCTACTAAAAATACAAAAATTAGCCGGCTACTTCGGGAGGCTGAAGTAGGAGAATCTCTTGAACCCGAGAGGCGGAGGTTGCAGTAAGCCAAGATCACTCCACTGCACTCTAGCCTGGGTGACAGAGCAAGACTCCGTCTAAAAACAAACAAAAAAACTACCTCTTGAGGAGACGGGGAAAGAGGGAGAAACTGTGGCTGCTCATCACTGAATACAGAAGCATCATCCCAGGGAGGTTACTTCTACCTCACAGAATTCTCCAGTGTACACTCAAGCATTTTCTATGGTCTATGCAAACCAAGCCCTTGATAACAATAACAAATTACCCAAACTACTACACTTAGTATTTTATTTAACATGTTATCCAACCACTTCTAAAACAGCCTCCATGGCACGGCATGGAATAGTTAGAGCAGTGATTCTGGCACAGGAAATGGTCTCTAAAATCTCAAAATATCAGATCTCTATCTTGTCAAGTCATCTATTAAGTTCAATGTTCAAGATTATCAAGCATACAGCCCCACTCTTCTATTGTTAGCAATGGATGGGCTAGAGAGATGTCAAATCAACATGGGTACTGCCATGCCTTTAGGATAGCATCTGTCCTCAAAGCTGAAAGCAGCCATTGCCCCTCTTTGCTGTCTTCCAAAAACTCCCCAGACAGGCCAATGGCTGATTGTGGACAAATTCACCAGAATCTGGTTCCGTAGCTACAGCAGAAGGCTAAGTATCTGGTTTCTGATCTCAATGGTTCAGAATCCTCAGCCTGAGGTGACTCTCCCAGAGCCTTGCTCACACCAACAATCTCAGTACCTCTTGACAACATTCGGTGGCACTTCAAATTTGCCTCTGCAGCTAAAGCATGTCTCTTTCACATACCAGCCATCTGCACCCATGCAGAATAGCTGCTCACACTAGCCCAGGAGTCCTCAGGGTCTTCTACAGTTCTGCACCCAGGAAGAATGGAGGAGGCAGAAGGTACTTGTCACCCTTCCTGGCCAGTTGTTGTGAAGTCCATCACTCAATTCCAGAGGAATTCAGTTCTAGAGGAAACCTTTTCTACAAAGAGCAGCAGATGGGAATCAGGCAAGGATCAAGACTCAGACAGTCGCTTCTGAATTTCAGCCACAAGATTTTCCCGTTTAATGGCCACCTGAAACATAAGAGAATCCTCATGTGATAAACTAGAAAGTGATACCAGCTCCTTAGCCACTGTTTTTCCAGATTTGTTTTACTCTGCATCTGCTCCCATTACTTACACAACCAGAAGGGAGTAGTGTGGGTTGACCTGAAGAATGTATACTCTCAAGACGAAAGGGAATCAAACACCTGATCTACGTCTATTATGTTGATTAGTCTCAAAATACCCATTTGGATTTCGTTTGTCTTTCTTCTGGCCACCCAGTCAATACTCACAGGCAGCAATGGTCATCTGGAGTGGGTGTTTGTTCATCTCTACCACTATTAACCATGAAGATAATTTCTCAGCCAGAAGATGCATATTTCTTACAGAATTTGGGAAAGGCAGAAACAATTCGTCCCTTCTACTTCTGCTGCCGCCACTCACCTCCTCTCTGCTGGCCACTGAACGGATCTTGATGACCCCTTCTTTCAGTTCTTGCTCACCAATAATGACCACCAGTGGAATGCCCGTGCTCTCACAATAGTGCAGCTGGGTTAATAGTTTGGGGTTGTTCTTGTATAGCATCTCTGCCTGAAATGGATCAAGACAGAGTAAGGGACTTAGAAGTGAACACAGCAACAAACCTCAGGAACACGGATATCCAAGAAAGCCAGAGATAAGTGGCTAGTCCTCCCACCCTAAAAAGCCACTCTAGTAGCTAGTAGACTAAAAAGGTTTTGAGTTCCACCCTAGACATAAGGTAGATATAGCCCTGGGTCCTAAATTCCACACATACCCAGATGGCTCAGATATCAGCTCCACCGTACCTTGATTCCAGAATCCCAAAGCTCTGCAATAAGCTTCAACCGTTCTTGGAGAAAGTTCTTCTGTGGTGTGGCCACAAACACTTGAGTCTCTGTAGTCCGCACCTTCTCACCTTTGGTCTAATAAGAGAGAAGAAAGTAAAACTAACAAAAACCTCCTTTCCACCAGCAATTCCAAAAATCAAGACAAAAAGAATCATCAGAAAACCACTCCAACTACACCTCCAGCAACAGGAGGGTTTTTAGGCCTCCAGCCCCACCTCACACCTACCTAGGACCTACCTTCATCCTCTGCTCCACAATGTAGAAGATTCGCTCAACCCCAATGCTGAGTCCCACACATGGCACCTTGTGACCCTTGGGGTGAAACATGCCCACCAGCCCGTCATAGCGCCCACCAGCAGCCACACTGCCCACATTCAGGGGATCCTCCCCAGCCTGAATTGGGGTCTGCAGCAGCACTGCTTCATAGATCACTCCTGTATAGTAGTCTAGGCCCCGAGCCAGGCTGAGGTCAAAGGAGATCTGTGGGGACAAGATTACAGTCAGTCCCAAACTAGACTCAGGACCCTGAGAGCCCTAGAGCTCAGCAGGAGATCCATTTGCAATTCAGCTTACCTTATCAGCAATTCCAAATGAAGTCAGGTATTCAAACAGCAGCTTCAGGTCTCCCAGGCCCTCCAGGGCCTGCTTGTTCTGGGATAGTCTGGGATCCTGAAACATTTGCTCTACTAGGGATACCCCACCTGGAGAGAAATAAAGTCTCTGCTGTTCACTCAGATGTGATTCATTCAAAATTATCCCTGATGTGCTCTAGCTAGTCTTCCTCATTTTCTTAAAAAAAAAAAAAAAAGATCCCAGTCTCACATGACAAGACCCTCCTCCTTTGCCTCTAGCTTTGCCATCTGAAGACACAAAGTCGTTACAATAAGAAAAAGAGAAATTAAATTCAGGACAGGCCCTGGAGCTTAGCATATCTACAGAAAAGAGTTGTTTCAGAGGTAGAATTTGAGCACGTCACCTTCAGCCTGGTTCTATCACAGCTCTGAAAACCCTGGTTCTTACCATGACATTGGACATAGTCCCCAATTCGATCAGCCACCTCAGGAGCCAGGCCTTTCTTCGCCACCATCTCATGTCTCACATCTTTCCAAGCCATCTGCATAAGCACCCAAACATTAGCCCAGCCCCAAGATCTTTCTTTCTCAAACTGAAACAGGACAACTCAACTTCCATTCAGTATATACATCACAAGTAGCTAACTGTATACTCAGCAAAGTCAGAGACAGCTTAAGAAATCCAGTCACAATCCCCACTGTATAGCATGACTCAGATCTTCCTTCAGAGTATGCCTCCTTACCTTCCACCCCAAAATAGCCCACTTGCAGCCATAACCTCCTTATTTTTCACTAGTGGTATGGATTTGAGGGCAGGGAAGAAGCTAGATAGGGTCTACTGAAGTATGTCTTCTTTGTTACCTTGTCTAGTTTATCTATGGAGGAGCAGATGGCACGGAACTTGCTTTCAGGAACACCACAGACAGCAAACATCCCATCCACAATCCGCCGGTCATTTACCTGAGAACTCAATGTCAGTGACCCAAGTGCTTATCAATGCCCTTCCACTCCAAACAATGGCAGTACCTACTTTCCTAACATATAAAAAGATGGAAATTTCACAGGAAGAGTACAGACATATAGGAAATACAACAGCTTTACTAGGAAAGTCCTAGAGTTGCAGGCTTAAAGGTTGGAGTCACCCAAGTTTGGGACTTGCATAAACAGTATTAGGCCAAATTCAGACTTCTCCCACAGTTCTCAGCCCTGGCCTCACCTTAATGAGAAAGTCTCCCAACTGCAAGCCACTTAGGATTTCACACATGATCTTCAAACACTCTGCATCAGGGATCATAGGGTCAAACTGACCAGCAATGTCAAAATCCTACAGCAAAGAAAAAGATGGGAAAAAACTTCCATTATCCAGCCAATTTCAAGGTTGTGGCCCCTAGAACTATCAAACTGTGCTGCTCCCATCAGGTCACTTACGCACTGGCAGAACTCCCTGTAACGGCCTTGGACTATGGCTGGGCTCTCTCGCCGCCACACCTTTCCAACATGATAACGTTTCATCTTCTTGACCTTATTCATGGCCAGGTAACGAGCAAAGGGAACCTCACATAAATGGGTTAAGGAAGAGGGGTACTGCATCCAAAGATTAGGCCCAGTATACAGACATTAGGGAGGACTGGGCCTATATCAACTGGATCTCATCCACTAGGGTGAGAACAAAGACCTTCCCTTTTTTCCACTATCCCCAAGACCTAGCAGTGCTTGGAATTCAATATATATTGAATAGTGTCAAATGAAGGAATCTCACCTAGCAAAACTAGAAGTTCAGCAGAAAGCAAGGGAAGTAGAGATAGAAGTGACCCAAGAACTAACTTCAGGTCTGGGCCATTTCTGCCCATTCAGATCAATTCCCGAACCATCTCAAAATAGTCAAGCTTCAGAACTTGGATTTGCCTAACAACTTCTAAGCTACTGGTTCTGAAAGTACAGGGAAAGGACTACGTGCATCTTAATTATAAAATGCAGATTGTAGGCCAGATGCAGTGGCTCACACCCATAACCCCAGCACTTTAGGAGGCCAAGATGGGACGATCACTTGAAATGATGAGTTTACGACCAGCCTGGGCAACAAAGACACCCATCTCCACAAAAAAAATTTTATTTTTGAGACAGAGTTTTGCTCGTCGCCCAGGCTGGAGTGCAATGGCGCAATCTTGGCTCACTGCAACCTCTGCCTCCTGGGTTCAAGTGATTCTCCTGCCTCAACCTCCCTAGTAGCTGGGATTACAGGCGCCTGCCACCACGCCCAGCTAACTTTTTAGGTCAAAAGAGATCTGTGGGGACAAGGTGACAGTCAGTCCCAAACTAGACTCAGAACCTGAGAGCCCCAGAGCTCAGCAGGAGCTGAGTAGAGATGGGGTTTCACTATATTGGCCAGGCTGGTCTTGAACTCCTGACCTCAGGTGATCCACCTGCCTCAGCCTCCCAAAGTGCCGGGATTACAGGCGTGAGCCACGTGCCTGGCCAAAAAAACAATTATTTAATACAAATTATTGAACCCCATTCCAGCTACAGAATTAGCTAAGAATCTCTGGGACTGGAGCCAAATGTCTGTGCTTCTGCAAGCTCCCCCAAAGGATTATGATACACACTACAGTTAAATGACAGGGCTCCAGGCCAGGCTCCCATAGCAGAACTGCCTTCTGGGAGAAACTAGAAGTATAGGCAATGGACCTCTAAGATCCCAAAGTCACTTTCTCCACTTTTGTCAGAGAAAGCCCTCTGGATTTGGAGACAGGTCAGGCTCCAGTACTCAAAAGGATACAGTAAGGTCATAGCGGAGGGACAACAGCTCTCCACCTTGATCCTTCAGATCATACATGAGCCCAGAGTCCTCTCCATACTTCTCAGTCAGCGTTTCCTATTGGGGTCACACAGAATGAGCCACAGTTCAAAGGATGACTCCAAAACACAGATGAGAAGCCCTTTGGGACATTGAAGGCCAGTGAAGAAGTGAGTGAGGTTGCACGTACTCTTTCTTCTCCCCTTACCTTCAGCTCAAATGCTGGGGTATCCATCCCCTTTGCTCCATGACGTTTAAAGCAGCTGATAACCAAATCAAGAATTTTCTCCCTCACAACCATATGCTGAGGACTAAGATCCCTGGTACCCTGAAAACCAAAAGCAGCCATAGTGAAAACAAAAACAAAAAATAAGTCCATTTCAGACAAGGAGTTAAACTACATTTATTATGTAATCTCAGGTCTGGAGCTGAAATCTATTGAGTTCAAATGACTCTGAGCCCCACCTAGTATCTCAAGAATAGTATATATTTTTAAAATTTACTGTAAAGGACATTAAAAGGGGTCAGAGAGACATGCAAGGCAGAGGTCAATCCTCCAAGGCACTCTAACAGGATAGGGTAGGCAAAAAGTATTACCTTTGGGGTCTTGATAATAAAATTTGGTTTCTCTTGATGTGCTTTCAGTTGGGATGTTAACACTGCCTCTGCAACCTGGCAGAAGAATGAATGTGAGATGTGGCTCCTCTGGACACTGGCCAGACCTGTGGCATCTCTGACCCTGTTGACCACCAACCTGCAAAGACTCTTCACCCTGAGCAACAGGAAGCCAAAGCACCATTTCATCTATCCCAATCTCAGTCCCACCCCAAAGAATCCATGTTGTATCTACAATTACACGTGTGATATATATGAGGTCAGGTCTTCACCACACAAGCTTCTTCACTGTATATGGAATTTTTTTTTTTTTTTTTTTTGAGACAGAGTCTCGGTCTGTTGCCCAGGCTGGAGTACAGTGGCACAATCTCAGCTCACTGCAACCTCTGCCTCCTGGTTCAAGCAATTCTTCTGCCTTAGCCTCCTGAGTAGCTGGGACTACACGCGTGCCACCACCACGCCCAGCTAATTTTTGTGTTTTTGGTAGAGATGGGGTTTCACCATGTTGGCCAGGCTGGTCTTGAACTCCTGACCTCGTGATCCAACCGCCTCGGCCTCCCAAAGTGCTGGGATTACAGACATGAGCCACCACGCTCAGCCGGATTTTTAATATTCTCAAATACTTTAAGAATCTGAGAATAATGA
Source organism: Hylobates moloch (assembly GCF_009828535.3). Lineage (NCBI taxonomy): Eukaryota > Metazoa > Chordata > Mammalia > Primates > Hylobatidae > Hylobates > Hylobates moloch. Next base: position 117,736,544 of record NW_026652281.1, on the reverse strand, counting down.
AGGCACTGAACAACCCACCACTACCAACACCAACCATTCAGGGGTAGGGATTATGATGATCTTCTCCAGGTCACGGTTCCTACTGAAACAGCAAAAATAATAATTTTTTTTTTTCAGATGGAGTCTTACTCTGTCGCCCAGGCTGGAGTGCAGTGGCACCATCTCAGCTCCTGCAACCTCCACCTCCCAGGTTCAAGCGATTCTCCTGTCTCAGCCTCCCGAGTAGCTGGGATTACAGGCGCATGCTACCACGCCCAGCTAATTTTTGTATTTTTAGTAGATACGGGGTTTCGCCATATAGATCAGGCTGGTCTCAAACTCCTGACCTCAGGTGATCCACCCCCCTTGGCCTCCCAAAGTGATGGGATTACAGGCATAAGCCACTGCGCCCGGACAAAAAGTAATAATTTTTAATAAGGTAGCACTGGTTATCAGGTTTAGAGATAGGAAAACCGTAACTTGAAGACAAGGGAACCAGCTCAAGGACACAGAACAAGCCTGTGGAATGACAAGATATGGATTTCTTGAATGAACTAAAAAACTCAGACTGGTAAGATGCTGTGATTGAATATTAATAAAAGATCTGTGCCCTATTGTTCACGATAGCACAAAGCATCTGCTAAGAGGGCATTAGAATCTTTCCGAAGTAAGGCAAAACTTAATCAGTGACATTACCAGCAAGCTGTATGCCCTTCCAAAAATAGAGGATGTGGTGGTTCCATACTATGGCGATTATCTGCCCTAAGAGAAGTCCAAGTTCAAGTCCACAATCCCTTATCTGCAATTCCAAAATCCAAAACTCTCTGACATCTGAAAATGTTTTTCTGAGATTCATTCTGAGGTAAATTCTAAGATGAACTCAGTCTACTTCTGGTCTTTAGTCATCTCATTTATTAGCAATATTCATACATTTTGCTTAAAAATATTACTGCTTGAGTCCAAGAGTTTCAGGAAAAAGTGTGGATATGAATTAAAATACTCCCTTACTACATATCCTTGTATAAGTCATTCATTTAATCTTGCAGCCTCCGTTTCCTCAACTGCAGAATGGAAATAAAAACTCCAACCTCTCAAGATTGCTCCAAGGATTAAATGACCAGGCATCCAAATCGCTTAGTTCAGTGTCAGTACATAGTGGGCACTCGATAAAAACCGACTGTGACACTACTGGAACACAGGCCGCGAGGCTATGCTTTCAGATCTGGAGGCCCTGCTGGGATAGACCAGAAATAATTATGTCTCGCTCACCTGGCTTTGGCAACGGACCGCCCCGGTGCACGAGGCGCAGGTCGGTCGCAGGAGCTGGCTGAGCAGCGCAGCCCAGGCCCTCCTGGGAAGAAGTCCGAGCAGGGGCATCGCGCCGCAGGACGCCGGCTTTCCGGGACAGGAACAAAAGGCCTGGGAAGGAGGCGGGTCAGATACCAGGAAGGGTGGAGGGCACTGCAAAGGCGGAACCCGCGCACCAGGGAAAACTCGGGCGTTTGCGCACCTCACCAGTCACGACGGCTGAGGTGGGAACCTCCCAAGTTCCCTTAGTAGCCAGCGTCGGCACTTCCGATAGGAGCCGGAAACAATTTTTGTGCTCGGCGGAGGCTCTCTAGGCGTGCCACCCAGCGACTCGATAGCCGGAAGTCATCCTTACCGAGGCTGGGGCAACCACCGCAGGTCTAGGCAGCAGTCGGCTCAAGTGGACAGCCGGGATGGCAGAGCGTGCGGCGCTGGAGGAGCTGGTGAAACTTCAGGGAGAGCGCGTGCGAAGCCTCAAGCAGCAGAAGGCCAGCGCCGAGCTGGTGAGATTTAGGCAGCAGGGGAGAGGGCCAAGGCAAAGCCAGGGAGGACGTAAAGCCAGGGTGTTCGGGACATAGGGTAGGGATGTGAGGGAAGCGACCAGGCTTGTAGGGAGGAGAGTGGGCTGCGTGGGGAGGCATCCGGGGTGGGTCCCGAGAGAAACAAAGCTAGGCCTGAACAGAGAGATCTGATGAGGGAGGAATGTTGAATGAATGGCGGGGGGGGGAGGAAAGTGACAGATGGATAGCTCAGCGCCTTCTTTCCCTCCACAGATCGAGGAGGAGGTGGCAAAACTCCTGAAACTGAAGGCACAGCTGGGTCCTGATGAAAGCAAACAGAAATTTGTGCTCAAAACCCCCAAGGTAATATCATTCCTGTAGGGAGCCACTGAGAAAGTCTCTAACTCTACTCACGGGGCGCTTATGTCTGCCTCCCTAAACCAGGTCATTGAGCATCTGAAATACTGCAAAGAAGAGGACAGTCGCTCTGGGCGCTGGGCTGGACTGGACTCTACATGAGTCATTCTGGGATGGCAAAGTGATGGCAGAAACTAGGCCAGCTGGGTGATCAGGGGAGTCAGCCTGCTGCTGCTACTCGTTCGTTCATTCAATAAATGTGTATTTAGCGCTATGTCTCTAGCACTATACAAAGCACTGAATATATACCATGGTGGACAATATAGCCTACCCTCATGGAGCTTACATTCTACTGAAGGAGAGAGACTTAGAACAAATAATCCCACACAGATTTTTTTTTTTTTTTTTTTTTTTCAAAATGGAGTATCCTCTATTGCACAGGCTGGAGTGCAGTGGCACATCTTGGCTCACTGCAGCCGCTGCCTCCTTGGTTCAAGCGATTCTCCTGCTTCAGCCTCCTGAGTAGCTGGGACTACAGGTGCCCACCACCATGCCCAGCTAATTTTTGTATTTTTAGTAGAGATGGGGTTTCACCATATTGGCCAGGATGGTCTTGAACTTCTGACCTCAAGTGATCTGCCTGCCTCAATCTCCCAAAGTGCTGGGATTACAGACATGTGCCACCAAACCGGGCACCACACATGGTTATGTAATTACATATTGTGAAAAATGATATAAAGAAATTAAGGTTGCTCTGAGAAAAATAAGGGAGAACTGGGGAGTCTGAGAAAGGCTAACTGAGGAAGTGATATACTAACTGATCTAATGAATGAGTAGGAGATAGCCAGAGGACAAGTGTGACAAAGATAGGTCCAGGTAGAATATGGAAACCCTAAAGTGGGAAAGAACTTTGGTAGTTTTGAGGAATTAGAGGATGATCTACATGGCTAGAACTAAGTTAAGGAGAGTAGAGTGGAATGAGGTTGGAGATTCTGAGCTCATCCTCCAGTTCAGTTCCACTTTGTGTAAGTTCTATAAACAGAACTGTTTACCCCTTCATCTGGGTTCTCTTGGCACTTCATACATATTTCTGTTATTGCACCAACTTTAAGTAGTTATTTATGTTGTTTATTTACCCTGAGACTGAGACTAGATGTCTAAATAGGTATAGTCAGCCCTCCATATCCCAAGATCCCACATTCACAGATTCAACCAACTGTGGATCAAAACCATTCAGGGGAAAAGAAACAATTAAGAAAAAAAATCTGGCTGAGTGTGGTGGCTTACACTTGTAATCCCAGCACTTTGGGAGGCCGCAAGGGGAGGACCATTTGAGCCCAGTAGCTTGAGACCAGCCTGAGCAACATAGTGGGTCCCTATCTCTAAAAACAAACAAACAACAACAACAAAAAACCTTTTAAAATCTAACAATAAAAATTTCAAATAAAAAATATAGTATAACAACTATTTACATAGCCTTTACATTGTCTAAGGTATTATAAACACTCTAGAGACTATTTAAAGTATATAGGAGGATGTGCATATAATTTTATATCAAGGGCTTGAGCATCCATGGGTTTTTGGTATCCACATGGGGCCCAGAACAAATCTCCTGTGGATACTGAGGGATGATTCTATTTAATAAATGTATTTGAAATTGAATTCCAAAGGAGAGGGGAGATGGTCTGTTTTCCTTGTGTTAAGGTTAATTCTTTGGGCTCCTAAATTCATTGAGCTGTTTCTACATATAACTCATTTTCGAAGATTAAAGAGACAGTGTAAAATCCCAAAGTCGTGATCATCAGTGATTTTTCAAACTATTAGATGAAAAGCTTACTGTGGAATTTATGATGGATCAGTCTGTCCTCACCAGTGATCAGTTTTAACATCACTAAAAGTAGGACAACTAGACATTATGTTCCTGCTGATGTGATGCAATAAGAAGTACACAGCACCACCTGTGAAGTATTCTTGCCAAGTAAATTGAACTTGAATCTAATCAGATCTTTGGACTAACTATCAGTTTACAGGAAATACTAGAGATGGAGGAACATGTTAAATGACACATCAAGCATATTGTTCACCAAATCTAGAATGTGAAAATTTTTTTTAGGACAAATGACCCAATTTCCTCAGTTAACAAATAACCTTTTTAAAATAAAAAAAAAAAAGTTGAGAAGGGAAGGAAACTTATAGATTATAGCTGATTACAACGCATAGACTTCGTTTTGAAGCTGATTCAAATAAATCAACCATAAAAAGATATTATTGAGGCAACTGAGGAAAACTGACCATGGCTTAGCATTAGATAATATTAAGGAGTTGCTGTTAGTTTTGTTAGTTATAATAAAGATAGAGTCTTTGGGGTTTTTTAAATGTCTTTACGAGTTAGAGATTCATACTGAAGTATTTATGAATGAAATGATATGACATCTGGGATTTATTTAAAAATATTTAAGAAAAACATGTCAGGACTTAAATGAAATAAGAATAGCAGATGTTAATGGTTGTTGAAGCTGGGTAATGGATAAATGGTGACCTGTAATACTATTCTTTATATTGTGTCTTTGAAAATTTCCATACTATAGTGTTAAGATTATGCTAGAGAGTTAATATCCATTTTAGTATTAACAATAGAAAACTCAGTATTGTCGAGACAAGACTCTTTCAAGGGATCTTCATGGTCAAAACTATTTCTGTAATAATTCTTTTGTTTTGTTTTGTTTTGTTTGAGACGGAGTCTCGCTCTGTCACCCAGGCTGGAGTGCAGTGGCGTGATCTCAGCTCACTGCAACCTCCGCCTCCCGGGTTCAAGCGATTGTCCTGCCTCAGCCTTCCGAGTAGCTGGGACTACAAGCACGTGCCACAGCACCCGGCTAATTTTTTGTATTTTTAGTAGAGATGGGGCTTCACCGTGTTGGCCACACTGGTCTTGAACTCTGGGCCTCCAGTGATCCTCCCGCCTCGGCCTCCGAAAGTGCTGGGATTACAGGCGTGAGCCACTGCGCCCGGCCCTTCTATAATAATTCTTTTTTTTTTTTTTTTTTTTTTTTGAGACGGAGTCTCGCTCTGTCACCCAGGTTGGAGTGCAGTGGCGCGATCTCGGCTCACTGCAAGCTCCACCTCCCAGGTTCACGCCATTCTCCTGCCTCAGCCTCTCCGAGTAGCCAGGACTACAGGCGCCCGCCACCACGCCCGGCTAATTTTTTGTATTTTTAGTAGAGACGGGGTTTCACCGTGGTCTCGATCTCCTGACCTCGTGATCCGCCCGCCTCGGCCTCCCAAAGTGCTGGGATTACAAGCGTGAGCCACTGCGCCCGGCCTTTCTATAATAACTCTAAGACATTATCTGCCTTTTTCGTTGTGTTAACATTTGCACTGAAGGCACAAAAGCGCTGGTGAGTAGAACTGCTGGTGCCTTAGCATAAATTAAGACAGCGACACTAAACTGTACTAATAGCCAGTATGTTCTTCACTGCCATGCACTCACAGTAAGTAAATAAATAAATTAATTTTAAAAATTCAGTTTTACTTAACAACGTCATTGATGAAATGGTAAAACTTTGTTCGTTTGTTTTGGGGTTTTGTTTTTGGAGACAGAATCTCACTCTGTTGCCCAGGCTGGAGTTCAGTGTCACGATCTTGGCTCACTGCAGCCTCCACTTCCCAGGTTCAAGCAATTCTTGTGCCTCAGCCTCCTGAGAATCTGGGATTACAGGCAGGTACCACCACACCCAGCTAATTTTTTTGTATTTTTATAGAAATACAAAAAACATACAAGAAACCTACAACATGTTTCACCATGTTGCCCAGGCTGGTTTCGAACTCTTGAGCTCAGGCAATCTGCCCACCTTGGCCTCCCAAAGTGCTAGGCTAAGCCACCATGCCTGGCCAAAAACTTACTAATTTTATTGAATCTTGACCCTTGAGGACCCTATTTTTAAATATTTGCTATGACAAAATGGGAAGTACATATAAAGCACTTCTGCACTCCAAGGTAGGGAAAATGCTTATGCCATTGTTCAAGTTGCAAGCTGATCTAGCACTTTTTTCATAGAACATCTTGTTTTATTTGAATTAACAACTGAAAGATAAATTACGGTTTTTCAAACTTAAATATTTGGCAGACATTTTTACAATAATAAACGAAGTGAGCCTTGTCACCTCAAGGAAAACATCTGACAGTACTTGTAGGCAGTGAAAAAATTCAAGTATTCAGGTGAAAGTTGGAATTTCAGAAAACTTAGGCAGAGCATGGTGGCTCAAGCCTATAATCCCAGCACTTTGGGAGGCCAAGCGGGTGGATCACCTGAGGTCGGGAGTTTGAGACCAGCCTGACCGACATAGAGAAACCCCATCTCTGCTAAAAATTAGCCGGGCGTGGTGGCGCATGCCTGTAATGCCAGCTGCTAGGGAGGCTAAGGCACAAGAATCACTTGAACCTGGGAAGCGGAGGTTGCGGTAAGCCAAGATCGCACCATTGCTCTCCAGCCTAGGCAACAAGAGCAAAACTCCATCTCAAAAAAAAAAAAAAAAAAAAAAAAAATTTTAGAAAACTTGTATCTTCCATCATAAGCTTGACAGCTTCCCAATAATTAAAGAGTTTTCTGCCGGGCGTGGTGGCTTACGCCTGTAATCCCAGCACTTTGGGAGACCAAGGTGGGCGGATCACCTGAGGTGGGGAGTTTGAGACCAGCCTAGCCAACATGATGCAACCCTGTCTCTACTAAAAATACAAAAATTAGCCAGGTGTGGTAGCGCACGTCTGTAATCCCAGCTCCTCGGGAGGCTGAGGCAGGAGAATCATTTGAACCTGGGAGGTGGAGGTTGCAGTGAGCTGAGAACACGCCACTGTACTCCAGCCTGGGTGACAGAGTGAGACTCCATCTCAAAAACAAACAAACAAACAAAAACAGGCCAGGCAAGGTGGCTTACGCCTGTAATCCCAGCACTTTGGGAAGCAGAGGCAAGCAGATCATGAGGTCAGGAGATCAAGACCATCTTGGCTAACATGGTAGAACCCCGTCTCTATTAAAAATACAAAAAATTTGCCGGGCATGGTGGCATGCGCCTGTATGTAGTCCCAGCTACTCAGGAGGCTGAGGCAGGAGAATCATTTGAACCCGGGAGGCGAAAGGTGCAGTGAGCCGAGATCACGCCACTGCACTTCAGCCTGGGTGACAGAGTGAGAATCCATCTCAAAAAAAAAAAAAAAAAAAGGCTTTCTTGATGAGATCTGAGGTGATGTAAATAAATAAGGCTTCGTGATACTGTATAATGAAATGTATCAACATTTGAAAGACCTGTTATGAAATCATGCACAGGCAAAGGATCCATTCATTCAAAGTACAAAATACAGTAGTGGATTTTTTTTTTTTGTAGGAAAATATACATAACATAAAATTTACCATTTTAATGATTTTTTTTTTTTTTTTTTGAGATGGAGTCTCACTCTGTCACCAGGCTGCAGTGCAGTGGCATGACCTTGGCTCACTGCAGCCTCCACCCGCTGGGTTCAAGCAATTCTCCTGCCTCAGCCTCCCAGGTAGCTGGGACTACAGGTGCGTGCCACCACGCCCAGCTAATTTTTGTATTTTTTAGTAGAGATGGGGTTTCACCATGTTGGCCAGGATGGTCTGGATCTCTTGACCCCATGATCCACCTGCCTTGGCCTCCCAAAGTGCTGGGATTACAGGTGTGAGCCACCACGCCCAGCCCATTTTAATGATTTTTAAGTGTACAGTTCAGTAACATGAAGTACATTCATACTCATAACCATCACCATTATCCACCTCCAGAATTTTTTCATCATCCCCAATTGAAACTCTGTACCTCTTAAACAATAACTCCCCACTTCACCCTCCCTCCAGCCCCTGGTAACTGCTATCCTACTTTCTGTCTCTATGAATTTGACTATTCTAGGTACTAGATAAGTGAGAGACTAATTGTTCTTTTTATTTTTTTTTTAAGTTCATTGATCTAGTTTTCAAATTCCACATTGCAACCAATCTTTAAGAAACAACAACTTGTTGGATTCTGGTGTAGTACCAAAGAAAAATATCCACAGTTAGCTGAAAAGTTTGTTAAAATACTCTTCCTTTTACAACTACATATCTGTGTAAGTAAGGTTAGATTTTCTTTATATACTTCAACCAGCACGACATATCACGACAGACTGAATGCAAAAATCACATATGAGAATCCTGCTGTCTTCTATTCAGTCAGACATTAAAGATTTGCAAAGATGTAAATCAGTGCCACTCTTCTCACTAAATTGTTTTGGAAAACAGTTACCTTTTTCTAAAATATTATTTGCGTTAACATATAATAGATATATTATTTGTTAAATGAATAAATATTTTAAAATTTTTGCCATTCTAATTCTAATACAGTAAATATTGATAGGTATAATCCACTTTGAGACTTGAATACATAGTAAGAGTGTAAAGAGGTCCTGAAACCAAAGACTTTGGAGTAGGGTATAAAAGCCCAGATTGGAAGCTCTGACCTGGAAGGAGAACACAATTCTAGTCCTGACTGCCACAAACATGCTGAATGGCCTTAAGAAATGACTTAACTTCTCAACATCCTGTACTTCATCTATAAAATTTATCTGCCTAGCCTATGTCATAGAGTTGTTACCAGAAACAAATTAGAGAACAGTTGTAACTAAGATTTAAAAGAAAAGTTATATTGGGAGAGAAACGTTGCTTGTAAAATTTGGAATTCAATTAGTTGAGCCAGTCTGAGTTGGTTATATGCCTATAATCAGGTAGGTATTTTTTTGTTGTTATTATTTTTGTTTCTTTGGTTGGTTTTTTTTTTTTTTTTGACAGAGTCTTGCTCTGTCTCCCAGGCTGGAGCGCAGTGGCATGATCTCAGCTCACTGCAAGCTCCGCCTGCCGGGTTCACGCCATTCTCCTGCGTCAGCCTCCCGAGTAGCTGGGACTACAGGCACTTGCCACCACGCCCGGCTAATTTTTTTGTATTTTTAGTAGAGACGGGGTTTCACAGTGTTCGCCAGGATGGTCTTGATCTCCTGACCTCGTGATCCACTTGCCTTGGCCTCCCCAAGTGCTGGGATTACAGGTGTGAGCCACCGCACCCGGCTGGTTGGTTTGTTTTGTTTTGTTTTGTTTTGTTTTTGAGACGGAGTCTCGCTCTGTCTCTCGGTCTGGAGTGCAGTGGCGCAATCTTGGCTTACTGCAACCTCCGCCTCCCAGGTTCAAGTGATTCTCCCTGCCTTCAGCCTCCTGAGTAGCTGGGATTACAGGAACCTGCCACCACCATTTGTTTGTTTTTTTGAGACAGTCTCACTCTGTTGCCCAGGCTGGAGTGCAGTGGCACGATCTCGGCTCACTGCAACCTCCGCCTCCCAGGTTCAAGGATCCTCGTGCATCAGCCTCCCAAGTAGCTCCAAGTAGCTGGAACTACAAGGGGCGTGCCGTCACACCCGGCTAATTTCTGTATTTTTAGTAGAGACGAGGTTTCACCATGTTGGCCAGGCTGGTCTTGACCCCCTGACCTCAGGCAATCCATCTGCCTCGGCCTCCCGAAGTGCTGGGATTACAGGCGTGAGCCACTGTGCCTGGCCTCAGGTAGGTGTTTGTTATTAGGCCAGGAAATGTTCTGTTATCCAAGAAAGAGTGTTTAGAAAAATGGCTCAAAGAGAAGAGTTCTAAGAATTTTAGAAAATAGACCCAAGCTTAAAAGGGAATGGAGTTTGGAAAGCAGATAGCAAATGGGTGTGGGAAGTAATAGGGAATTATTTGTACTTGTTTTAAAACTCAGTGGCCTTTAGGAAAATCTGTTTAGAGCAGGATTTGCTTTTTCATTATTGAGGTCATCCTTTTATATTTCCAAAACATATTGTTCTTGGTTTTCAAACCTCATTTCTGGTTCTCTGGCTGATTTCAACTCCAAGGGCACAAGAGACTATAGTCCCCGGCAGATGGCAGTTCGAGAGAAGGTGTTTGACGTAATCATCCATTGCTTCAAGCGCCATGGTGCAGAAGTCATTGATACACCTGTATTTGAACTAAAGGTGAGGAATGGGCAAGAAGAAACTACATGGTAGATGAGTGGGCATTTGAATAACAAAGAAGATGACAACAAGAGAGTGAGGGTCCAAAGGGCCCACTTCTGTTGTGGACACAGACCAGTCTTTGCTCCAATAACAAGAGGGACAAGAATGGCTTGGAGGGAGAGGCCCTGTCTTTTATTATCTTGGTTGTGGCCAGCAGCTTACAAAAGAGAGCCATTCTTTGGAGTGGTAATTGTTCTGGGTCCTATCTACATTGTATTGCGTGGCATCTGTACTTGGAATGTTTTCTAGATTCATGCAAACCATACGTACATAAATATGCAACCACTCTCCTATTGACGGACTCTGAAGTTGTTACTAGTTCTTTGCTATTAAAAACTAGATTGCAGCTGGGCACACCTGTAGCTCCTGCTTCTCAGGAGGCTGAAGCAGAAAGATCACTGGATCCCAGGAGTTCAAGGCTGTGGTGTGCTATGGTGGTGCCTGTGAATAGCCACCATACTCCAGTCTGGGCAGTGTAGCAAGCCCCTGTCTCTAAAACCAACCAACCAACCCAGATCGCATTACTACCTGCTTCAAACCCAGTGATTCCCACTGCACTTATAGTACAACCCAAACTCTTTACTCAGGTTTACAGAGCCCTAGGTGATCTGGCCACTGCCTGTCCTACCTCATCTCATGCTACTTTTCCTCTTGCCCACTATGCTACTCTGGTCTTCTTCCTACTCTTGGAACATACTCAGTGTGTTTGTACCTCCGGACCTTTGTTCTTGCTCTTCCCCTTTCCTGAACTCCCTTTCCTTAGCTCTTTGCATGATTTATTTCAGATTATACTACAGACTGCAGATTTTAATTCCTTTTTTCAGAAAAAAAAAAATACCAATAGAGACAGAGGTCTTGCTATGTTGCCCAGGCTGCTTGCGAACGAACCCCTGGCCTCAAGTGGTCCTCCTTCCTCAGTCTCCCAAAGTGCTGACATTACAGGCATGAGCCACCACGTCCAGCCAGCCAGATTTTAATTTCAGAGCTCAGCTAAAATGCCACTCCTCAAGTAATCTTCTCCAACTACCTTCTTTAAAGTAGCTGTTCTCCCTCTTATCACAATGAGCTGGTTTATTGCCTTTAGGCTATAAAACTGTCTGAAATTATCTGTTGTTTCCTTCATCAATGTCTCTTTTTATTGATATTTAATTGTACATATTTATGAGACTGTTTTTACCTACTGTATTAGTTTGCTAGGGCTACCATAACAAAGTACCATAGACTGGGTAGCCTAAACAACAGAAATTTATTTTCTCACAGTTCCAGAGGCTGGAAGTTGACATAACATGTTGGCAGGCCTAGTTCTTTCTGAAGGCCATAAGGAAGGATCTGTTCCAGGCCTCTCTCCATGGCTTGTAGATGGCCATTGTCTCCCTTTGTTTTTGTTTTGTTTTGTTTTGTTTTTTTGTTTTGTTTTTTAATTGAGACAGAGTCTCACTCTGTTGCCTGGGCTGGAGTGCAGTGGCACGATCTCATCTCACTGCAACCTCCACCTCCCAGGTTCCAGCGATTCTCCTGCCTCAGTCTCCTAAGTAGCTGGGATTACACACGTGTGCCACCACACCTGGCTAATTTTTCTATTTTTAGTAGAGACGAGGTTTCACCATGTTGGCCAGGCTGGTCTTGAATTCCTGGCCTCCAGTGATTCGCCCACCTCAGCCTCCCAAAGTGCTGGAATTACAGGCATGAGCCACTGCGCCCAGCCTCCCTTTGTCTTTACATCATCTTCCCTCTGTCCTTGTCTAAATTTTCTCTTCTTACAACAACATATTGGATTAGAACCCAACTTGGAGGCCTCGTGTTAGCTTAATCATCTCTTTAAAGACCCTATCACCAAATGTAGTCATGTTCAGAGGTTACTGGGAGTTAGGACTTAAACAAATGAATTGGGGAGGGTGGGGCCAGGGGGACACAGTTCAGCCTGTAACACTAGTGTGTGACTGTTTCTGATACTACATACTGGGAAGTTTCAGGCTTTTTAATCTTTGCCAACCTGGTAAGTGAAATATGCTATTACCGATGATAGACATCACAGGGCAAGGACTGCTGTAATGCCCTTAAGACATTCCTCAGTTTTTACTTTTGACATTATTCGAATCTCAGGCATCAAAAAACATTTATGTTTGTTGGTCTAATAACCCATTCCTAGTAGTTTATCATCAAGAAAAATACTTTAAAAAAAAAAAAAAAGGGCTATATACCTAAATATTAGATATTGAAATGTTATGGGGAATTTTTTTTTTTTTTTTTTTTTTTTGAGACAGAGTTTCACTCGTCACCCAGGCTGAAGTGCAATGGTGCGATCTCTGCTCACTGCAACCTCTGCCTCCCGGGTTCAAGCAATTCTCCTGCCTAAGCCTCCGAATAGCTGGGATTAGATGCCTACCACCTCCCCCAGCTAATTTTTGTATTTTTAGTAGAGACGGGGTTTCACCATGTTGGCCAGGCTGGTCACGAACTCCTGACCTCAGGTGGTCCATCCGCCTTGGCCTCCCAAAGTGCTGAGATTACAGGTGTGAGCCACCATGCCTGGTCTAAAAAAATTTTTTTTTTAATTAGAATAACCTAAACATCTAACAGTGTAACATTAGGGAGGAAGTAAGTACAGAGCTTCTTCTCACTGGAATTTATGCATCTTTTAAAAATACTTAAGGCCGGGCGCTGTGGCTCACGCCTATAATCCCAGTACTTTAGGAGGCTGAAGCGGGCAGATCACGAGGTCAAGAGATCGAGACCATCCTGGCCAACATGGTGAAACCCTGTCTCTACTAAAAATACAAAATTTAGCCGGGCATGGTGGCACCCGCCTGTAGTCCCAGCCACTCCGGAGGCTGAAGCAGGAGAATCTCTTGAACACCGGAGGCAGAGGTTGCAGTGAGCCGAGATCACGCCACTGCACTCCAGCCTGGTGACAGAGCGAGACTCCATTTCAAAAAAAAAAAAAAAAAAA